>NC_086325.1:103828214-104428214 GCF_036172605.1 Pelobates fuscus
ATGTTTACATTGAGGGTTAATTCAGCCTCTAGTGGTTGTCTCACTGACAGCCAGTAGAGGCTGCTTCCACAATCCTCAATGCAAAAATCGCATTCAGGACACGCCGACGTCCATGGGAAAGCATTGAGTAATGCTTTCCTATGGATGGTTTGAATGTGCGCAGCTCTGGCCGGGCATGCACCTTCGAAGCCGACGTCGGCAGGGGGAGGAGATGTCACCGGCGCTGGATTAAGGTAAGTGGCTGAAGGGGTTTTAACCACTCCAGCCCAGCGGGAGGAGGGGACCTAATAATCCTATAGTACCAGGAAAACAAGTTTGTTTTCCTTGCACTATAGCGCTCCTTTAAAATCTGACCCTCCCCCTCCCCCCCTATTTTAACCCTTCCTGAGTAAAATTAGTGTTTTAGAGAAGGATATTCAATATTGGATACCTTGGGTTGTCCAATTTTGCAAATGGTATGCCATGATAGGGATAATTTAATTCTTAGGCTCAATTCTATGCCACATATCAGGGTTAATACGTTTACAAAACATATTGTGTGCATTGGAAGCCTTTAGATTCAGTGGCAGTGGCTTTCTGCTGAAGCATGTATATATATTGCAGACTACAAGCAGTATACTTAATGTATTCAGTTAGATTGGTTAGTATTTGCTGGGCTGCATATACACTCATGTTAAATAGCTGAAGGGGAAGTATGGAAGTCATCCATTGGGCTTGTAACTTAAGTGCACTGTCTACATCTCTGCCTGCACCTGCTATTTTATTTCTCACCACCTCTAGATCCATAGCATTTAGAAACCCTGTAACTGTTCCTGTAGCTCCTAACAAATACCATTCTCTCTTTGGTCTGGAACGGGGCTTACATTTAGGTATTTCTGGGAACAGTATTTGATATTTCACATGGATGAGGCCCACTTTGGTAGAAACATTCTGACATGTAGCTGGCAGACGGACCAGATTGCCAGCAGAAACCCTTGGCTTCATCCCCATATTAGTTACAAGTGACAACCATATCTGCCTATCATGTATTACTGAATTGTTAGTACATGCAAGGGTGTGGAGCTCAGTCATGTTCACCACTATACTAGCACTCACAGTCACAGGTCGCTCTTTCAAACATCTCACTACCTTAGTCACTGTTTTTCCATCACGGTCTCTCCAAGTGAACTCTTTCATGCATGAGCTGTTGATGAACCCACAAGAAATAGAGAAATTTTGGAGGCATGTCACATTGAAAGTAGTCATGTCTTTGCCTAGGTAGAGTCGACCCCGTTCCCCCCTTTACCAATGTCCATTATCTTTTGTGATGCGAGCCAGTCTGCAGCTGGGGAGGGACGTTTTAGTGTTGGCAAAGCAGGTGTAATTGTCCTAAGACGTGTCATAATTTCCTCTGTCCCACCCAAACATTATAGTTTTGTTTAAATGATCTGTAAACCTTAGTCCAATGGATTGAACAGAAAGGCAAGGTCAACATAACAGACAAGGATATGAAAAGTAGCTTCATTCTGGATCAGGCACTAATTTACAGTGACTAGCATGAATCCAAGTAGATTTTCCTTCTATGGATTATGGATGTGGTAGTAGTCAATAGTACTTGGAAAGGACTATCAAATCTAGGCTCCAGACTTTTTCATCACATGTCTCTTTATAATATAAATAATTCAGCCAATCTCCAGGCTGAAGGTTGTAGGTAGAGGAGTCACTATCAGGATCTGGAATAGAATCAAACACTTGTTTATGTACCCTGCCTAATCTTTGGTGTAAGGCCTGTACATAGGCAGTCATGTTGCTGTGCTGCAGCTGGAGGGTTTAGTCGAAGTAGAGCCTGTCTTGTGGGCACATACAAACAGTATATCAAAGGGGGGCAGGTGTGTTTTAAGGTGTGGAGTAAATTTTATTGAAAAGAGGGCTATGGAAAGGCATTCAGTTTATGGTTTCCCTGTCTCTTGCATAGCTTTTGCTATCTTATTCTTCAGAGTGGCATTTGCCCTTTCTACTTTCCCACTGCTTTGGGGAATAATATGGTGTATGGAAGGCCTGACTGATCCCCAGTACTTGCATTATTTTCTGTATTATTTCTCCAGTAAAGTGGCTCCCTCTGTCACTTTCAATTACCTCCGGTACCCCGTATCTACATACGCTGTGGCCCACGATACTGGGTAGGCTTTAGGCCAGTCTGAAATGAGATCAATGCACACCAACACATATACATACACTCCTATCTTAGGCAGTTGAATATAGTCTATCTGCACTCTCTGGAATGGGTAAATTGGCCTTTCCATGTGCTTGGAATGTGTTTTAATGTTTTGACCTGCATTAATTCTAGCACAGATCATGCAGCTTTGAGTATGTTTCGCAGCAATTACAGTGAAACCCGGATTAATCCAATGTGCATTTACCAAACTGATTATATTCATTTCTGACAGATGTGTAGGTCCGTGGGCCACCTGGGCCAGCATTGGGTATAAAACCTTGGTTAGACAAAGATTCTCGCTTTTCTTCCACACTTTGTCAGCATCCTGATATGCTGCTCCCAGCTTCTTCCATTGTTCTCGTTCTTCTGTGCTTGTGCTTCTGTATGAAAGAGATTGGGCTACTGTCATAGTCTGTAAAGGAGTTTTACCTGCAAGGTATGGTAGCTTGGCAGCCTGCTTAGCCGCTACATCAGCTCTGTGATTACCTTGGGATGCTTCATCTTTGATCTTAATGTGAGCTGCCACCTTGATGATTCCCACATGCCTGGGTACAGGGGCGTATTAGCCGCGAGGCAAACAAGGCATTTGCCTTGGGCGGCATTTTTCAGGGGGCGGCAAAAAAAGCCGCCCCCAAATGCCCAGGGCAAATGCCTTGTTAGCCTTGCGGCTAACAAGGCATGCTGGGCGGCCGGCGGGCTGCTGGGAAGTGCGGGTAGGTGGGCGGCCGGCGAGGGAGCACTTCCTCTGAGCGGTCTGCTCAGCTCCCTCGCGCGCCGCAGAGTGAGGCTGGGAGCCGGAATATGACGTCATATTCCGGCTCCGCCTCCCAGCCTCACTCTGCGGCGCGCGAGGGAGCTGAGCAGACCGCTCAGAGGAAGTGCTCCCTCGCCGGCCGCCCACCTACCCGCACTTCCCAGCAGCCACTGGACCACCAGGGAGACAGATACCCCCCCCCCCCCCCAGCATTCCCAAAGGTAAGGAGGCTGGGGGGGTTAAATTTTAAAAAAAATTTTTTTATTAAATATGTGAGTGAGTGAGTGTGTGTGTATGTCTGTTAGTGTGTGTGTATGTCTGTGTTAGTGTGTGTGTATGTCTGTGTTAGTGTGTGTGTATGTCTGTGTTAGTGTGTGTGTATGTCTGTTAGTGTGTGTGTATGTCTGTGTTAGTGTGTGTGTATGTCTGTGTTAGTGTGTGTGTATGTCTGTTAGTGTGTGTGTATGTCTGTGTTAGTGTGTGTGTATGTCTGTTAGTGTGTGTGTGTGTGTGTCTGTTAGTGTGTGTGTATGTCTGTTAGTGTGTGTGTGTGTCTGTTAGTGTGTGTGTGTTTGTGTATATGTCAGTGTGTGTGTGTATGTCTGTTAGTGTGTGTGTGTGTGTGTATGTCTGTTAGTGTGTGGGTCTGTGTGTGTGTGTGTGTGTGTGTGTGTATGTGTGTGTCTGTTAGTGTGTGTGTGTCTGTTAGTGTGTGGGTCTGTGTGTGTGTGTTTTAGTGTGTGTGTGTGTCTGTTAGTGTGTGTGTGTGTCTGTTAGTGTGTGGGTCTGTGTGTGTGTTTTAGTGTGTGTGTATGTCAGTGTGTGTGTGTCTGTAAGTGTGTGTATGTTAGTGTGTGTGTCTGTTAGACTGTGTGTGTATCTGCTAGTGAGTGTGTGTGTCTGTTAGACTGTGTGTGTATCTGCTAGTGAGTGTGTGTGTCTGTTAGACTGTGTGTGTATCTGCTAGTGAGTGAGTGTGTCTGTTACCTAGTGTATGCGTATTTGTCAGTGAATGTGTGTGTGTGTATTTAGAAGGCGGGACGGGGGAAGGGTTGGGTGGTGGTGGCGCGGGCGGGGGGGAGGGTTGGGTGGGGGTGGCATGGGCGGGAGGGGGGCGCCTGAGTTTTGTCCTGCCTAGGGCAGCACAAAACCAGGATACACCACTGCCTGGGTAGCAGGATTGCGTCCATTAGGGCACTCACAGCTTTTGAGTTCTTGATGGGGTTCCTGCAGATGTGAGAAAATCTCAGGCTCGCCAAAGAGGTCCAAAGTCATGGGTTATGCCAAAGGCATACCAAGAGTCAGTATAGATATTAGCAGTCTTACCTGAGGCCAGTTTACACACTTTAGTGAGAGCCTTGAGCTCGGCCTCATGTGCAGAGCAGTGAGGAGCGGGTGGTCCTGCTTTAATTACATCGTGTGCAGAGACAACAGCATATTCAGTATGAAAGGTACCCTTCTCATCGGCAAATCGAGAACCATCTACAAAATACTCAAAGTCTGGATTAGATAATGGTGAATCAATGATATGCGAAACACCTGCAGTTTTCTTGAGCTTTTAAGGCTGCACAGTCATGAGGTACCTGGGCCTCAACTAACTCAGGTGATAAGGAATTCATAAAAAGGTCTGTGCCCCCGAACCACCACAACAAAAATATTAGCATCACCCACAGAAAGTCCGACACGAACAGGGGAAAAACGCAAACCCCAAGGTTGGCAAAAACAGGCCACCCCATATCACAAACATTACAACAAGGTCAGGGGAAAAATAAAATCAAAATAGAGGACCACGTGGGTCACCCGAAGAACAATTAATTGCCAACCAACACCAAACAGGGGTACAACGCCCACTACACAAAAACCCTGACCACAATAACAAAGAAACCGAACACACGAACATCACCACACAACAAATGGAGCATGAGCAAATATACAAGACAATAACTACACACACAGCGAGACCACAACCCCACCGACAGCAATATAGCTACAGAAAGAAAACATACAACACAGACAACAAACCAAGGCAGCACATACAAGTACCCACCCACCATACCACCCTAGTAAAAGGATGATACTTGTATAGAATGACGGATTGTAATAACTATCACATGTTTATGAGATGGAAATTGAATGACAAATGTTGATCCCCCGTTTCTTTTCTGTACCCCTCCCCCCACACAACAAAATCTTACAAAATAAAGAATTTAAAAAAAAGGTCTGTGCCACTCCCCTCTTTTAAATCCATAGGAAACAATGTAAATTATTCTAATACCATGCACCGCTTTAACCCTTTAAGGACCAAACTTCTGGAATAAAAGGGAATCATGACATGTCACACATGTCATGTGTCCTTAAGGGGTTAAAGTGACACTGGGGAGCATAAGTAAGGCACATTGCACTCTGAGATGCCTTGCAGTATATTTGTGCTTGGGCTGAACCTGAGACAGAATGCTGTTAATGTCATGAGGAGTGTAGATAGTAATTGGATTGTCTAAAACAATATATGTTGCTTTATCTATCAGAGCACTGACAGCAGCTACTGCCCTAACACAGGAAGGGGCACCTCTAGCAACAGGTTCTTACCAGGCTGATTAATAGGAAACAGTGTGCTTTCTACCCAGAGTGAGAGTCATGTAGCGACTTGCTGCATCTTCGAGTGCCCACTGTGTTGCAGGACTTGCTTTAGCCCACGATCCTGGGTAATTACTGCTGTAGCATAGCCTGCATGTTCAGTACAGAACATGGAAAAGGGCTTTCAATAATTTGGTAGACCCAGTGCTGGGACTGAGGTGACAAGCAACTTAATAGTGTAAAAGGCTTCTTCTGCTTCAGGGGTTAAATGGAACAGGGTCAAGGGTGAGGCAATCATACAAGGGTTGCATATAGATTGCTGCAGAACGAAGCCATGGACGACAATAGGAGATTAGGCCCAGGAAAGTACGTAGCTGGGCTAGGCAGCGTGGAGAGTTAATCTTTTGCACTGCAAGCTTCCTTTCTTCTGTGAGATGCTGTCACGATACCTTACCTTATTCCCACCGACCCCCGAGGTGACGGCACGTCAGACGCTGGACGCTCCACACACGCCCCCTCTTATGACGCAGCGCATGTGCACCGACGTCATAGCGGCTATGCCGCGAAAATTCTAAATATTCCACGCTCCCTGACGTTTTGGAGGCGTGGATTTAAAGCAATAGATGCTCCACTATAAAAGGGTGAATTTTGCTTTTGTTCAGTGCCCTATTGTGGTTCACTGGTTGTTCCCTCTAGTATTAGCTTTATTCTGTTTGTTTATCTTGGTATTTTGACTCGGCTTGTGGTTTTTGACTATTCTTCGTTCTGGTATCCTGACTCTGCTCGTTTTCTCGTTCATCCTGTTTTCTGGTTCCCTGACTCTGCTATTCCTTATAGTTATCCTGATATCTGGTTTCCCTTATCCTTGGCTACATAGAAGCAAATCATCAACATATTGTAACAACACAACACCATCTGCCCTTGGCCAAGCTTCTAGAATTTGGCCCATTGCCATTCTATACATGGTAGGCGAATTCTGAGCACCTTGAGACAACACTGTCCGTGTGTTTTGTCTGTGCTTGTGTGTGAATGCAAAAAGGTATTGACTGACTGAGTGCAATGGTACAGAAAATAATGCATTTGCCAGGTCAATGACAGTAAACACCTCACAGGAAGGTGGAATTTGTGACAGCAATGTATGAGGGTTGGGAACATTAGGAGCAATCAATTCAGTTACAGCATTAACAGATCTTAAATCATGCACCATGCGATATACCACTGGCTTGCCTTTCTCCAGTTTCTTTTTAACAGGGTACAGAGGAGTATTGCAGGTAGAGGTGGTTGGTATAATTATGCCAGCCTGCAATAACTATTGGATGGATTGAGTGATATCATCTTCTTGGGCTGGGCTGGGGTATTGCTAAAGGCAAGGTGGAGTGGCATTCGGCAACAACTTAACCTGTACAGGAGGGAGAGCAAGTCGTCCGGTATATGTCTTTCCCTGTGCCCATAGGGAGTCAGGGACTGTTGTCAAGTTAAGAGTAGGTTCTGTCATAGGGCTGGACAAATAAAGATTTGCCAACACACTGGCAAGTGGTATAAGACTTTAAGGGGCAAAGACAAAGTCACGTTACCAGTGGAGCTGAACTGTATGTTGGCAGATAGAATATCGCTGTTAAGTAGATTTACAAGAGCAGTAGGACTGACAAGCAATCTAGTGACCAAGGCAGTCGAGTCATGAAGCCTAAGTTTCATTTGGTGAGACAAAGGAATGTCAGTCGGAGTCCCATCCACCCCCACACATGTTAATACATCATTTGATTTTTAATAGGGAAAAATATTTCTCCTGCACAAAGGAACAGACTGCCCCGGAGTCTAAAAGAAAGGGTATTTTTCTGTTACCGAGCAAAACAGGCGTTGGACCCGAGCCATTAGACACAACAATAGAGTGCAAGGACACTGGTTTGTCACGGTCCTATGGGGCAGCGGAAGGATTTGCATTCTGAGGAGTCTGATCCTGGTTTAACTGAGCTGGATTGCTGACGCTGCTGATTTTGTCTAGGTGGGCAGTATCTCCTGATGTGTCCTATTATATTGCAATTCCAGCATACAGGACCAGTACGCTGGCTCTGATTTGAACGATGGGGGCTCCTAGACGTCTGATTTACCATTAGTCTAGTGGCACCTGCTGGTTTATGTCTATAAGGATGGGGGTTGGCTTCAATACCTTTAGCAACTTTTACAGAGTCAGAATAAGTTAGGCTATGCCACTCAGGTCTAGCTATTTTAAGGGCTGCGCTGAGTGGGTGATGCAAGCCATCCATGAAACAGTTAACGAGCTGTCTAGTGGACAGGGAGTCTCTTTCTGAATATCCGAGATTCTTCCACCCGAGGTAAAAAAACGGGCAAAGAATGTTTCAACTGACTCCCCTTTCTCTTGGGTAAGATCTGTGAGTTGGGATGAAAGGTCAGTGAGCCTGGACTGTGCCCATTTTTCTAAGGCTTTAATGTAAGGTTCACCAGAATCATATTGTTTCACTGTTGGTCTCTGTTACGTAGGGCAGCTTGTATTATCCCCTTTTCAACATCAGTAGTATCTTTGATTACACTGGCCATGGCTGGACTAGCTTTAGCATGGACCAGAGATTCTAAATCACCCCAAGAGCAGTTCTTAGTGTCTCTTATACTCTCAAGGGTGTTTACAAGGAGCATAGGAGAGTCCTCGGGGTTTGGGTAATTGTTTTAACATAGCCAGCTGGTCTGAGAACGACCATGGTTTATACTCCCACCACTGGCTTAATTGAGTTTTTTTTTTGTAAATTTTTATTTTTTCATGCATATATATACAAACTCAAGATTCGTAGATCTCTGAAGAAATAGGAAGTTTACAAACAATTGTATGATGTATCCGAGAACTGGTATCAGGTGACAAATACAGTTATCTGGGCTCGCAGGCCCACCGTAGTGACGGACACACAGGTCCCTTGTGGTATCGCCATTTTTTGAGTGTGATTTTTATATTTACTTTATATATGTAAAAAAAAAATTAACAGTGAGTATCTCTAGTTTCCTTAACCATAATGATTTCCATAAACATAAACTTATTTCGTTTGTAAATTGGGAAGGTTTCAAAATATATGCAAGCTTAGTAGATCGTAGGCTCTGTTTCTGGTTAGTCTCGTGAATCCTGTGAACCTCAGGGAGTCATTGTGCCTGGGGGTCAGCACTCCCCCTAACTCATATTTGCTAGTGTTCGTGTTTGCTTTCATCTATTCTATTGTGGTGGCGTAGTCTCTGCCACTAAGGTTAGTGTTCATTAATTAATTGAAGGCGATACCATGTATCTTTGAGGAGGAACCTGCGTTTCGCCTGATTCACATGTCCTCTCCTCTGTATTGCTGTTAACATAGGGTATGCTGTAGTAGACTTCATCGTTCCCACCGAGGTGCGAGTGGTGCGAGGTCTATAAGGAGAGAGATGTGTGTTGAGTGCGGGTAAGTCATGAGGCGTTGTGAGTGTTATGTGCCGAATCTTCAGCTATGCTCCCTGTGTTTAGGTTGTATAATGATATGTGTCACAAAACGCATAAGAGATAGGAACAGTGCCGGGTTGTGGTTTTGTTAAGTGTGTTTCATCTACTACAGGTTTAGCAAGCATGTATCATGTGGTCGGTCCCTACCGACCCCGACTCCTGGCCCCCCGTCCGGTCACCTCGACAGCCGGCAAAGGTACAACGAGAAGAGAGAGTGCAACAGTGTGGAAAGGTATGGTAAGGGGATGTATGGTTGACACCCGACCAGGGGCATCATTTCCACTTGCACCAGATTGGTCCATATCCACAGTTGAGCCACTACTGGCAGGCACCAACCCACCCTTTAGCTGCATGGGCATAAGCATATGCTGTGGGGGTCTAGGGAAACCACAGCTACGGCACTTCTCTTCCCACCAAGATTTATTCCACTGGCAGGTGGGGCAAGTCTCTCTACAGCCTCACTGTGCCAGTTTGACAGCAGTATCATGCCATTTTTGAGCTTTCTCTGTTAACCTTTTATCCTCAAGCCATCCTTTATACTTTGACATAATTTATTTCCATACTTGTGGATCTTAGCTCCCTTCTGGAGTCATTCCTGCTTTCCTTAGCATAGATGTAATGCCTGCCTTGGTGATTTTTCACGATTTCTATAGCCGTCATATCCTCCCCAGGGAGACTATAAGAGTTCCCCATTATTATACCAGGGTTAGCTAGACCCTCAAGTTGAGGCAGCAGTCTGTCACAACACGTAAAACACTAACAAGTGTAATAAAAACACTTAGCAGTCTGTAAACACACAAAACACACCCCTGCAGAGGAATTTTAACACAAACACGGCTGTCAACTTACACTAAACGCAGATCAGAAGATATGCTGTGGAGGATACGTATTTGAATCATACAACAGATCACCAGGCCAACAATTATTACAACCTGACAGGCACAGAGGAGATCTACAATCTGCAATTCCACGTACCAATTGATATCGAAAATTTATGATGGATAAATCATCCTAGAGATAACCAGAGGCTCCTAATTAGATATACGAGCGCTTCGGAGAACCAATAATAAAACCACAGACACTTCGTTGTAGTCCAAAATCATCTTCTCAATCTTTAATGGGAGAGCATTGTATATTTAAAATGGCAATTAGTCTACTGCGCATGTGTTCATAAAAAAAAATAAGACCAAAGAAACAATGGCTTACTCGAAAGTGTTATCTAAACTATGCAAGGTTAAAGCAAAGGTAACATTTCATGAGAAACAGAAAAACAATCTGCAGAAACTGCTGACAAAATTATTTAGCTTTTAACCCTTGCAGATGTGGAAGAACTTAACTAAGGCTAGGTTGTAACCCTTTATGTACCTTTTAATCTATGACACCCAGCACCAAGAGAAATCGGCGCTGGAATAAATCCCCCTCTCATAATATTGTAAAGCGCGACGGAATCTGTTGGCGCTATATAAATGGCAATAATAAATAAATAAAATGTGATAAAGGGGCTTTTAAGCCCTTTCTTAGCACTTGTTTCCCTTTAATATGAAAGAGATAAATTATGGTTGAACAAAAGTATAGCGCAAAGTCTAGGTTTTGGATCAGAAGTTGGACAGTTGCCTCCGTCTGTAAGGGGTGAAGTAGGTCTCCACTCACAAAAGACCTTGGTAAAGAAACGTATTTTATACAAGTCGTTTTGTGAATTGGGGATACTCATGGGCTGAGAGAATTATATTAAGCTTGCAGTGGTGCCACTGTCCCGGGTTTTCGTATTCTAGCTTTGGGCAGAAGCGGAAGGAAATCTTTGTGGATTCAATACTTTTAGGGAAAACCATCTCATTAACCGGTATAACCCCAGAAGGTTAGCTGGCATGGTTCTGATGAAGTTGTTACGGAGTCTGGAGTGTTCCTTTAATAATATCATACCTGTCACAATAACTTCTTCAGAAAACTCCCACACTCTGAACAGTGTACTCACTCCTACCTTTACCCATATGTCCCCTCAGATCGGTTTGGTACAGTGGCTTTTTCCTATAGAGCGCTATATACCGTATTTTTCGCTCCATAAGACGCACTTTTTTTCCCCTCAAAAGTGAGGGGAAATGTCTGTGCGTCTTATGGAGCGAATATGAAGCTTTACTTACCTGTCTTGCAGCGTTGGCCGGCAGCACACGGCGCACCGCGGTAGTGGAACTTGAATTTCATGTTCCGGTTTCCGGCGGGACTGAAAGGAAGTGCGCACTTCCTTTCAGTCCCGCCGGAAACCGGAACATGAAATTCAAGTTCCACTACCGCGGTGCGCCCTGTGCTGCCGGCCAACGCTGCAAGACAGGTAAGTAATTATGGGACAAGGGGAGGGGGACAGTATGGGAGAGAAGAATATGGGGAGGGGGATGAAGTCTATGGGGGGGGTGGGGGGGTGGATGAAGTCTATGGGGGGGTGGATGAAGTCTATGGGGGGGTGGGGGGGTGGATGAAGTCTATGGGGGGGTGGGGGGGGTGGATGAAGTCTATGGGGGGGTGGGGGGGGTGGATGAAGTCTATGGGGGGGTGGGGGGGTGGATGAAGTCTATGGGGGGGTGGGGGGGTGGATGAAGTCTATGGGGGGGTGGGGGGGTGGATGAAGTCTATGGGGAGGGGGGGGATGAAGTCTATGGGGAGGGGGAGGATGAAGTCTATGGGGAGGGGGGGATGAAGTCTATGGGGAGGGGGGGGATGAAGTCTATGGGGAGGGGGGATGAAGTCTATGGGGAGGGGGTGGATGAAGTCTATGGGGAGGGGGTGGATGAAGACTATGGGGAGGGGGTGGATGAAGACTATGGGGAGGGGGTGGATGAAGACTATGGGGAGGGGGTGGATGAAGACTATGGGGAGGGGGTGGATGAAGACTATGGGGAGGGGGTGGATGAAGACTATGGGGAGGGGGTGGGTGAAGTCTATGGGGAGGGGGTGGGTGAAGTCTATGGGGAGGGGGTGGGTGAAGACTATGGGAGAGAGGAGAAGACTATGGGAGAGAGGAGAAGACTATGGGAGGGGGGACACACTATGGGACAGGGGAGAAAAAAAATATTCTGTACAAACTGTCCCATAGTAAGAAACACTATGGGACAGTTTGTTCAGAATATTTTTTTTCTGGGTTTCTTCCTCTAAAAACTAGGTGCGTCTTATGGTGAGGTGCGTCTTATGGAGCGAAAAATACGGTAAGTGGAGTCGCCTAGCCCTGCACAAGAATATCAAACCCAGGGCCAACATGAATTCCATGAAAAATGTCTTCATAAAACACCTTCAATCAGAAAGCAACTGCACTTCAGTTTATTTTGTACATATACATTATATGTGGAACACTGTCTATAACTGCACTATATACCAATCACTGCATGACCACAGAGCCTTCCTCATAGCACATACAATAAAATAAAAAATAGAAGCACAAATAACAATATTTCCACGCTGAGAGAACTTTTTACAACTACTCCAACAATAGGGGGAAAAACATACATTTAACGCCATGGTGCTTGCATTGCAAGTAATAGTTTAGAACCATAACCACCTCCTTCAGCAAACATCACAGTAATACCCTGTCACTGGTACCCAGTGCTTTACACAGCCCACCCCTAGAGGCACTTGCTATCAGTGACGTACTTCCGGTTTAGTAGTGGCATGTTTCCGCCCTGTTGAAAAATGGTGCTTCGGCATCAGTTCCCAGTGAAAACCACGTGACCGGGCCAGGCGTTTGGCGAATATGATTGGACGGGAGGTTGTGACGTGCCGCCAGCCGACCAATAGCATGTTGGGAGCGCTTTTCGAAGTAGCACTGGACAGATCGTTGGTGAGGTGATCTTGGAGGATCGGTGTCCGCATCACGCCGGCGGCTCAGACAGCGTCACTCCGGGTCAGTATGCCGTGTCTGCGAAACGGTATATATATATTATTGTGCTGTCTGCATTGCATGGTCACGTGTTACATGTACCTCTGGCTCTTATAGGGTTAACACAGGAATGTCACTGTCCCCTGAGGGTAGGGGCCCCTAGGACAGACAGACAGACCCTGGAGATAATATTACTGGGAAATGGGGTTAGAGGGGTGTAGTCACTATGGAGGGCCCAGCCTGTTATTGTTTGTTTAGCTCCAGAGTTTTACTTAGAGAAACACTCCAAGCACCATAACCATGGCCCCGCCCCCGTGCATTTATTTTTTTAAGTGAAAAGATACGCTTTTCAAACTTAAAGCAGTTGCTGAATTTTTTTAGCGGTCTGGATTGTCCCTTTTTAGTTTAGGAGAACTGTTAGAAGCTCCTAGGCAGGATATTCTGGCTGCTGGGAGGAGGCTTTGGATTGATGCTGGCGGGACCTTGGGTTAGAAGTCAAACTGTTATAAAACTTAGATTACTGATGGGCGGGGAAGGGGTGCTCCTGGCATAATAGGCATATTTTAGTGTTTGGAATGTTCCTTTAAGAGGTTTGTTAATTTGTAATTAGTTTTTTTATGTTTCCTATAGTATCTCAAAGCCCAGTTGTCGAATGAGAAGAATACAACTTCCTACATTGGAATTAGATTTTTTTTGTGTGTGTAGCTGGATTGCCAAGATCTACATTTGCGCTTTTTTTTTTTTTTTTTTTTGGTGGGGGAAGGGTTGTTGTGTGTCGTTGTTGTACAATATCAAAAACAAAACCATGTTTTTTCCAACAAATACAAGGCTTGGAACAAAAGCCAATTTTGGAATATATTAACAAAAACTTGTAAGATCAACTGCTCATTGCACTGCAAAAAATACAGTACGGTGGATTTTAAGCTGATAAATATTTTAGGAAGGCCTCCTAGCTTTCATACTTTGATGTTTATTTTTTTTCTTCTAGGTTGAAGAACCAAAGGGAAATTAAACCTGGAGAAACTTACTCGGATAAAACACAAGGTCCCAGTTGGCAAAGACCATTTTCATTTGGATCAGATGCATGATGTAGTGTTAAAAGACACCAGCAATCTACCAAAGCTGCATGCTGAGCAGCCTCTTTCCACAGGAAAGAAAGCATGTAAAAAGAGGATAAGTGACCCAACCTGCTCCGCCTCATCTGTAGCCAGGAAATCCAGTGGACTAAAAGAGAAACTAGGAAAACAGACTAATAGTTATTTTTCAGATTTTGGTGGGAAATTAATGATGGATCTCAGCTCAAAAGAGGATGGCTTTAAAGAAAATGAGAACTATCCGCATATCATAAAAAAGGAAATGGAGTCCAAAACTAGACTTTCATCCTCTGTAGAGGTGGGCACTTTTTCTGTGCCTTTCGTAACTGAAGAAGGCAATACCCTTTCTAAACTGAGAGAAATCTCTAAATCAGCACAAGCTTACTTCACAGACAATGCTACATCAAGTTCAGTACTTGAGTCTTCTGAAGGTATGTCGAGCAACAATCTGAAATATTTTAGTACTCCAATGGCATCAAGAGGTCAGCGAAAGAAAAAGCTAACACCAGTCATGGAAGTAGAGTTAGAGTCCAGTGAGCATTTGAGTCCAGAAAGGACATATAGGATGGATAAGCTACATAACAATATCAAGTTTGACACTGTGATAAGTGACAGCCCAGTACAGCCGCCATTGTACAGAAGTTTCTTTGCAACAGAGTGCCAGGAAATTGTCAATCAGCTAGAAGGTACAGAAACTGATCGAAAAAGTCCAGGTAAAAGAAAGCTAGATGAACTTGATGTTTCCACAATTGATGCAGAGCCTCCACCTTATGATTCTACACCAATGAAATCTATGTTGGCTTGTGAAGTAGCTAATATGATCTCTTCCCTAGAAAGCAGCCCAAACAGGTGTGGAGAGTCTATGTTTGGTGAAAGCCTTTTGGATCTGGAAAAAGTAGACATGCAGCTCCATCATTTTACTTTGAAGGAGGACTTAAAGTATGGCCACAGTGGTAATATTTGGGAAGACTGTACTGCTGATGGAATGTTTGATCTTGATGATGAAGATGTTAAGGTTTGTAATAAGAAGAGACAGAAACTGGAGCATGTAGGTGAGGATAACTATCAAACTTTGCACTTCCCCAGTCCTAAAATAAACCCTGTTGAATTTAACCAGATATGTGAAGCACCAGTGTATAAAAAAGGCAAAGAGTCTGAGGAAAATATAAAGATGGTCACGTTTCCAAGCAATTTCTTAGCAGACAAAGTACATTCTGAGACCAGGAGTATGACGTTGAAATTGGAAAGTCCACAAAAAATATTTCCTGAGAAGAATACTTGCACCTCATCCAAAGCAGTGATGCTTCTTCAGACATCTTGTGAGACCAAACTAATGTGTGTTGGTCCTGCTGCAGCTAATACAACTAAAGTGATGGAATCTCCTAAATCCACTATAGATACCACCAAAGACCTATCATCAATGCAAGAAGAGGTGACTGCAGCTTTTTCAACAACTGATGCTGATCCTAAACCATCTGATATCTTCCACAACACTACAGACATAACTGAACTAACTGGTGCTGCCAACCTCACCCACATTATTGAATGTGTGCCCAGTCCATCTGCTGGTCTGATGAAGGACAATGTATTACAGCATGTGGACAGTGCCATTTACACTCAACTTAAGTCTGCCAACTTAACGCACGACATGGCAGAAATGCACTGTGCAATCACTACAGCCAACACCACTTTGATGGTTGACTGTGTGACAAACACATCTGCCATTGTGACACAAGATATTGCATCTGTCGACAATGAAGTCACTGCAGAAGACAGATGTCAGACAGTTAAAGCTGCACTCAGGGTTTCTCCTAACGTTACTCAGGAGATTGAAACACTGAGCTGTGAGATTGCAGCAGCCACCAGCACACATGTGATTGAGTCTATGCTTGGAGATTCTATAAATACTACACATGAGATTATTCCAGTGCATTCTGCGTTTGCAGCCAACACCACACAGTTAAATGAAGAAGTGCCTAAATCCTACTGCAATAGCACACAGGACATTATACGATCACCTGCTGAACAATCAATTGCCAATGCCACGCTAGACATTCTGTTGATGCAAAATGAGGTCACGACAGCAAGCCCCTATCTAGTGAATGCTGCAATTCAAATAATGCCGGTGCTTTCTGAGCATTCTTTAGCCAATACCACTCAGGTTATTGAAGATGCAGCAAAATTGTCTGCCAGTAGTATGCAGAATGTTGTGTGTGGCCATGAGGCAAATTCTGCTGCTAGTACCACTCAGGACATTGCATTAGTGCATGAGGAAATGTCTGCTGCTAGTACCACTCAGGTCATTGCATTAGTGCATGAAGAAATGTCTGCTGCTAGTACCACTCAGGACATTGCATTAGTGCATGAGGAAATGTCTGTTGCTAGTACCACTCAGGACATTGCATTAGTGCATGAGGAAATGTCTGTTGCTAGTACCACTCAGGACATTGCATTAGTGCATGAGGAAATGTCTGTTGCTAGTACCACTCAGGACATTGCATTAGTGCATGAGGAAATGTCTGTTGCTAGTACCACTCAGGACATTGCATTAGTACATGAGGAAATGTCTGTTGCTAGTACCACCCAAGATATTGTGTTGGAGCATGAGGGAAATTCTGCTGCCGTTACCACTCCTGGTATTGCACTAGTGCAAAAGAGCAATGCAGCTGCCTCTACAACCAGGGGTAACGCATTAGTACACAGTGAAAATTCTACTCCCTCAACCACACAGAATACTGCATTACTGGTTAATAAAGACTCTACTGCCCAAAATACTGAATTAGTGTGTGAGGGAAAAGCTGCTGCAATTACCACCCATGGCGTTGCATTACTGGATGAAAAAAACTCTGCCTGTACTGCACTGGATGTTCTAGCAGCACCTGAGAGAAACTATTCTTCCGAAGCCACCAAGGACATTGTAGCTGAAGGGGTTCAGTCTCTTTTACCTTTAAAGGAAGTGAGTCCAATTGCCCAAGAAATTACTTCAATCACAGAAAATGCTATTGTCTATCCAGTGCAAACCACAGAATTCATTGTTGACTCTACAGTCCCCACAAATGATGGTTATTTAACTGGTACAACGGACCACACGCTAAAGGTGCCACCAGACCAGTCACTTGGGATTTGTAACGCGCAGATGCCTGTGGAAAACCAGTTGCAGACAAACACTTTAACAGAGTGTATGGGAGAAATCTGTACAGGTCAGGCTGCAGTTGCAGATGAAAAACTTATAGAAGCAGATGAAACATGCAGTAAGACGCGTGCTGTGTCTTGTTCTGCTAATATCATAAGCATTGCTAGTGAGAAAGAACTCATGAGTGAACCTATAACATGTGATATCCAGGAGGCAGAAAATGCCCATGACGAAAGTGTTTTTTCTGTTGGTTCACTCTCTTTTGTGACGTCTACACCTGTTCCAGGGTTAACCAATTTTCATTTCAAGAATCCATGCAAAGACTCTGTACCGCATGAACCCAACCTATCCTTCTGCTCAGTTGCAGATGAGCCAACAGATAAGGCCCATGTGCCACAAAAGATACCAACACAGCAAGATTCACTTGGAATACAGTCCACAGCTGAGAATACCCACGTAAAAAAAGATGTTCCCAGAGGTACTCTGCTTTTCCGTGGAACCCAAAGAAATCTCTCTCAAAAGGAAGAATCATCTAAGCTACAGCAACCAATGTCTGGTATCCCTTCTGCACGGCGCTCTCTAGCACTGAACACTGGTCCTTTAACCCAGAAATTAACAAAAGAGACAGTTGTCCTTCAGAATCTCCCAAAAGCTCAAGCAATCCATGCAAGAGGGGGTTTGAGACCACCACTAAACCGAAATAGTTTACTTCGTCCCAGCATTGGAAACCATAAGCAAGACATAGGTCTAAGCACTTCCAATATCCTACAGAACAAGGCTTCAGGAAGTCGTCTAAAGACTACGACAGCTACCCCAAAGGTATGCAAAATCCAATCCAGGGCTAGGCAACTTATGGCACTCCAGATGTGGATTACATCTATAATGCTCTTACTAGGGATCGACCGATTATCGGTATGGCCGATTTTATTATCGGCTGATATTCGGTATTTTCGGCAATATTGGTATCGGCCTATAGAGAAGCTGATAATATATGCCAGGACGGCCGGGCCCATGACAAGCTCCGCGGTCCTGGAGGGCCCGCAGCAAGCTCTTACTTACCTTCCCTTCAGCTCCCCTGTGTAAATCTCGCGAGTCCTGCGGCCGTCAGAGCGGTGCAAGGGGTTACCATGGCAACGCTCCGCGCGGCACACAGGCCGCGAGATTTAGACAAGGGAGCTGCTGGGGAGGTAAGTAAGAGCTTGCTGCGGGTCCCCAATGCACAGTCCATGCCACTGGACCACCAGGGAATGCCATATCCCCCCTCCCTGGCCAAGTAAGAAGCAGGGAGTGGGGACTAAAAAAAAAGTTAAAATAAAAAATGCTCCCCCCCGCCCCCCCATTTTACACAAATTACATGCCTACAGAAAAACACATACACACACTCCGCATTCATTATATACACACTGCACACACTCACTGCATTCACTTTACACTCACTGCATTTACTTTACACACACTACACAAACACACACTGAATTCATTATATACACACTCACTGCATTCACTTTACCCTCACCACTTTACACTCACTGCATTCATTTTGCACACACTGCATTCACTTTAAACACTACACAAACACTCGCTGCATTCATTATATACACACTGCATTCTATATACACACTGCACACTCTGCATTCTATATACACACACTCACTGCATTCATTATATACACACTACATTCACTATACACACTGCACGCACACACTGCATTCACTATACACACACTGCACGCACACACTGCATTCACTATACACACTGCACGCACACACTGCATTCACTATACACACACTGCACGCACACACTGCATTCACTATACACACTGCACGCACACACTGCATTCACTATACACACACTGCACGCACACACTGCATTCACTATACACACACTGCACGCACACACTGCATTCACTATACACACACTGCACGCACACACTGCATTCACTATACACACACTGCACGCACACACTGCATTCACTATACACACTGCGCGCACACACTGCATTCACTATACACACTGCACGCACACACTGCATTCACTATACACACTACACACACTCACAGCTTCCCTGTCTAAACACACTGCATCCACTACACATGGCATGTATATTTTGTGCATTTAACTTTTAGAATTAGTTTTTTTTCAAAATGGTAAATGTACAGAATATCGGTAAGTTATCGGCTATCTGCCTGAAAGTTCAGAGTATCGATATTGGCTCTAAAAAAATCAATATTGGTCGGTACCTAGCTCTTACAGACATAATGCTGGCAAAGCAGCAGGGGAGATGGTCTACAACATCTGGAGTCCCAAAGGTTACCTATCCCTAACCTTGATGGCTGTCAGGTACAAATGAAATTTCAGAACTTTGGATTCTAGGGCAGAAATAAATCATTGTGCTTTAATGTATTATTTCTCAATACATACATGTCTTTTGCTGCATCACTATTTTATGCATTTAATACCTGAAAAATGTATTAGTAAAAATAGAGTAGGATATTTTCACAATTCACTGCAAAAAAAAAAAGTTGCAATAATGTTTTATTTTTGAGTTGCATCTTTTAGCTCTGCAAACCAGAGTAGGAAACTGCAGTTCAAAAAAAGGCTCAGCAGGAAGCACCAGTATATTTATTTTGGTGGTAGCTGTTCTTTTGTGGATTTTGGAGTTGCATGTCTACGTATACTGTGTAATATTCAATCTGTATTTCTGCTTTGATAATGTCTTTGCTAGTGTTTTCGTGTTGTTTTTATTATCTTTTTCTCTGCTGTGCAGATGAAATATAATACAACAAATTCCTTGCTTAATGTTCCCTCGTCGGCCAGACCTCCTTCTCGAATTGGCAGTGGTCAGCTTCCTGTGGGTGGGCAAAGCAACAGTACCAGTATACCACAATCTACAAGTGGCACTATGAGTTCTACTGTACAGACACCTGCACCTACTGGTGAGAAATTGCCTATGCCAAACCCTGTAGACTTAATGTACAATTGTAATGTATAAAAATGTTTTTTTTTTTTGTTTGTTTTTTTTTATATATGATTCTCTTCTTCTAGTAAACACTCACAGCCAGTACTGTATTGTTACCAACTGAAGAAACACAATGTATGATGTTACATATAGATCCATGGGTCTTACTTTTTATAAAAGTACAACCATGACTTTTGTTCAAATGGAAGACAGTTAATCTCTGTTTAAGCAGCAGATTTAAATGGGTGAATAGCTGAGCATCCTAGTAGTTGGAATACTGAGGGATATTATAGCGGCAGAAACAGCAAAACTAAAGAAATAAATGCATTCCCCTTTTACTTTAGCAGATTTCGTAATATACAAAAACCTATTGGTTGCTTTTTCAATATGGCTACGGTGTGCATGCTATTATAGAATACGCTAAGCACCAAAATAAGTTTAGCTTAAAGGACCACTATAGTCACCAGGTTTAACCCCTGCAGCTGTAAACGTAGCAGTTTCATAGAAACTGCTATGTTTACATTGCAGGGTTAATCCAGTCTCTAGTGGCTGTCTTCTTGACAGCCGCTAGAGGTGCTTCCGCGATGCTCAATGCGAAAACCGCATTGAGCACACAGAACGTTCATAGGAAAGCATTGAGTAATGCTTGCCTATGGGCGATTTGAATGCGCACACGGCTCTGGCTGCGCATTCGACTCCACTCGGGAGCTGACATCGGAGGGGTGGGAGGGGGGGGCGGAAGGGTCACCAGCGCCGAGGGAGCCTGGCACTTTAAGGCAAATGGCTGAAGGGGGTTTAACCCTGAGGGTGGGGGGAACCTAAGGACTATATAGTAAAGGACCACTATAGTTTTCCTGGCACTATAGTGGTCCTTTAATGCAGCTATTTTGGTGTATAGATATTGCCCTTGCCATGCCACTACTCTGTATCACTGAGACTGTAGAGCCATGATTTATACATCAAATCACTCCATTAAGCTACAGTTGTTTTGGTACTTAGAGAGTCAGTCTAAGCATCATAAACACTTTGCATTATTGTAAAAACATGGTTCTTAGAGCACTCTAACTCACACTCTAATTTCTGATAATTTATTACTGTATATGAGAGCCTTTCTGTGGACTGTGCATGTGCAGGCCACGACTGCTGATTAAAACACAGCCTGGTTCACTAACTGGTTAACCAGGCTTTGTACAAACTGATAACCGCCACTATGTGACTGCCATGAGTTTGAGTAGGCCAATAATCCTGTGATGATGATTGGAACAGATCTTTATATGATATGATTAACTCCAGCTTGATTGGAGCACCCTATGATGGTGGAGAGCAGCAGTACAGAAAGGGGCACATTAAAAGCGGAGTTTAATAAAAACTTTTTTTAATGAAAATAAATTGTATTGTACCTGGTAACAAAAACAAAACAAAACTTTTGATCTGTGCCCTTACCCAGTCTTCATCGCATCACCCTCTTGTTTTCTGCAGCACCACGAGCATCTGGGATTCTCAGGCCAGGACTTTCATCTTTGCGTCCACCCATCCCCTTACAATCACTGAAATCACCCTCTAAAATGAAGTCTAACCTCCCAGGTGAGCGACAATAGGTAAAGTATACTATGTTTACAAAAAATGCTAGTTACACTGCATACCCAATAGTAGAGTTAATGAAGAATGGCTAAATGGATATTTAAGGCACACTCAAACACTGTAACATGTGTTTTTTTTTTTTCTGAAGGTTATGGTGCACAGAGCTACCTTGACCTGGTATTCCTTGTCCTTGTTATTTTTATAATTGCAGTGGTATATCAGAATAATTTCAACAATAACCTCTGCTATTCACATGCATCACTTCAACCTGCTTATAGTTGTAGTCATAACTATAATGCCACAAAAAAATAAATATGAATACAGCTTATCAATAAACTGGAATTGTTTCATCTCTACAATTGGTTATAAATGGTTATTCTGAAGTATTTCCTTAACTACTCTTTCCTGATTCTTCACCTCTGCCATTTCAGCTCAATAGGAGTATTGGGAGAGGCCTTTGATTCCTCCTCCCTATTATACTATACAAAAAAGAACAGAATAAGCCCTATGTTATCTTGGTTGCTAAGTGACAAGGGGTGAAGAATTAAAGTCCTTCTTTTAATTAATTTTTTTAAATGTACCGTTTTGTAATATTTTTAAAACTTGTTTAGAGTTTGAAAAATTATGGTTCGAAATTAGTTTCCTTTGAATAACGTCAAAAAAGACAAGCAACAGTTTTGCACACAGGACATATATGTGCTCATCTAGAGAGTCTTAATTTAAATTATCAAGAGAGGTACTTCCTTTAAGATGAGCATTTCAGAAGATGACATGCCCACTTCAAGGGTACTTCAGAAATGTAGCTGCTGATGGCCTCTCTTAGCAAAGAACACTTGGGAACACTTTGCACTTTGGGGGACGAGTTGCTTTTATTTATTGCGCTATATGGTCTCATTACAAAGGATTTTTTTTTTTTTTTTACTGTAGATTCCCATTACAATAAAGCGTTAAAGGGAAAGATTTGGAGATTCATACATGTACTATCCTGCTTTTTAGCGTTTCCTTTTAATTTTAGAGTTAAAATATCCTCCTGGCTTGCAGGATCTCTAAGTGTCCATAATGTGTTTCAGGTTTACCAGTAAAGAAATTTCAAAGGGAGCTGCCAAAATTTGCATCTGCTGGGGCTCGAAATAATTCTCTTACGTCAAAAGTTGAAAGCGGCTTGGCTCCAAGGACTGCTCCAAAAAAGATGTTCGTGGCATCCCTGAAACCATGCAATGAGCCAGTCATCTCTGAAGTAACTGGAGCACAGTCCACAAATATCAAGCAGGCCGAGAAATCTGTTACAGAGTCCAGTGACAAACTGCATGCATCTAATGCCCTGCAAGAAAAAACAAACACAATGTCCGCTGCCTGCTCTGTCATGGCGTCCTCTGTGCCAGGTGCTCTGAACAGTTTTAATGTCTGCACATGCAACATGTTAAAACATTTTTTATATTATTTGATTTCCTTTCTTTTTCCGTTTTGCAGGAGATGCATCTCTGCCTATATCTGAAGATTGTTCCCATTTTCAGGTATGGATATAAATTAATTGTAACGCCCTAAAACAGTGGTTTACTGTACTTAACATTTTTCCCCAATATTTGTTTTTATTAGAATTTTAACACCCTATATAATTAAGTGCTAAAATACTCTCTCTAGTTATTTGCAGAACTACATAAATGTACATAGCGTGGATAAACTTGAATTGGGGAAGAGGTCAAAGAAAAACTATTTTTGTTTTTGTTTGATGTTGGAAATGACTCAAAATAGGGCTAGACTGCTCAGTATGATGGAAGGTATAGTTCAGGAACATTAGTGTGTGTGTATGTATGTATGTCCACACACACACACCAGGTCTATCCATCTTACTGGCTTTCTAATGTTCCTGAACTAGAACTTCCATCATACTGAGCATATATATACTTTTATTTCTGGCACTCACCAGAACAACAAAGATTATATGTAAAAAAATACCCGGATGCGGGGGCGGGGCCTGACCACTGAACACGGATCAGACTTGTCACGTCTGAGCTCCAGCGCCTGGGCTAATCTATTGGAGTCAACTCCGTGCCATCAGCAGCCACCGACCGAAATAGGTGCCCATCCTACTCATGAGCTGTAGGCGAATACGGAGGTACCTGTAACGACTTGAAACGACAACAGAGTAACCTGATTGAGGCCTGAGGCCTATCGAGCTTGAGCTGAGGTGAGACGGCCGATCCCCCAGTTCTCCGACCGGCACCTTGCGGTGGGAGTTATCCCGGTCCCTGCGAGGAACCACGGCTGCGTACCACCAGGCCCAAGCACTCGCCATGCCTCAAAACGTTACCCTGACGGCTCCCTTGAAGATGGCGGATCTCCTACAGCTGCGTGTGCGGGTGGAGACCATGCCGACACAGAAATCAAGTCGGACCACACAATGAAAACAACCTGCACCACACGATGGTCTCTGTCAGGCTGGATGGCCACCCCAGGCAACCAGAAGCACCAGCAGTAAAGCACAAGTGGAGAGATGATGGGCGGGAAAAGAGCGGGCCAATTCTGGGCATTCTACATGATACAAGCTAACAGCCTTATAAGATAGGCCCACTCGGGCTGAAGACCACCAGGGGAATACCCCCCCCGAGCATCGACCACCAGCGCAGAGGATCCGACGCCACAGACGGCGACCCTCCATCAGGATCCAGAGCAGCCCCCAATTAGGGGAGAACGCGGCCTCCACTAGGAACACCCGAGTTCATGGTCCACTGATGCAGGTCTCCAAAACTGCCTGGGGCTTTGGGGAGGACTTGCCTGAACTGCCTCCAATTTTCCTGGTACCCCCAAGCTTGCCGCCGGGGCATTGGCTGACTCTGGACTATGTACCTGAAACACAGCTTTACACCTGTGTGCGCTGCCCCTTCGACCAGCACATAAGACTACACGTACGACCTTACACACCAGACATCCTTACAAGTAGCTACATCCAACCGGCACAGTGCCTGATAGACATACGAAAAGACTCTACCTGGCACAAGCACACACAGGCTCTGACCAGCGCCTCCACACCCGATACACCTGCCTCATGACCTGTCTTGGGGGGGGGGGAAATAGAGGACTGTTCCCGCATGGTCCCTCACACATTAACCCCTTAAGGACCAAACTTCTGGAATAAAAGGGAATCATGACATGTCACACATGTCATGTGTCATTAAGGGGTTAAGCGTTGACACCTGTGGTAGCCCACGTACCCACCCACCAACAACCCGACCATAAGCAAGTCTAGTTAAATCTTGACATCTTTTGATAAGCATATGTACATAACATAGTTCTACATGTCATTGTCTAGCAGTCTATAAACTCATGGTTTATATCTACAAAATCCACATGTTTTCTCTATGCATTATTCGTGTATGCCACACTTGTTATCTTTATAGTTCTCAGACTTGCACAACGATCTGTGATACACCTATACAGACCTACGAGTATGTCCATGCATTTTTCTTAATCTTGAACCACTAAACTTTAAAATGTGCATGTTCTACTCATACCATACTTAAGTAATGCTTTGTTCTTATGACCGCGCTTGTGAATGCTGTTGTGGCAATGCAAGCACTGCTGTACCACTTTGCACACTATAACACAAGTCAATAGAATGGCTGCTCTCCAGACTTAAAACTTCTACATTTTATTTAAGCAATTAAAAGAACGACCAAAGTTTCAGTTTCTTCAGGATGGAAAAATACAATGTATGTATTTTTATATAAGCTTGTATAATCTTTATGAAACAACATACTGACTTTGTTGGAATCTCATTGAAATGAGATTATTCACTAAACTTCAAATTTTCACATATTAAATCGAAATAGAAAAAATGAGTCAAAAGTAGCTAATCTGGAAAACGTCACCAAATCAGCGATAGTCATTGTCTTAGCCTTTGGGGGTTTTTTTTTGTTCGTGTTTAATTTGTTAGAATTTGGAGTTTAGTGAATAACATGTAAATATTTATAAAATACCTCAAAATGTCAGAGCTGCTTTCATGACCAAGGTGAACAGGAGTTGTGTAGTGTTCTCTTCCCTAAATCAAGGATATGTATTTGACAATTAACAAGCTTTGTTTACATTTTTTCTGTTCAGGCATGCCCTTGCTGCAGCATAAAATACCAGCGCCTACTGCAGGAGTTGAAGGAGCTAAAAAGTTATGTTGGTGAGAACCCTTCCTAGTGTTGAAATTGCTCTCTGTTTGTGATTGGCTATTTATGAAATTTGCTTTTGTGGTTCAACTGAATGGCAATCACTGCCTGAAACCGTCAAATATTAAGCAATAGGCTATTTTCTTCCATTAAGGCCATCCTGACCTTTTATCTTGCATTGTCTACAAAATGAGACTGATGGTTATTTCACTAAAATGTAAATTATCTAGGAATTCCAAGTACATTTTTAGACCAAAATAGTGGAACTGAAAACATAGCTGACTTAGAGATTTTATTTCCAATTATTGTGATTTATACCTAAGAGAAAATGTCAGTGTATCCTGTTTGAAATATTTATTTTAATTCAACCAGGAATTCAAACCAGAAATATGCATATCATCCACCTACAGTTGTGTTATTGAGTGTAGGGTGCTTTCTGTAAAATTGTCTAAAAACACTGAGAGGGTGTTTCATATCAGATTTGCAATTCTGTAGAAACTGCAGTGTTTATATTGCAGCTCTAAGTCTGCACTCAGAGGGCCACTAGAGGGCTTCCTGAATTAAAACTGACCTTTTTCCCATAGGAAAGCATTGAGGGACATCGGCGCTGGGATAAAGTAAGTAAAGTTGTGTTTTTTTTTTTTTTAACACTTTATTTACCGGGATGTGGGGGGGGGGGCGAAGAAGGGGGGAATAGCATGCTGCACAAATTGGTTTACATGACCTGCCAGGGACCATATTCACAGGAGTTATTACAAGGTTAAAATTTTATTTTCTGTCGTTCCGAATTGTGATAAATGCAATAATTTTTTTTTCTCATCTTCTAGAAAAAGTACCACATCCTGAAGCTGCACCTCTGCCTAAATCTTATACAGAGGGCTCTGAAGAGAACAGACCATCATAGTTTAGAGCTGGCAATAATAACTTGAATACCTATTGTATGTTATCGTTATTATTATTATTATTATTATTATTATTTAACTGCCACTTTGCCTTAATCTTGTAGATCATTAATCTATACGTGCCATTCTTTCACACACTTCTCAGGTACTGTGACCCAAGATTGGCAAAACTCATCTTTCCTACACCATATATACAATGCAAATCCCACGCAGTATAGAGCAATCTGCACAAACCTTGCTATTTTTATAACTGTTTGTGTGTGTGTAATCTAAGGTGTATCAAACTGTAGTCCTCAAGCTGTTCAACAACAGTCATACGTTTTTCTGTTGGCCTACAGCTATGGCAGAGAATTATGGGAGTTGTGGTTCACCATCAACAGAAGGGGTCTGTGCAATTCTGATATATATGCTATTATATGTATGTTATCATTGTATTATACGTGTGAATAATAAACACTTGCATTTTTTTTCCCTATGTAAACCTGTATGTGTTTTTTTTTTTTCCTTATTTTCCTGGCTGATAATGGCAGTACCACTAGGTTTGTATCCTCTTGTTGGACAAGCCGACTGTAAATAAGTAAAGATTGTTAAAAATGTTTTAAATAGTTCCTCCTACTTCCCCATTAAAACCTTGAACTTGCCCCAGGACCGTCATTCATTCTTGTCCCATTCGGGACTGACACGTTGACTGTACTGGGAGTCTGGTGAGATGCACAGGTTGCTGTCTGGGGGATCTTGCGATAGCTCCCTGGGAGGTGAGCTGAGTGCCCCGCTCTGTGTCCTGCTTACAGAGCTGTCGGAGAGTATGCCGTCCGGAGACCAATGCTGCGTAAGAGGCGGTCCCAGGTGGTCCGCCAATTGGATTGCAAGCTTGCGTGCGGCGGAACGCATGCCTGGGCGGCCAGGTGTTCCACCGTAAATCCAAATGCGCTACTGCGCATGTGCGATTCGGAACTTTAATTTTTGTCGATCAATTCAAAAATTGGTACCTATTTATACCGTGCACACCCTCAAGGCAAGCATGAAGTTGTCTGGAGAGGGGATACTGTGTCACCCCCACACCATTCAGATGTCTTTTTAAGGCAAGATTTATTATATATTTTCTTTAACCCCTTAAGGACACATGACATGTCATGATTCCCTTTTATTTCAGAAGTTTGGTCCTTAACCCGTTAACGCCGTTACGGCGTTCCATGCCGTCCCCATTATAATGGGCTTTAAAGCCGTTGCGGCGGCATGGAACGCCGTAACGGCTTTGAGCCCCAGGAGGTAAGTTATACTTACCTCCGCCGCGATCCTCTTCTGGGGGGCTGCCTGACAGCCCAGGCAGCCCTCCCACGGCAAATGAGGCCCCCGGGGGCCATGTGATCGCTCTCAAAGAGCGATCACATGGCCCCCTATAGCTGGCTATGGATCTGCCTGCAGGGGGACTGTCTAAAATATCAGACAGTCCCCCTGCTGGTAAGAAAGTATAAAAAAAGAAATTAAACATGTTAAAAAATAAATTGAAAATATTTTTATATATATATATAATATGTATATATATTATATATATAATATATATACATATTATATATATGTAACGTCATACAAAGTGTATTTTAATATTAATATAAGTATATATATTAGCATTAAAATACACTTAGAATGATGTTACATATATATAATATGTATATATATTATATATATAATAGATGTACATATATATATTATATATATATATACGTATAATTAAAATAATAAATAAATAAAATAATAAAATAAATAAATAAAATATTGAAACAAAATTTAATATAAATTATATATTCATATGTAATTTCATTCTAACTGTATTTTGTTATTAATATATATATATTGGTAACAAAATACACTTAGAATGGCATTCTATATATATCTATCTATATATAAAATACAAATAACCGCAAATATATATATATAGATAAATACATATAATTACATAAAAAATTACATTAGTATACACGTAGCATTTAAATACATATATATGTATATATATTAAAATTCTACATGTATATTTAAATAATCTTTTAACATAATTATGTGATTTGATTAATTAAAATTTGATTGACATGCCTGACAACACAGGGAGAAAGTGCAGAGAATTTAATTTGCAAGCACTATATTTGACCCTGTAATACTCCACGACACCATAAAACCTGTACATAGGGGGTACTGTTTTACTCGGGAGACTTCGCTGAACTCAAATATTAGTGTTTCAAACTGGTAAATTGTATTACAACGATGATATTTTAAGCAAAAGTGACGTTTTTTGCATTTTTTACAAACAAACGGCACTTTTATGGACTATATTATTGTTGTAATATGTTTTACCGTTTTAAAACACTAATATTTGTGTTTAGTGAAGTCTCCCGAGAATAACAGTACCCCCCATGTACAGGTTTTATGGTGTTTTGGAAAGTTAGAGAGTCACATATAAGGCTTGCGTTTCATTTTTTTCACATTGAAATTTGCTAGATTGGTTATGTTGCCTTTGAGAGCGTATGGTAGCCCAGGAATGAGAATTACCCCCATGATGGCATACCATTTGCAAAAGTAGACAACCCGAGGTATTGCAAGTGGGGTATGTCCAGTCTTTCTTAGTAGCCACTTAGTCACAAACACTGGCCAAATATTCGTTTTTTGCTTTTTTCACACAAAAACAAATATGAACGCTAACTTTGGCCAGTGTTTGTGACTAAGTGGCTACTAACAAAGACTAAACATACCCCACTTTCAATACCTTGGCTTGTCTACTTTTTCAAATGGTATGCCATTATGGGGGTAATTCTCATTCCTGGGCTACCACACCGTCTCAAAGGTAACATTACTAATCTGGCAAATTTCAATTTGAAAATGGAACGTTCTATATTTGACCCTGTAACTCTCCAAAACAACATAAAACCTGTTAATGGGGGGTGCTGTTGTACTCGTGAGACATCGCTGATTACAAATATGTGCATTTTGTTGCAGTAAAACCTAACAGTATTATGACATTTACAGCTAAAATGTGAGGCGGAACTACACATTATTAAAAAATAAATACATTTCTCACAGTTTTTTTTATTTTATTCATAATAAATTATATTCCATATATGAATAGTTAATGGTAAATTAAAGCCCTGTTTCTCCTGAACAAAATGATATATAATAAGTGTGGGTGCATATAATATGAAAGAGGGGAACTACGGGTGAACAGACATATAGCGCAAATTCCAGTTTTTGTTTACGTTTTGTTTTGATCAGAACGTGCACTATTGACTCCGTCCTTAAGGGGTTAAAGGCATCTGTTTGTTTTCTCTTCTGGATTGGTAAATTTTAAAAATTATGTTTTTTTATTGCAGATGTCTAGCCCATCATCTCCTAAAGACTTGGACAAGGAGAAAATGTCTGCACCTTGCACCCAAGAAGGCTACATTTAAATTGAAACAGAACACCTGTTCAGAATGTGCTACTCCATTACCTGATAGATGCAAAAAGATTATGTGCAATAGCTTCGCCTCTAAAAAAAAAAAAAATCTAAACGGCAGGATCTGCTGAAATTTCTTAACTGGTTTCAGGGTAACCTATCAGACTTTTTGAATCTTTTAAAGAATCCGCTAAAATGCATATTCCTTCTCAGGTGAGGCATTTGAAAAAATGTAAGCAAGAAAGATGTCCCTCCGTGTCTGAGTTTTCATCAGGAGAATGCTCTGACACTACATGCTCATCAAAATCAAGTGGGGTGTCTAGTGTGGAAGAAGATTTTCCTGCAGAACACCTAAAAAGATTCCTTAACCCCTTAAGGACCAAACTTCTGGAATAAAAGGGAATCATGACGTGTCACACACGTCATGTGTCCTTAAGGGGTTAAAGAGGTAACGGTGGTTTTATCAGAGGAGGATTGGTTTCCCAATAGACCCGAGGTTATTAGAATTTGTTTATAGAGAATGGAAGAATCCTGAGAAAAGGACTTTCATTTCCAAACATTTTAAGGAGCTTATCAGACTACAAGAAGGTTTAAGTTGGGAAGATCTAACTAAGGTAGATGTGCAAGTGGTACAACTGTCAAAAAAGACCACTCTACCCATCAGTGAGGTATCTGGCCTCAAAAATCCAATGGACAGAACAGCGGAGACATCCTGCAGAAGAATCTTCCAAACAGCAGGATTTCAAAGTAAAGCTGCAAATGCGGGAGTATCTTTTATGAGAGCTCAAAAGGTTTGGCTTCAAGAAGTTGGGAGTTGCCTGATGGAAGGTTCGGAAAAAGAAATTCCTCATCTTTTGCATAACAAAGTTGTCTAATGAATTTATGCAAGATTTTTTGAGGAAGGCCTAAAATTGTCGGCATGTTCAATGCTTCAGTAGCCAGAAGGGCTTTATGGCTGTGTTTTATGGTCCGCTGATACGGCTTTTCAAAGGCTTCTTTATGTGAACTGCCCCTAGAAAGTGTGAAATTGTTTGGTTCCGAACTGGAAGAAATGATTAAAGGAACACTATAGTCACCTAAATTACTTTGGCTAAATAAAGCAGTTTTAGTGTATAGATCATCCCCCTGCAATTTCACTGTTTAATTCACTGTCATTTAAGAGATAAATCACTTTGTTTCTGTTTATGCAGCCCTAGCCACACCTCCCCTGGCTATGATTGACAGAGCCTGCATGAAAAAAAAACTGGTTTCACTTTCAAACAAATGTAATTTACCTTGTATCTCAATCTCTAAATTGAACTTTAATCACATACAGGAGGCTCTTGCAGGGTCTAGCAAGCTATTAACATAGCAGGGGATAAGAAAATCTTAATTAAACAGAACTTGCAATAAAGAAAGCCTAAATAGGGCTCTCTTTACAGGAAGTGTTTATGGAAGGCTGTGCAAGTCACATGCAGGGAGGTGTGACTAGGGTTCATAAACAAATGGATTTAACTCCTAAATGGCAGAGGATTGAGCAGTGAGGCTGCAGGGGCATCTTCTATACACCAAAACTGCTTCATTAAGCTAAAGTTGTTCAGGTGACTATAGTGTCCCCTTAACCCCTTAAGGACCAAACTTCTGGAATAAAAGGGAATCATGACATGTCACACATGTCATGTGTCATTAAGGGGTTAAGCAAATGTCTGACACGAAAAAAGCTTTACCTCAGAAAAATAGATTTACACCACATTATAAAAGATTTCAGTACCAGCCTAGAAGATCTGGGAAGTTTGATGGGAATCGTTTTTTCCAGAGACCAACAAGAGACTACAAGTTTCAAGACACAAACACTAACAAACAAGACAAAAAGAGCTTATGATACCAAAGTTGGTGGTCGATTACAACATTTTTACAAGGCATGGGAAGAATCAACATAATGAAGAATCCTGAAGAAACAGGGCATTCCAGATAAATTGTTTCATACAACTCCACCAGAGCTTCTACGTCTAGTATCTATTTGAGGATTTGGAACATATTAATCCATTGGTGCGTTCGGCATAATTACTTTCATTGCCGTCCCTCTGTCAAGATGATTTTTCAGTTTCTGCAAGAAGGCTTTGAAAACTGACTCAGTGTCTATACTTTAAAGGTTCACACTGCGGCCTTTTGCTACAAGAATTACATGACTGCTGATTAGGCATTTGTTAAGGTCCATTCTTCTACAAAGACCACCTCGGAATTTTTAATTCCCTTCCTGGGATTTATCTGTGAGGCTACAGTCTTTATGTGAAGCTCCATTTGAACCACTTGAAGGTGTATCCTTAAGAATTCTGTCTCTCAAGACGATTTTCCTGGTAGCAATTACCTCAGCTAGGAGAATTGGGGAGATCCAAGCTCTTTCCTCTTCATTGAAATTCACGATTTTCCATCAAGACAAGTTGTACTGCATACTAAGCCTTCTTTTTTTTTTATCAAAAGTTCTTTCAAGAAAATCTCTGAATGAACCTCTGGTGCTTCCATCATTCTGTAGTTCGGGAAGTTCGGATCAAGAATGAAAGTGGCATAACCTAGATGTTCTCAGAGCTCTTCTGATTTACTTATCCCATTCAGAAGGTTTTAGGTCCTCGGATCACCTGTTTATTAAAGGGACACTATAGTCACCTAAACAACTTTAATCTTAATAAAGTTGTTCAGGTGAGAACTATAGCTCCCTGCAGCCTCTCTCATGTAAACACTGTATTTTACATTAGAACCTAGAAACACCTCCAGTGGCAGTCACTCAGACGGCTACCAGAGGGATTTCCGAGTTCAGGGCTGCCTAACTCGCATTCATCACGTTTGACGTTTTCACGCTTGGGTAAATACATCAAACATGATGACAGGAGGCACTGTGAACGCGCCTCCTGTTTCCTGTAGTAATTCGGAGCCTGTCAGCAATCAGGGCAGACCGTGTGGGAAATAACATCTGCACACAGTCAGTTCGCACTGACAGGGTGAAGGCAGGAGGATGCAGAGATCTCCTGACTTCAAACAGTAAGTACACTTATTTTAAAAATTGAGAGTGTAATGGATAGTGTGTGTATGTTTAACAATATTTATTTAAAATTTGTGTCTTTATACAAACACTATATGTAGAGATTTCTCTATATATAGTGTTTGTATTCTCACTTTAAGCTGGAGGGTTACCCTAGGAGGGGGGCGGGCATTGACAGCAAGCTGCCGCTCAGCTTGCGTACGCGCATACAGCAACACGCGCTGTAGAGAGCGTACATTCGATGACGCTCTATGAAGAACACAATTGTTGCAGCGCAAAACCACGCATGTGCACCAGATCGCTATGATGGTTCTTTAAGAGAAGCATCTGATTGAGCCCTGCTACTTCGTCCTGCCAAGGAGCTCGGCACTGAAACGGAGGTAAGTTTATCTGAGAAAAAGGACTGGTTTTTTTTTGTAATGGGAAGTTCATATAAAAGCAAGAAAGAAGGCTAGGGGACCTGCTTTTATATGTTGACTAAAGTTATTCTTTAAATTCCAGGGTAAAAAGAAAGGTATGGGAACATCTAAACACACTCTGGCAAGGTGGTTAACAGACACCATCAAGTTGGCTCATGAATTGAATGATGTTCAAATACCTTGCTCCATTAGAGCACACTGAACCAGAGTCATGTCTACTTCATGGGTGGAAAAATCCAACGCTTCACCTGAAGACATCTGCAAAGCAGCAACATGGTCCTCTTTTCATACCTTCATCAAGCACTATCAGCTAGACATCTTTTCGTCCTCTGAGGCTGCTTTTAGGCGCAAGGTGCTTCAATCTGTAGTTCGCCTTTTAATGTTCCAGGTATCTTGTTGTATCCCACTGGTATTGCCACTATATGCTAGGAAAAACAGAAATCTTACATGCCGTAAATTCTTTTTTTCCTTAATATAGTACGAGTCCCGCCCTCTTTTGATAATAAATTTATATTGAGCATGATCTGGCCTATTGTCTTTTCTTTTAATTTACTGACGGTCCTGGGGTTTTAAATGGGAAGTAGGAGGGACTATTTAAAATAAATGTCTTTACTTATTTACAGTCGGCTTGTCCATCAAGAGGATACAAACCCACTCGTACTGCCATTATTTTAAGGAAAAGAATTTACGGTGAGTCAAAGTTCTGTTTGTTTTTTTTAAAGTGCAGATGTAACATAGATATATTCATAAAAAAACAAAGTAACAGTATGGAAAGGACATATCCATCTATGATCTTACATGTATAGAACAACACTAATAGTTGCAGATATCACAGTAGTGTTGTTATAAAGAAAGACCGTAAACCGCTCTAATCTAGGTTTACAAAATGAGTTAGGAAGCTTCTGTTTGAACAGATCTGTAAAACTGTGGGTTATTACTAGAGACAAATTCCACTGGATAAAATATTTATACCAAAGCAGTACAGCAGATAGGGTACTGTAAGTGTGAAACAGCTCTAGGCTTAGCAAGGAAGTGTCGCAGAGTTTAGGATAGCAAGGAATGGACAAAGGAAATATAAACGTCTTACTGGGCCTTAGAGTGGCCAGACTAAACGTTAGAGTAAAGAGTAGTCGAAATACAAGCTGAGGTCTGGGTAACAGAGACAGCGAAAACGAGAACTAGCCAGAGTCAGGTACACAGTAATAATCAGAAGAGCAAACAAGACAGGCAAGGGTTAACCCCTTAAGGACGAGTGACGGAGAGGTCCGTCACTCAGGGGATTGCGTTAACGCCGAGTGACGGACCTCGTCCGTCACGCGGTAAAATTAACCCCAGATCGTGGGGTTAATGGTGCTCCGGTCTGCCTCTGTATTAGAGGTAGACCGGGAGCACCGGATCGGGCTGTCCCAGTACATGTGCCCGCTCTGACAGCATGTCAGAGCGGGCACATGTGCTCAGTATACTCACCTACTTCCGGGTTCACTGTGAAGTGCAGGGAGACGGATCAGTGCTGATCCTGCCCCCTGGTGAACAAAAAATAAAGTAAAATTAAAATCCCACCCCCCATTACCCATTTTAATAAAAAATTAACCCCTTCCCTGCCAATTGATCACTGACTACAGTGATCAATTGGCAGGGATTACATTTTACTATGATCTGATTTTTTTTTTTTTTTTTTTTTTTTTTTTTTACCCCTGAGGGGTTAAATTTATTTTATTAATTAATTTAAGTATTTTAAAATTATATATTTAGCTAGCTGGTGAGGGTGGAAGTTAGTGGGGAATTGGGGGATTTGGTGTTAGGCTAACTAGGGGTTAACGTTAAAAAAAAGTTTTAAAATAAGCTTTAAAAAGTTACAAATTAAGTTCAAAAAAAGTTTTAATAACGTTTAAGTAAAAAAAAAAAACACCCCCCTTTACCCAGTCCAAATAAAAATTAACCCCTTCCCTGCCAGTCGATCACTGCCTACAGTGATCAAAACAGATCACAGTATTATACTGTGATCTAATTTTTTTTAACCCCTGACGATTAACTTTTATTTATTTTTTAATCCTCAGGGGTTCAATTTATTTAACTCATTTAAATATTGTATAATTATATATTTTTTTCTAGGTGGGGTGAGTGGGAGTTATGGGAAAATGGGGAATTTACGGTTGGTGCTGCTTACTGCTAGTTAGGGGTTAACGGTAAAAAAAAAAGCTTAGAAAAATTTTATATCTGTAAAAAAAAAAAAAGTTTTAAGAAAGTTTCAAAAAATTAATAAGCAAAACAAAAGTTTTAAAAATAGTTTGAAAAAGTAAAAAAAGTTAAAAAAATACATTTAAAAACGCTCATTACCACTACACCTAGAACAAACTAGAGAAAAAATGATCCCACGCTAAGGTTCAAAATATGCCTTTTGAATTACCCCAGGGTGTATTCTTTAACCCCTTAAGGACGGAGGACGGTTCAGGACAGTCATCGGCATTTTTGCGTTGCCGACCGGTGACGGTCCTGAACTGTCCTAACCGTCCAATGTACTTACCCGATCGCCGTCGTTCCCCCGGCGGTGCTCCCGGTGTGGGGAGACTGCCTGCAGCCCAGACAGTCTCCCCATGGCGGTTTAGGACCCCTGTGGCCATGTGATCGCCCAACAGGGCGACCACATGGTCACAATAGCTGTCCTAGTCTCTGCCTGCAGGGAGCAGTCTCCCTGCAACTGTAAAATAAAAAAAAATGTAAAGTGAAAGTTAATAAAAAAAAAAATTATAATTATATATGTGTATATATATGATATCTAGACATATATTATACCTATATAATATGTCTATATATCATATATATAATGTCATGCTAAGTGTATTTTTATATTAATATGTACATATATTAATATAAAAATACACTTATAATTAATTTACACACGTGTATATATATAATATATATAACTATATATATTGTATATATATATTATTATAAAATACGAATAATAAATAATTTACATTAAATTAAAAAAAGTAAAAATAATAATAAAAATTAAAAAAATAATTATATCTATACGAAATTTTATTCTAACTGTATTTTGATATTAATATATATATTTATATCAAAATACACTTAGAATGAAATTGTGTGTGTGTATATATATATATATATATATCTATGTATGTATAAATAAATAAAAAGAATGCAAACTATTCATATGTCCATATACAAAATTACATAAATAATTATATAAATATACACGTAGACTTCAAATATATAAATATGCATATATATTTAAATTCTATGTGCGTATTTATGTAATATTTTTACATAATTAAGTTATTTTATTGATTGCAATTTAAGGGACCTGCCTGCCAACCCAGGCCGAAAGTCCAGAGAATTTAATTTGCTATCACTGTATTTTACCCTGTAACGTTCTACAACACCCTAAAACCTGTACATGGGGGGTACTGTTTTACTCGGGAGACTTCGCTGAACACAAATATTAGTGATTCAAAACAGTAAAACATATCACAGCGATGATATTGTCAGTGAAAGTGACTTTTTTTTGCATTTTTGACACACAAACAGCACTTTTACTGATGATATAATTGTTGTGATACATTTTCCAGTTTTGAAACACTAATATTTGTGTTCAGCAAAGTCTCCTGAGTAGAACAGGACCCCCCATGTACAGGTTTTATAGCGTTTTTGAAAGTTACAGGGTCAAATATATGGGTCAAATATTTTTACATTGAAAATAGCCAGGTTGGTTACGTTGCCTTTGAGAGCGTATGGTAGCCCAGGAATGAGAATTACCCCCATGATGGCATACCATTTGCAAAAGAAGACAACCCAAGGTATTGCAAATGGGGTATGTCCAGTCTTTTTTAGTAACCACTTAGTCACAAACACTGGCCAAAATTAGCGTTCAATTTAGTTTTTTACTTTTTTCACACACAAACAAATATGAACGCTAACTTTGGCCAGTGTTTGCGACTAAGTGGCTACTAAAAAAGTCTGGACATACCCCATATTGAATACCCTGGGTTGTCTACTTTTAAAAAAAATATGTACATGTGGGGTGTTATTTAGCAATTTATGACAGATAATAGTGTTAGAATGTCACTATTGATACATTTTAAAAATGTATGTTTTGAAACCGCAATATCCTACTTGTACTTATAGCCCTATAACATGCAAAAAAATAGCAAAAAGCATGTAAACACTGGGTATTTTTGAACTCAGGACAACATTTTGAATCTATTTAGCAGTTTTTTTCATTCGCTTTTGTAGATGAGTAAAAGATTTTTCACATAAAATTAAAAAAACGTGTTTTTTTCAATTTTTCATATTTTTTCATTTTTTTAAAATTAAATTACATGAAATTATATAAATAATGGTATGTAAAGAAAGCCCCTTTTGTCCTGAAAAAAACAATATATAATTTGTATGGGAACAGTAAATGAGCGAGCGGAAAATTACAGCTAAACACAAACACCACAAAAGTGTCAAAAAGATGCCTGGTCGCAAATGTACAACATCGCAAAAAAAGTCCGGTCCTTAAGGGGTTAATAAGTAGTATGTGTTTGTGGGGAAGTTTCAATAAACAACCATCTAAACTACTCCAAATTGGAACATGGACACAGCGTAAAAGTTAGAAAAAAACTGGCTGCGTCTCAAATGTGCCCCTTCAACATCCACTTATACCTGGCAAAGGTACATACGGGGGTATTGCTGTACTCAGACCACATAGCTGAGCAACATATGAAGTATTATACAGTCGTAGCACACATAAGGTTTGCAAAATATACTGTGCAAACTCACTTTGTGTGTCAAAAAAGCAGAAAAAACGCTTATTACCACTACACCTGGTACAAGCTAGCGGAAAAATGATCCCACGCTAAGGTTCAAAATATGCCTTTTGAAATACCCTGGGGTGTCTACTTTAAGAAATGGCAGAAAATAGTGCCAAAGACATTCATAGGGGATGTCTTTTTACTCAGAAGACTTAGCTGAGCATAATTTGGGGGTTTTGAACTTAGTGGCACATATGAAATATACAAAATGCCCAGCAAAAATGCAATTCGTATGTAAAAAAAAAATGCACAAAATTATTTTTTACCACATACTTTGGCATGTAATGGTAAAAAAATGGGGGCATGTTAAGGCACAATATGCACCTTATGAGATACCCTGGAGTGTCTACTTTTACAAATGGTAGGCCTTTGTGGTTTTTTTTTGAACAGTCAAATGGAAGCATAGGCTCATTAAATCCGTCTCTCAGAATTCTACTGTGAATACTGAAAAGGACAGGTCTCCTATATGACACTGTAGCTTCACGAAATAGTGCCAAAGATATACAATGGGGGTACTGTTGTAGTCAGCAGAAGTAACTGAACACATAATAAAACTTTGTACACACACCAACTTTACAAAATACACATGAGAAGTTCTTTGTTATAAGTTTGTGTGCGAAAACCCCAAAAAAACAAAATTTTACTCCAATATTTAGCAGAGGTTGGCGGTAAAATGGCTACGTAGAAAGTGTCAAAACAACCTTAGGTAAATAGCCTGTGGTGTCTACTTTATATAAATATATACTTTTGTGTGGCAATTTTGTTTTCTTTTATGGCTATTAGGCTTACAAGACAAACATACCAAATTCTAAAATCACTCCACATTAAAAGTTTATTTTACTCCTTGTGCCTTGTGACCTGTAACTACCAAAAAAAACTTAAAATCCCAGACACATTATATATTCTGCAAATCAGAACAACTAAATTCATTTATTTTTTTATTACTTTCCTTAACCTGCACTAATTGTGCACACATTATTATTGCAAAAACTGTAAAAAAAAAAACATTTTTCATTTTTTTTGCATTTTTCTGTATTTTTTTTATAATAAATAAGCATGTGTGTGTGTGTGTATATATATGTGTGTGTATATATATATATATATATATATATATGTTACATCAAATTAAAGCCCTTTCTGTCCTTTAAAAAACGGTATATAATATGCGTCGGTGCAATAAATTAGTCAAATGCAAATTGCAGTTGAACGCAAACAGCAAAAAATGCTGTTGTCATAAAGTGAAGGACAAGCTTCTGAAGCTCTGTCCTTAAGGGGTTAAAGAGAAACTCAGTCAGGAAACAAAGCCAAGGTCAATAACAGAATTCCATACAAAACCACAAGAAATGCACTAAAAGGCTATTGGGAACATAAACCACAATAGGGCACAGAATCTAGGGCCAGGTAAGTTTAAATAAGTCTTTAATTTGTCCACGTCATGCCTGCACCCCACAACAGCGTGAATGGAGTGCCGGAACGACATGGGCCAATGGGAGCAGATTGCAAGGTTAGGCTCCCATTTACCCTTTAACCCCTTAAGGACACATGACATGTGTGACATGTCATTATTCCCTTTTATTCCAGAAGTTTGGTCCTTAAGGGGTTAAGAATGTGCTTAGCAGCGTTCCCAATACTGTACGGGCCGCGCGCCTGCACAAAATGTTCGGCAAGCCTGGAGTCAGGAGTGATTAAGCTGCATGTGGCTCAATTTGAGAACCCCTGCCGGCCAGGGCCGGATTAACATAGGAGCTGATGGAGCTGCAGCTCCAGGCCCAGGCCCATTGAATAGGCCCATTTAAATAAAAAAAAAATGGTTTTTTTTTGTTTTTTTTTAACCATACACTACTCTTAGGTTTGCCACCTGACTGGTATTTTACTGGTTTTCCACCTGACTGGTATTTGAGTAATACCGGCAATACAAATGCAGGTATTTTTCTCCGAATAAATGGAGATTACTCTGCAATACCAGCACCGGCCAGTAGGGGTCACTGTGTGTGGAGAGAGGCAGGGATAGGAAGTTACAGCATATCCCTCCCTGCCTCTCTCTACTACTCAGTGATCCGTGGGGGAGCAGCAACACAGCACAGAGAGTCCAGACAGCAGCTCTACAGCTCAGGTAAGAGAGGGATGGGGGAAAGGCAGCAGGGAGACATGGGGACACTGATACACTAGGGGACACAGACACTAGGGGACAAATGGGGACACTGAGACACTAGGGGACACAGACACTAGGGGACAAATGGGGACACTGAGACACTAGGGGACACAGACACTAGGGGACAAATGGGGACACAGACACTTGGAGACCTGGAAACACTGAGACACTTGGGGACACTGGAAAACATCGGGACACTGAGACACTAGGGGACACTGGGACACATGGGGATGCTGTGAGACATAGTGTCTCCGTGTCCCTATGTCCCCATTTCTCCCAGTGTCCCCATGTTCCCCATCCAGTGTCGCTTGTATCTCAGTGTCCCCAAGTCTCCCAGTGTTTGTGTCCCATGTCTCTCAGTGTGCCTAGTGTCCCTATATGTCCCAGTGTCCCCATGTCTATGTCCACAACTGTCCCCATGTCTCCCAGTGTCCCCAAGTGTCTGTCTCCCAGCCAGTGTCCCCCATGTCTCCCAGTGTCCCATAGTCTCCCAGTGTCCCCATGTCTCTGTGTCCCTAGTGTCCCCAAATGTTTCAGTGTCCCCATGTCTCCCAGTGTCTGTGTTCTTAGTGTCTCAGTGTGCCTAGTTTCCCCATGTCTCCTAGTGTCCCTATATGTCCCAGTGTCCCCATGTCTCCCAGCCAGTGTCCCCAGTTATAAAAACATTAGCAGGTGCAAAAGGCCCTGTCTATGACATCACTTGCTGCTGCAGCCTGGCACAGGTCAGAGTATTTTGGCGGTTGCCATATTCAAACGGTTGTATTTTAAAAACTATAAGTCCTACAGCGAAGAGCTTTATATTGTGAGAATCACAAGACCGATACCTACATTGATGCGTAGTATGTCTCTGAAGTATTAAAAATAAAGGCACAGTCGCAATTTAGAAATTGCCCTTCAAATGTGAGCTTTGCAGAGTGGAGTTTCAATGAATGTCAATGGACGGCGTGAGTTGCAAACAAATGGTCATATTGTGAAAACTATCAGGATTGATGGCTTAGCCGTGGACATTTTTAGTGGCAGCAGGGATAGCTGAACGTTTTGATATAAGATTTGTGTAGGTGGGCTTGAAAATGAGGGAGTGATGGCAGTTTAGAAATCATGTCCTGATTTTTCAGCTTTTGCCAGCTCCCACTCTAGTTTTGAACATTTTGCCATTCATTCCTATGGGACCAATTTCGCCACAAGAACGACGGTATTTCGAGAACCATTCGGTGAAACGTTCCACAAAGTAATAGCACACCAATCGGGAACAATCCGCACGTTTCGGTATATTACTGTCTATGAAGTATATAAACTGTGGGAGGAGTTAGGGTGGTAAATTTGGCTATAATAAGAATAATAATATATATGTGAGATAACAGTAAGTGGTCTTGCTATGCAAGAACACTTAATAAGCTGTGGTTGTTCTGGTGACTATAGTGTCCCTTTAAGTTTGGAAGCTTAAGAGGGATGTATGGCAACAAAACCTGTGTGGACTGGCTGACAATAAAATGAGTTTACGTAATGCAGACGCTGGTCTCTCTAACACTGTGGCATGTCCCCTTTCTTCTACACTCACTACATACACCTTTTCTCTGTCTCAGACTATATACCAGGAACTTCGGCCTGATAGTAAGAAGGTAAGGAGACAAGTGGACCAGCGAGTGCTAGGGGACAGTCCTTAGAAAGCATGGAGTGAGCGCATCATTAGATGCATTTATGTCAAGCCACCATATGTCTATGCTGCCTGCATAGTATGCCCTTAGTTGGACAGCCTGCAGGATTGGCGGGCAGCCTGACATGCATTCATGCCAGGCTGTCCTTCAAATTCTTTGGACATGTTCTCCCCTTTTGGCAGGTCTGGTCACGTGATTCGCACCAGTGGCCCACCCTTTTACCCCGCCCATTGACTTCCTGCTTCACTGGACACTGCTGTTAGGGGTTATGGATTTACTTGAAAGATGAAAGCATAAGTTAGAGAAAGATTAGCAGAGAGTATGTGTTTTCTTATAGCCGCATGCTATGAGTTTCCCTCCAGCACCATCTCCATCAGATACATGACGCTTGGAAGGTATGACTGTTTTTGGTCAATAAGATTCCGTAATTAGGCCCATCATAATTGTCAGCACCAGGCCCACTGTGCTCTTAATCTGGCCCTGGGAACAGTCCATATTCTGCTCTGTGTCAGTGTGTATCAGGGTCTCTGAGGACAGGTGTCAATCCATATCTGCCAAGTGACCCTATGTAGGGGGAACAGTCTCTATTCTGCTCTTTCAGTGTGTATCAGGGATCCTTAGGATAGGTGTCAATCCATATCTGCCAAGTGACCCTATGTAGGGGGAACAGTCCCTATTCTGCTCTGTGTCAGTGTGTATCAGGGGCTCTGAGGACAGGTGTCAATCCATATGTCAAGGTGTCCATATGTCAGGTGTCAATCCATATTCATTGTGATTTAGGAATGTTAGGTGATTTCTGTCCTTTATGGATTAAAACCAGACTCTGCATCAACTGTGTCATTTTCCGGCATGCCACAGTCCAGGTGTTAGTCCCCTTGAAACAACTTTTCCATCACTTTTGTGGGCAGAAAGAGTCCCTGTGAGTTTTAAAATTCGACTGCCCATTGAAGTCAATGGCGGTTCGCCCGGTTCGCCGGTTCGCGAACGTTTGCGGAAGTTCCCGTTCGCGAACCGAAAATTTCGTGTTCGCGACATCACTAATCTTCATTAATGATAATGAGGTTTATTAGGAAACTGACGTGGCTAGCTGCTTGTCATCAGTTTTTACTTAATATGCTACCATGTCCCAGTCATTTTAAACACTGCAGCTGATCAGTTGTCTCGTTTCCAATTTCAGGCTTTCAGAAGGTCCTACCTACCGCTTTACAACTGGCCACGACCGCCCCCCTGCTCTAAGATCTAATCTTGGATTAGACAAATTACTGCGCTATAGCAGGGTTCTGACAAAACGTGCCCTATCCCCTAACACACATAGCGGATATGATATGGCCTTTCTCTTATATCAAAGGTTTATGTCAGAACATCACCTGGTTAACTTATTTGACATATCATTGGTGACTTTTTGACACCTCAAGTTAAAGTTATCACACAATACCATAAAATTATACCTGACAGGCATCCGACACTATATGTTCTTACTGCTTTTCCTAACAACGCAAGCTTTCTTTCAGCATACCGCGTCAAGACTATACTTAAGGGCATATCCAAGGCCAACCCCACAACATAGGTTACCAATTGACAAACAGTTGTTAAAAAGTATGTCGGATTTGGGGGCGGGGCCGGGCCGGCTGGCAGCCATGAGCTTAGGCTCCAGATCCGAGCGCATGAAAAAGGCATTAAAAGTGGGTACAGAGCACTCTAAAAATGGCATCGCTGCAGTCAGGGAGAAGAGCATAACCTCAGCTTTGAAAAGATACCCGCAAGTCTTCAAAGGCAAGCTGGGAGAGCGGATGCCGACATCCCCGGCCTACTCACAGCCAAGAGCCTGGACATAAGCAGCATTTGAGTGGAGCGGGTGGCGTGACAGTGCCCCATAAAGACAGATGCCACACGGACAGGGCTTGCCGGCGGTGCGGCCCCGCTCCCCCCCCCCGGTCGGCGGGGGTTAGCCCGACCTCATGACGACGGCCCTCGCGGCGACGGGGGCCCCCGTGCTGGTCTTGGGCTGATTGCCGGCACTGGCAAAGGCTGCCCGAAGAACAGCCCGTCAGAGGTTCTGATCGGATGGACATAGGGGCAGACACAGCGGAGATCACTTACCCTCATGTAGAGACTTTTCACTACAGCTCAGAGGACCCGGACAGCTGCTGACCTGCAGTTGGGCCCCCGGGCGGCCTACCCCCTGGAGAAGCAGAGGCCTCTGCATCTGGCTTTAGGGGGGCCCAGAGAAGGATGTCCCTGGTGCTGAGAGCCCTGCAGGACTGTGATTTACAGACCCCCAGTATACCGGTGGCCAGGGGGAAAGTACCACAGGCTTGAGTGTGAGACTGATGCCGGCTGAGACACACGGGACCGTCAGTACACGGACTTTCGGTGGGGAGTCCAGTGGGCTGATCTGGACTCTGAGTGCCCACGGTGCCGCGTAACGCCCCGCTGGGGGGCCGGGCCCGACCCAGGAGGCACGGGTGGAGGACTGGCGGCTCTAGGGTTACACGTAAATAGCAGGAACACAGCTCCCTTCCCTCTGTAGGCTGCATTTACAACTTTGTTTATTATGCCCATGCAGCCTACAAACGAACGCTTTCAGAGTTCTTAGCCCTGGGAACCCAGGCGCACAAGGGCTGCAAGTCAGGTCCATTAAGTCAGAAACATGTCTTTAATGTTGTTCAGGACCCGTACTCTGACAACATAACAGGTTACATTCTCCCTATGTATAACTAACTTGTACATTAACATGTGTCTGGCATCATCGCCCACTGCACTGCATATCTTAGATAGGTACAGAGGATCAACACATATTTTGCAAACACAGCAATGTCACGCCTAAGGTACCTATTACACGCATGTTTTACTATTACGTTTTATCATCACTTAATTTCACTGTAAATACTAATACGTGCATGTGTCTCTGCATACCCCACTGTAATAAATGTCATTGATATAAGCGAGTGGAATGCCTTTGGGGTACAACGAGCATGTCTGTTAAGCCTATATGCACGAAAAAATAAAACTATGTATAAGTATGGATACCGCCTCACTCGAACCCCCCACTAACTCCGTCATAAAAACAGCTATATACTTGGCCTTCTACGGCTTCCTAAGGCCACAGGAATTCTCTATTGGGGGCCAACACAATATTCAAGGCTGCCTTCGGCACTCATACCTAAGCAAGATCATTACATACCAAGCCTACCCACGACCAAAACCAGTCAACTGCGTCAACCCGTTCACATTCCATACTATCCCACAGACAATTCATGGTGCCCGGTGAAGGTTTTCGATGCCTACCACCTCACCGTACCTAATCTCACATCCGGTCACTTCACGGGGCTATCCTCCCCACTTCTAAGTTTATGGTATGTGTACGCTTGTTATTGACAAGTCTCGTCTTGAACGCTAGAATGTATTCAGGATAGGGCCTGCATCTATAGCATCAAGCCAGGACATTCCAGTTCATGTTATTAAGACTTTAGGTCGCTGGAAGTCATCAGCTTATACAGTATATATACCCACACCGGTAAAAGAAATACGAAAGGCATTCGTTAAGATGTCCTCTTAAAATGTATGTGTGTTATAACATGTTTCTTTCCTCAATAAATCTATTTGAGCATGATTGGTATTCCTTTTCCTTATCAGGGGTGGTTGACTATTATCTCAATTCATAGCATAACCTAGATTGTCCCCAAACGCACATATATTTGAAGGCTTGGCCTGTAGTTGTGGGAGGGGCTTGGTTTCCCTATAAAAGGGCTGCCAATCCACTCCCACCTTACCGTTAATGGTCTGGCGAGTCTGAAACGTTTACTTCCGGTTCAAACCGCCATCTTGGATTTTTCTTACCTGTTCCTCGTGGTCTCCTGGTCCAGTGCTCTCCTGAGTGGTCCGGTGCTCTCCTGGATCTCCTTCCCGCCGCTGGCGCCCGCACAGCACGTTCGTTACTTGCCGCTGAAAAAAACGTAAGTTAGGCCCGCCGTAAAGCAACCGCTGCAAACTTCCCGGCTTTACACGGCGGAGCCCCCGTTCGTTTCAACCCGCGTTCGGTACTTTTCGTTCGAATACAGCACGCCGCTCGGCTAAATTCCCCTAGCCACTCGCAATGTTCATATCACTTAAAACTAACGAACGCCAGCATTCGGTTATACACATAGCAATTTCTTTTCGTTTCAAATTACATTTAAAATGTATCCATTCGTATGTATCTATACTCCATCTAGTTCGCGCAACTACTCACGAAATAACACGATTTTCAACCAGTTCTCCAGGGGAATTTCGCCCCTACTGGTCACAAACGATATTACAGTCACTCATAAATTCTACAAATGTATATAAATGTTCAAACCTATATTGTTGTCCTGATTTTCCCTGGCATTTTCCCACAGGTTTTCCTTAACAGGGAGTCGTACTAGGATTTGTGAATTCTGACATCTGTATCAATTGTATTTTCTTTCTAGGTTTGTTGAAATTTAAATATGATTCAAGTAAAGGCCAACAAAACATATTACATTAGTTAAATGTGTAATTACTCTTCTAGATTATCATTCATCAGATGGTAGCTTTTACAAGCAAGGAAGACATCACTTTCTCCTGGTTAAATCCCCTCTGCAGAGTATCGGGTAGGTTCTGGTTTTAGGGCCCACGATCTGGCCAAACCACTACCTTATATTCAGAAATTTATATATCATCTTATACCCACAGGTCAACTACCCGATACTATCACAGTCACTCTTCATTGAGAGCCCGGCCTGACTCACATATCAGGTACTACGCCAGAACCCATTACTTCCTATACTTTAAGGGGTACTGGTCCTAGGTTATGTGGCCCAATTAGGTAAACTCTTCTGGTCTTAATCCATAAGCTAGTGGTCCCGCGAGGCCAACATCCCCATCCTCATACTCGGAGGTACTACGCCCCTCGGGCCAAATCATAGGTAGCCGCCTCGCAACAATGCAAAGAGAGGGCCTCACCTGTCACTCCCATTCTTTCTTATGCTTTAATTGACACCGAGAGGCCAACACCCCGCCACAACGTTCGGTGGCCTCAAACTTCCCCTCGGGCCCACGCATAGATAGCGCCGCTTGGCAACTAGCAGGGACTCATCTGTCACGCTCAAAAGCTTAATTGTTTCACTGCTTGGTATCTAGCTAGCCCACCAGTACCCACTCACAAACCCATTACATACGACTGATTATATCATTTTATTATTTCAGTTATGTCATTAACTCCTGATATCCCTGAGGAACTATCACTACCTAGCACACCCGCTAGGCCAGCCACCCCTGGCCCTGGTACAGATGTGAATAGCCCTGCATCCCTTAGATTATGGACCATACCACGTCTCACAGCAGAACTCAGAAGACGCTGCATCCCTTTCCCTGCTACGGCTAGGAAGGCGGAGTTGTTTAGGCTACTGAACGCTACCACTGATAACTCCGAGGCACGGGAAGGCCCTACTGGGACCCAAGTACCAGCTTTTCATGCTATGATGACGTCCCTTATGGCATCCATTGGCACAATAAGCGACAGGCTGGACAAATTGGAGGCCGGTGGTGCTAGTCATCCACTACAAACACGACAGTCACCACTCATCCTCTCACTAATACCTTGCCCGGTAATACCCTGGCAGCTACGGCAATTATAGAGTCTATTGATCCCTCGCATATGGTCCCAGCTCACCTTAAAAAGGATATTCTGGAGGGCAAGGACGTTAATCTAGCTTCATTGCTCATTGCCTCCCAGGATGTCCTAGAGAACAGGACCTTTGCATATGGGGACATTTCGGTTGTACTAAAGGCTAGAGACCCTCGGCTGAACAAAAAATTGACCATCCCCGAATTTGTATTAGGGTTTGGGATTTATAGCGATGTATACTGCACTGTTTACCCCGGGAAAAGAGCAGAGCTGGATGCTTACATGCACAAGATAGTGGATCTGGGGCACAAATACGGTGGTACTGCGATTACCACCGTTCCTTCTCTGCAAAGGTGGCTGCAGCTCTGGCTCAATTCAATTTAAACATAAATTGGAATAAGTTGGACACTGAGCTATTCTGCAGGCACTTTGCAGGCCTCAGACCCCCAACAGCCTCATCAGCAACACACAGCACTAATTTCTGCCCAAATACGGCCGAGGTTGAGCAAAACCAATCAGCTACAAACCTCCAAAGACCTACTAAAGGTTTGAAAGATAATCTGGGAAGGGATTTTTTTTTTTTTTAGGCAAATCCCAAGTGTGTAATAATTTTAATGCAGGCAATTGTGGTTTTAGCTCTTGCAGATTGATGCATGTATGTTTACACTGTTTTAGGGCCCATTCCAGGACATTGTGCCCAAATAAAGCTTTCCCTAAACCCTATCTCACTCGCGTGAACCTCAGCTTATTCACCATTTTGCTACATCTACACCCATCACGACATTTCAGTGACTATCTCATAACAGGACTGTCGGAGGGCTTTCACACAGGGTTAATCCTTTTACCTACAGGCACACTGGAATGTGATAACCTACTATCCACACTAGATGACCCACAGCTGGTACATAAACTCATCATGACCGAGGTGAACCAAGGGTTCTTGCTGGGTCCTTTCCTTTCACCACCTTTCACTTCTTGGAGAACCAATCCCATTCGGATTGTCACGGGGAAAAACTCACTTAAACCTAGGCTGATCATTGATTTATCTGCACCACATTCCTCCACGGTCCCTAGCCTAAATTCCCTCATACCTTCTGAAGAGTTTTCACTGCATTACGCCACTATCGACCATGCCATTGGTGCTATCATAAAAGCAGGCACAGGGGCATGGTTAAGTAAAACGGATGTAGTGAATGCCTTCAAATTGCTTCCCATGCACCCTACACTTTGACACCTTCACGGCATTAAATAGGAAGGGTTATATTATTTCTTCACCCGTCTAACTTTTGGCTCCAAAAGTAGCCCACGTATTTTTGACACATTTGCAGAAGCTTTATGTTGGTTGTTACTAAATGTGTGTAAATGCCCCTCAGTTATTCACTATTTAGATGATTTCCTCACGATTGAGAACAACACACTTCCACCAACGAGTTTAAAACACATGTTGGCGTTGTTTGAATCACTCACTATCCCACTCTCCACACTCAAGACTTTGGGGCCCGACACCCAGATGCAATTTTTGGGAATACTACTGGACACCGTACACATGCAGGCTATCCTCTCGCAGCACTCACCCTCAGTCCGTCGCTGCCTGCGGTCCCCCCTCCTGTTACCGGTCGGCGAGCGGCGTCCTCTCCTCTTGACACGCCGCTCGCGTCCTCTCCTCCTCCTCCCAGCGGCAGCATGTCTAACGCTGCACGCTGGGAGCCGGCACTAATATCAGTACGCCGGGGTCGCTCACGTGACCCGGCGTTAAAGCGAGATTGCAACAATCTCAGTGGGGGTTATAGATACCCCGCACGTGTGTTTGTTAATTCTGATTGGAAGTTATCCAATCAGAATTAAGGCAAGGATATTTATACTTACCTTTCCTGTCTCTCAGTGCCCTGTTGTGGTCTTTGCTTTATAGTATTGATACTGAACGTGTGCTTTCTGGTTACGTACTCTCTGGCTTGTTATACTGACTTTGTGACTTTCTCCTACCCTTTGACCTCGGCTTGTTTCTCGTTATTCTGTTTTCTGGTTCCCCTTACTCGGCTTGTCTCCTGACTATTCTGTGTGTGCTTAGCCCGGCCACTCTAAGGTCCGGTACTGCATACTTTCTGTGTGTGTTAGCGTGTTGGGTTCCCCGAATCGTGACAGGTAATCATGAGACTCTTAAGACGACTCACATGGGTAGCAGCCACCTGTCAATTCTTTATCACATGTATTCACGTTTCAGGGTGCACAAACATCAGTGCTGATCACTTGTCTCGATTTCGTTTTCAGGAATTCTTGACGACACTACCCACAGCCTCCAGACTGGCAACTCCAGCCCCACTTTTCAAAGACATGATAATGGATTAAAAGCTTTGTTAGATCACGCACGTCACATTTCTCACCTGGCACTTTCTGTAAATACTAGGAACACTTACGATATAGCATTTCACATATTCAAGAAATTCATCACTGATTTCCACATCCACGACATGTTCACGATAGAATCAATATTGGGTTTCACTTCCTTTTGCCACATTAACCTTAAACTATCATTTAACACGATAAAACTATACCTTACTGGAATTCAACATCACATGCTTATCCGACAACCCAACGCTACGGGTTTCCTGTCCTCATATCAAATCAAGACAGTACTGAAAGGTATTAAAAAAATTGGACGCCCATGTCCCCTCAAAACGCCTACCCATAGACAACAACATATTCCATGCACTAGTCAATTTGTTAGATTCCTCTCCTTTTGAGCCCAGGACGAATATGGTAATAAAGACAGCTATATATTTAGCCTTTTATGGCTTCCTCTGACCCAACAAATTCACGACTAAGACCATTACAACCCCCGACTACCTAAGAACTATGGACTTGGGGAAACAGAACGACCATTACCTACTAATATTAAAACAATCAAAAACCAGCACCATAGGTCATACTATTACCATTCCCTTGTACCCTACTCATAACAAATGGTGCCCTGTACAAGTTTTTGACACTTATCTTCACTCACTCCACAAACAACCTTTGCTCGAACTACATGGTAACGTTCTGACTACAACAAAGTTTATGCTTTATGTACGTCTACTATTGACCAGACTCGGCTTAAACCCTAGTCATTACTCAGGTCATTCTTTTCGAATCGGGCAGCATCTACAGCATCAGTTAATCACATACCCCCGCACATCATCAAGACAATGGGACGCTGGAAATCCTCAGCTTACACTCTCTACATACCCAATCCGGTAAAAGAATTAAGACTAGCTTTCTGTGACTTATCTAAATAAAGAGTATTGGTCACCGTATTATGTCTTATGGTATTTTATTTTTGCCCACTTTTTACAGGCCTACTGCTCTGTCGGTTTCGGCACACCACAACCGACTAGTTCCAACTCATTGATATTATGGTTATTATATGCTAGATTTCCGTATACGGCTATATTGCCCCGACTACAAATTTTGAAGGCTTGGCCTGTAGTTGTGGGAGGGGCTTGGTTTCCCTATAAAAGAAAATGTAAACTGTTTATATATTTTTGATCTATTTACCTTGCACAGTGCAGTCTATGCAGGCATCACTGTAGATGGAAGACCTTTTATTTTTTTTTAATTTTTTTTTTTAAATATAGGAAAAGTAAACAGAAAGAACAGATAGAATACTACATTCCTATTGGGTTAAAAATAGAAATTAGATTTTTTGTTTAATTAGAGAAAATAGTTAACATAGCTAAAAATTAAAGCACTATATATAAATAAGAGGGGTAAAATAGAACGTAATTTTGTTATATCACGCGGAGAATGGGAAGTAAAGTCACAGACTATAAATATCTATAAGGGAAAGATAACGCAAAAGAAGCACACACAGCAACACAGTTAATTAAAGATCTATAAGGGAAAGATAACGCAAAAGAAGCACATACAGCAACACAGTTAGTTAAAGATAGATTTACACTTGGAGTGAAAATCCATAAGAGAGATTTTAAACTGTTGACAGCAAACATTTGATCATTAAATATAATATGAAGAAATCTAAAATTTTATCTTTTATGTTAAGTGATGCTCAAAAAGATATAATATCTAAACAGTTTCATTTAGTTTGGGCTAAGGAAGAGATTGACTACCTGGGGATTAAGATTTCCCTTGACACTATTAGAGCGATACAATCGAATTATGATAACTTATTTAGAAATTTACAACATCAAATTACAAAATGGAAACGATTGGAACCCTCCTGGATTGGTAGAATAAATATGGTTAAAGCATTTTTGATACCAAAACTTTTGTATCTCTTCAGGGCAATTCCATTTAGAATTAAGATAGAGACGCTTAACTGGTTCCAAAGCTTATTTTCCAACTATATATGGGCTAACAAACCCCCTAGGATCGCATTTGAAGTACTGCGTAGGAGCTACTCGAAAGGGGGTATAGCCTTCCCGGATGTGTCTAGGATTCACAAAGCCTGTAAAGCATCCCAGCTATTATTCTGGATGAATCCAGATCAAAACATTTCACCATGGTTTAGTATAGAACAAGAAAATAGTCCCAGGTATAAATTGCCCACTCTTGTATGGATAGGCCTTTTAGACTTAGTTGCATTGGAGAAAAACCTTTTTTCTAATAATATCCTAAATGATATGGTCATAACTTCAAAAATACTTATGAAGAAATTAAACTTGAAGGATAGAATACTCTATGTTACCTCATTAGAAGTATTACGATATATATTGATAGATTTAGATATTAAATCCTGGTTCCAATTAGGGATAAGTAAGATTTCAGACTTATGTGAAGGACATAAATTGACTACATTCAATCAATTACAATTAAAATATAATATACCTGCTAGCGATATATTTAAATATCTAAGATTAAAGAACTTCTTAATGTCTAAACTAATATGCAAAGAACACCATATAACCTTTCAAATCACTAATAGTCAAAAAAAGGGAGTATTGCTAGATTTTCCAGACTATTTGATCTATTGGATCAGGATCTCCAAATTCCTTCTTTTAATAAATGGGAATTGGATATTGGTAAATCTTTACCCTTTACAGAATGGACTAGAGCTACTCAATTGGTAAAACAATCTATTCATAATGTATCACTAATAGAAACCCACTTTAAATTAATTTACAGATGGTATCTAGTCCCAGTTAGACTTCATAAGATCGAACCTACCCATACTAAAGTATGTTGGAGATGTGGATTAGAAGATGGGACTATATACCATATTTGGTGGGAATGTTCTAGACTTAATTTAAAATTACAGATGTCTGAATTGGTAAAATCTATTCATGATGACATAAATGAAATCAGTCCACAAATGTTTCTATTTAATATTGGTCTTCCTACACAGGATAGCAATCTAAGACGACTCTTGACTAGAGATGTCCCAAATAGTTAGCTGGCGAATAGTAGCTGGCGAATAGTTCCCGGCGAACATAGCTTGTTCGCGTTCGCCACGGCAGGCGAACATATGCGATGTTCGGTCCGCCCCCTATTCATCATCATTGAGTAAACTTTGACCCTGTACCTCACAGTCAGCAGACACATTCCAGCCAATCAGCAGCAGACCCTCCCTCCCAGACCCTCCCACCTCCTGGACAGCATCCATTTTAGATTCATTCGGAAGCTGCATTCTTAGTGAGAGGAGGGACAGTGTAGCTGCTGCTGATTTAATAGGGAAATCGATAGCTAGGCTAGTGTATTCAGTGTCCACTACAGTCCTGAAGGACTCATCTGATCTCTGCTGTAAGGACAGCACCCCAAAAAGCCCTTTTTAGGGCTAGAACATCGGTCTGCTTTTTTTTTCCTGTGTAATCTAGTTGCAGTTGCCTGCCTGCCTGCCAGCGTGTGTGTCAGGCTCACAGCGTATACTGTGCCCACTTGCCCAGTGCCACCACTCATATCTGGTGTCACAATAGCTTGCATTTAAAAAAAACAAAATTTTTTTGACTGTGAAATAATATCAGTCAGTTTCCTTCACACGTGTGCGTTTCAGGGCCTGCCAGGGCACAGTGTCACACCAGTGCAACTCATATCTGGTGTAACAGTAGTGTACATTTAAAAAAAATACAATTTTGACTGTAATAGATTGAATAGCAGTTATTTGTCTGCAAGCGTGTGTGTCAGGCCTACAGCGTCTACTCTGCCAACTTCTGCCAGTGCACAGTGCCACTCATATCTGTTGTCACAGTAGCTTGCACGCATAGTACCACTAATCGAAAAAAAAATGACAGGCAGAGGCAGGCCACCCCGCAGGGGCCGTCTGGGTCGTGGTGCTGTGATTCCCTTTGGCCCTAGAATAATGCCCAGTGTTCAGAGGCCACGTACCCTGAACTCGAAAAGTTCTGAGGACATAGTTGACTGGCTAACACAGGACACCCAATCTTCTACAGCTTCCGCTCAGAACCTTGACGCACCATCCTCCTCCAGCTTAGCTTCGGGCACCTCTCAAGTTACCACTCGCCCGCCTGCCGCCACCACCAACACTAGCACCACAGCCACTTCACTTGATCTGTCAGAGGAGTTATTAACACATCAGTTGGAAGAAATGAGTGATGCGCAACCATTATTGCCAGAGGATGTAGATAACAGGGATATGTCTCAGTCAGGCAGCCTTACACACATGGACGTACGGTGTGATGATGATGATGTTGTACCCACTGTTGCTTCCTTTGCTGAGTTGTCAGATACAAGTGAAGCGGTTGATGATGACGATGCGTCCGTGGATGTCACGTGGGTGCCCGCTAGAAGAGAAGAAGAACAGGGGGAAAGTTCAGATGGGGAGACAGAGAAGAGGAGGAGACGAGTTGGAAGCAGGGGGAGGTCGTCGCAAGGAGCTAGTGGCACAGTCAGACAGCATGCATCGGCACCCGGGGTCAGCCAGACAGCACGCCAATCAACGCATGCTGTTGCCACCACCAGAATGCCGTCATTGCAGAGCTCAGCAGTGTGGCATTTTTTTGTGTGTCTGCCTCTGACAACAGCGATGCCATTTGCAACCTGTGCCAAAAGAAACTGATTCGTGGGAAGTCCAACACCCACCTAGGTACAACTGCTTTGCAAAGGCACATGATCGCACATCACAAACACCTATGGGATCAACACATGAGTATAAGCAGGACACAAACTCAAAGCCGCCATCCTCCTCCTGGTCCAGCATCTTCAGCCACATCAACCACTGCTGTCCTCCTTGCCCCCTCAACCATCCGCCACTCCGTCTCTCGCCTTGAGCAGTTCCTGCTCATCTGCCCACAATCAGGTGTCTGTCAAGGACATGTTTGAGCATAAGAAGCCAATGTCACAAAGTCACCCCCTTGCCCGGCATCTGACAGCTGGCTTGTCTGAACTATTATCTCGCCAGCTTTTACCATACAAGCTGGTGGAGTCTGAGGCGTTCCAAAAATGTGTAGCTATTGGGACACCGCAGTGGAAGGTACCCGGCTGAAATTTCTTTGCACAAAAGGCCATCCCCAACCTGTACTCGGTTGTGCAAAAGGAAGTAATGGCATGTCTGGCACACAGTGTTGGGGCAAGGGTTCATCTGACCACTGATACCTGGTCTGCAAAGCATGGTCAGGGCAGGTATATCACCTACACTGCGCATTGGGTAAACCTGCTGACGGCTGCCAAGCATGGAATGCGTGGCTCTGCAGAGGAGTTGGTGACACCATCACGACTTGCAGGCAGGCCTGCTGCCACCTCCTCTACTCCTCCTACTCCATCCTCTTCCATAACCTCCTAGGCTGAATCCTCTTCTGCTGCTGCGTCTTGCTCCACATCAACGGCACCCCCCAGCTCCCCAGGTACTATTCCACATCCCGGATATGGCAGTGTCATGCCGTCTTGGGGTTGACTTGCCTGAAAGCAGAGAGTCACACCGGACCAGCACTCCTGTCCGCCCTGAACACACAGGTGGATCAGTGGCTGACTCCGCACCAACTGGAGATCGGCAAAGTGGTTTGTGACAACAGAAGAAATTTGTTGGGGGCATTGAATTTGGGCAAGTTGACACATGTGCCGTGCATGGCACATGTGTGTAATCTGATCGTACAATGCTTTGTGCATAAGTACCCAGGCTTACAGGACATCCTGAAGCAGGCCAGGAAGGTGTGTGGCCATTTCAGGCGTTCCTACACGGCCATGGCGCACTTTTCAGATATCCAGCGGCGAAACAACATGCCAGTGAGGCGCTTGATTTGCGACAGCCCAACACGTTGGAATTCAACACTCCTAATGTTCGACCGCCTGCTCCAACAAGAAAAAGCCGTTAACGACTATTTGTATGACCGGGGTGCTAGGACAGCCTCTGCGGAGCTGGGATTTTTTTTGCCACGTTACTGGACGCTCATGCGCAATGCCTGTAGGCTCATGCGTCCTTTTGAGGAAGTGACAAACCTAGTCAGTCGCACCGAAGGCACCATAAGCGACATCATACCATTTGTTTTCTTCCTGGAGCGTGCCCTGCGAAGAGTGCTGGATCAGGCCGTAGATGAGCATGAAGAGGAAGAGGAAGAGTTGTGGTCACCATCACCACCAGAAACAGCCTTATCAGCATCGCTTGCTGGACCTGCGGCAACGCTGGAAAAGCATTGTGAGGAAGAGGAGTCAGAGGAGGAATGTGGCTTTGAGGAAGAGGAGGAAGACCAACCACAACAGGCATCCCAGGGTGCTCATTGTCACCTGATACCCGTGGTGTTGTACGTGGCTGGGGGGAAGAACATACCTTTAGTGAGATCACTGAGGACGAGGAACGGGACATAAGTAGCTCGGCATCCAACCTTGTGCAAATGGGGTCTTTCATGCTGTCGTGCCTGTTGAGGGACCCTCGTATAAAAAGGCTGAAGGAGGACGACCTGTACTGGGTGTCCACGCTACTAGACCCCCGGTATAAGCAGAAAGTGCCTGAAATGTTACCGAATTACCGCAAGTCGGAAAGGATGCAGCAGTTCCAAAATAAATTAAAAAGTATGCTTTACACAGCGTATAAGGGTGATGTCACAGCACAATGGGAATCTAACAGGGGAAGAGGTGAAAGTAATCCTCCTCCTCCCACGACCACGCCGGCAAGGACAGGACGCTTTACAGACGTGTTGTTGATGGAGGACATGCAGAGCTTTTTAAGTCCTACGCATCGCCACAGCCCTTCGGGGACCACCCTCAGAGAACGACTCAACTGACAGGTAGCAGACTACCTCGCCTTAACTGCAGATATCGACACTCTGAGGAGGGATGAACCCCTTGACTACTGGGTGTGCAGGCTTGACCTGTGGCCTGAGCTATCCCAATTTGTGATAGAACATCTGGCCTGCCCCGCTTCAAGTGTCCTGTCAGAAAGGACCTTCAGTGCAGCAGGAGGTATTGTTGAGAAGAGAAGTCGCCTAGGTCAAAAAAGTCTAGATTACCTCACCTTTATTAAGATGATAGGGGACGTAACAGGGATTAAACTGATAAGAATAGTAGTACTTAACACACCACTCCTATCTGGTGACACATTAGATTACACGCGCAGTGCCCCAAATTTGAAGTAGGAGGACCGACCAAGCATCTTTTTCCATCTCCCGGTTCCTAAAATCGATGCCATATACACGTCCCCTGATAGGGGACTTAACAGGTATTAAACTGATAGGAATAGTACTACTTAACACACCTTATAATAACGCAGAGAGAGGAGTCTGAAGAAGAGGAGTCAGAGGAGGAAGGTGGCTTTGAGGAGGTGGAAGACCAAACACAGCAGGCGTCGCAGGGGGCTTGTTGTCACCTTTCGGGGACCCTTGGTGTTGTACGTGGCTGGGTGGAGGAAGAGACCTTCAATGACATCAGTGAGGACAAGGAACGGGACATGGCTAGCTTGGTATCCAACCTTGTGCAAATGGGGAGTTTGCGGTTGTGCAAATGGACTGTTTGCGGTTGTTTGCGGTGCATTAAATGGGGAGTTTGGTCTGTCACTGTGAAGCGGGTGTAACCCTTACACTACCTGATCGATACAACATCATACCTGATGTTTTAAAGCACGTTATTCCAAACAATTTAGGAATGTTAGGTGATTTATGCCCTTTATGGATTAAAACCAGACTCTGCATCAACTTTGTAATTTTCCATGGGAGTTTTGCCATGGATCCCCCTCCGGCATGCCACAGTCCAGGTGTTAGTCCCCTTGAAACAACCTTTCCATCACTATTGTGGCCAGAAAGAGTACCTGTGGGTTTTAAAATTTGCCTGCCTATTGAAGTCTATGGCGGTTCGCCCAGTTCGCCTGGATAACATATTGATACTTGGATAACATATTGATACTTAAGTGTACCGGTGGCCATGGGGGCAGGGGAGTAGAAACTTGCTAACTTTAACGTGACTGAAATGGCCACCGGTCTGATGACATGCAGCAAAATCTCGCTGGATCTGGTAGAGTAAATGGTGAAAGGTAATAGCCTGCTAGCCGTCTAGTAGAGCCCTCAAGTGCTATGTGTCAATAAAGTTCTAAACATATAAACATATCTAATTTCTAGATTGCTTCCTTTACTGAATGAGAAAATGCATACATGTCTATCTTACGAGTCACAGGCCCTTAGATTATATTGATTCATATCATGAAAATCATAAACTATGCGGCATCGGGAGTTTTCAGTAGGCTTGCAATGCTAAACATTCAAATGACATAGTTAGATACATGTAAGCGTATGGCATGGTATGTCAAAATAAAAGCGAATTATATAGATATGGGTGGAACAAATCTACCCTGGATGAGTGGAAAAAATGGTTGATTTGGTCTCAGAATATAATAATAATAATATGGTAGAGAGAAGTCCTCAACTGGTAAATGAGCTCCCCATTAGAGCTCTGAAACAATAAAACTTGGTATAAGGGAAATGAACCCTGAACGTACCAGGAGATCTTCTAACCATAAGAGGAAACAGCAGTACTGGTCCAGAAATGAACCCAATACAAAAATCACACCCTGGAATAAGTACTCTCTATACGACTCCCAATCTCAAATAGACAATAGGTTGCACAAGCACAAAATTAAAAAGTAAAAAAAAAAACAAATAAAAATAAAAATACAAATAAAAAATAACAATAAAGAAATGAAAATGAAAATGAATATACACAAAATAAATAAAAAAATATAAATAAAATATAAATAAAATAAAATAAAAAATAAAAAAATATAAAATGTAATATATATAAAAATATATACTATATAAAAAAACAAAAGTAAGAACAGATAGAACTCTTCTAAATTATTCTCAATCCATGTACTAAGTTCAACTAGAACTAGTGCAAATAAATGTAACAGTCGATGTGGACGTCTGCAACAAAGTATATATGTGTTCAGCTGTACTGAGATACTATCTGTACTGCTGAGTCTGTATAATAACAAGCAGGCACAGAAGTATAATCTAATGTTCTGCAGTGAATACTACTGATCCGACATACAGTTACTGACATAAATCCAAAATGATAAAGATAGGTGTCCTCTTTGTAGTATCAACAAAACATCCGTTTTTTGTTAGTAAAAAATATATAAAATTTATTTATACAGCATCATCAATGGTAGAAAAAATAAATGAAAACGTGATACATAGTCTATAAATAAAAAATCGATGGGTATATTTACAGAGTCCTTTGGGATATGCAGAATCCAATTTGGAGTGGTTACTCACTGAACCTCTGGCCGGTCAAGAGGTAACGGTGGAAAAAAACCGGGAAGTTAGTTTTCAAAAAATCTTCTTGTGCGTCTCACTCTGTATTGGTCTGCGTTCCCCTGGATCTCTATGAAGATGCGGCTCCTGCCGAAAGTTTGCCTTACGCGTTTCGTGACTGGATACTGTCACTTCATCAGAGGCTCGTAATCATTGGATGGTAGTCAGTGATCTTATATAACTTCCATTGGTCAAAATATCCCATACAGCTGTGCACTGTCCAAATACAATTAATCACTTTATCCGTGATCTTTACAGCGATAGGATAATGCATGAATAGAAAGAAAGAGTAATAGCATACATAACGCTGCACATAAAGCAATATGAAAATAATATGAACATAATAATGCCCATAAATATACTCACCTATAGTGCGGAATGTCGATCCATACGTAAAAAACCCACAATTAGGGGGCAGTTTATGATACAACATTGTTTAAAATCAGGGGGAATCTGGATAGGACACAAGTCTTTTCAAGCATTGAGTCTCCATATATATATACATAGATCTATACAAAAACAATACCAATAGTAATGGAATTCAATAGTTACGTGGATTTCCTGCAAATGGTATAGAGATACCGAACATTATGGGGAAAGGGTTTTGTAGTGAGATTGCAAATTGTATCACGGCAGTAACAAAATACTGAATTGCTGTTAACTGGCAACCAGGATAACATGAATCATAATCTAGAGAATAAGGTATATCTTAGACAAAAGAGAAATGTCTATAACTTTCGGTTTTTCATACTTCAGTATAGACTGAAAATACTCAGAATTTATCCCGACATATTAACATACCGAAATTGTAGTGGTAAGACCTGACAGTAGATGGCAGATAAACACTTGTGGTAGATAAACCACTATGGGGACAGGCATTAGAAAGAGAGAACGTAATAAATGTATAGGTATAGAATCATAATGGAATAAATTTTGGTAGAGATACATAAAAAAGATAGGAGTAAGCATACATTAATGGATTTAAAAGATAGATTAAAGGATTTACAAATAAAATAGAATACTTGTCAAAATACACATAAAGAATTTAAATTAAATGAAATAAAAATACAAATCCAAATACAAATACAAATAAAAATAAAATTAAATTAAAGTTTAAAATACACATACAAGGGGCGGGGCCGAACCGCCATGCTGGCTGGTCGCACACTCGACGAGCTCCTGCCAGATTCTTGCAAAAAAGCTGTTAAAAAGCTAAAAATCGCCCCAACCTGTACCTGTGAGGGTTTCGCAGAGACCCAATCGGCAACAGACACCGAGGGCGGAGCATAAAACTGAAGATAGATCAGCTGTGGGGAGAGTAGGTGCACCCAGACCCTGCGGCCTACCTAGGCCTTGGAGAAGGTGGACGGCTGCCGCCTTCCCAGCCTGAGGGACACCGCAGAACAGCCTCTTGACGTACCAGCTCCTCTGACCCGTTTCCCCCCCCCTCTGGACCGGCGGGGGTCATCCCGGTCTGCGCCAGAACCAAGCACAGACATCTGCCGATCCCTGCAACAAGCCGCAAACTAAGCTTGACTGACGGTGATAAGATGGCGGACAAGCTCACCTCACCACAGCCTCTAGCAAAGCAATATGCCGAGACGGATCAAACAATCCAACGGCTTGACGAGATCTTCCAGCAGTTCTGGGCGAAACTAGAGACGCGCCTACACCAGTCACCACATAACACGGTGACAGAGACAGGGAGCGGAGGAAACAAAAGGCGGGAATGGCCTCTCTCGGGCACAGCCCTTCTACCGGTACCTACTCCATGCATTAACCGCCCACCCAGGCTGAGGACCCTGAGGAAAATGCCTCGGCGGCATAGACCACACCGCAGAAGGACCGCCCGCCGCTGGCGGCAGCAGAACACCCAGGTCTCCCGATGCGCCCATCAAGGGAAAGACTCAGCCCCCTGGAGCCAGCGAGTCTGTGGCCTACAGATGCCACCCTCCACAAAGGCCTGGGGCTGGAGGAGGCCTCTAACCCACCCGCTATACACCGCGCCACTACGCAGTCCTGCGGCCCCTGTATCTCCCCAACTGAAAAGGGGCATTGGCTGACGGAATGGGTGGTGGGGACATGGGACCCCCCTGCTCCCAACGAGCAGGTTATGAATGGCTCTGCCACTGTTCACCCCAAGAGCCCCAGCAACAGAGACACTCTGTGATTACACAGGCTTGGAGGACCGCTAACGAGGAGACGCAGAGTCTCAATGGACTACCCCACTCCAGTAACACTTCTACGGCACGGCTCACTAATAAGCCAGCAGGGATAGGCGGGTGCCGAAACTGTCTGACAGTCAGTCCCCTCCTGCAAGCCGTTAACCCGAGAGGCTGAGTTTAAGGGACATTGCCAAGCATCAAAGACTTATCTTTATGTCTTGTGTGGACATACTGCCCACCTCCTTTTCTGTGGACTCAAAGATATCGCAAATCCAATACAACACATATCTAGTCATGTCTTGTCTGCCTGACACCTAAATAACCACAGTTTGCAGGGATAGATCGGTCTGGTACTAACTGTTTGACTAAACATGTTTAATTTTACTCTGGTTCTCATATTATGCCCCATGCCAAGGGAAGACTAACATCTTATGTAGCTTAAAACTAACACAGCAAACATACACTCAAGCACAGACCACAAGATACTGACGCATTTAAGCTTCCCCAGCATGACTTTGCCTCCCTTGTTCTCTAAGTGGAATGTTCTATAGATCTAGTGGGTAAAATACTGCTTACCATATATGCTACTTAAGGCTTGTTTACTCTTATGAACACCTACTAAACTGTTTTACCTGGTTAACCCGTATAGTAATGTATCGAAGCAAAATATATAAAAAGAGGCTGTTACACACAGGAGTTCTAAAATTGTTACTGCTTCCTCTATGTTATGCATATCATATGTTTTAAAATGCACTAACTCTTTGCTCCACTTTCTGTACTGTCTTATCAAATGCCTCAATAAAACAAAGATTGACAAAAAAAAAAAAATACACATACAAGAAAAAAATAAAAAATAAAAATAGAAATAGAAATAGAAATAGAAATAAAAATAAAAATAAAAATAAAAAATAAAAATAAAAATAGAAAATAAAAGTAAAAATACAAAAAATATTCATAAAATAAAATAAAAATGAAAATGAAAATGAAAATATAAAATGAAAAAATGAAAAATAAAAATGAAGGTAAATCTAAGAACAAAAATAAATAAATAGGTGAGTGAAATAAACTAAACCAAAAAGGTAATAAAATAAATAAATAATAAATAAAGATAGAACTAGAAATAGAATAGAGATTTATACAAAAATAAAAAATAAAAAATAAAATGGAAAAAATAGAAAAAATCGAAAAAACAAGAATATAAATCGATAAATGGAGGTGGTCCATCTTAATGACACCCAACAGTAGGTAACTTATATTCCGGTGTATGGCAAGGTGAATAGTAAATATGAAAAAGCATATACAGTTGACTTTTAGAGGTTGTTTATAGAAAGGCATTAAGCTCAAAATCTTTGTTTAGGCCTTTCGGTTCTAATGTATCTAAATTGAAAATCCATTTTGCTTCTACTTTGTCCAGTTCTTTATCTAAGTTGCCTCCTCTCCAATGGACCTCGACTTTCTCAATTGCCAGGAATTCGAGGCCGATGGGATTGCTGTGGTGGTGTTCTTTAAAATGTCGTGAAAGATTATGGTTCTGGAATCCTCTTTTGATGTTTCTAATATGTTCGTATAGACGGATCTTGAATTTTCTTTTTGTCCTGCCCACATATTGTTTGTTGCATGGACAGCTGAGTAGGTAAATGACCCCTATAGAGTCGCAGTTGAGCATAGTCTTTATCTTGAACGTCTCTTTTGTTTCTTTATGTTGGAACTCTTTTGTAGTATCTCTTGTGTTGGTATAAAGTTTGCAGCCTATACATTTGCCGCAGTAAGTGAATCCACATTCTGTGCCTTTACAGGTTTTCTTCATGTTCTTGACTGTAGGGGCTAACAAAGTCTTGAGGTTGGGAGCCTTAGAGTATATCATTCTTGGTTTCTCTCCCAGAATTTTCTCCAGACTTGGATCACCTTTCAGAATGGTCCAATTCTTATTAAAGATCTTCTTAATTTGGGATGCTTGATTGCTGTAATTCGTAATGAATGCAGGTTGTGTGAAAGAGTTAAATGTGTCTTTTTTCTTTGTACCCAGGATGGCTTCTCTTGGTAGATCAAGGGCTTGTTGGGATGCTTTATCAAGTAAATCTGTTGGATACCCCTTGGCTACAAATCTTTTAGTCATTTCTTCCATCTGTATCTTGGCTACATTTTGTTCTGAGCAGTTGCGTCTAATTCTTCTATATTGGTTGAACGGTATATTCTCCAGCCACGTTTTTTTGTGATAACTGTTAGCCGGGATAAAGCTATTGCAGTCAACTGATTTTTTGAAGGTTTTTGTGTGGATTGTATTCTCTTTTATATAGATGTCTAGATCCAGAAACTCAACATGGTCATGAGACTGGTTGAAGGTAAATTCGAGATGGTATGGGTTGTGGTTCAGATATTTTTTGAATAGATTCAATGAGGCTGAATCCCCCTTCCATATAAAGATGACGTCATCTATATACCTTTGCCAGAGGACCAGATTTGCGCCAAACTGGGATGGGGACCAGATGAATTCGTCCTCCCATTTTCCCATAAATAAATTCGCATAGCTGGGCGCAAATCTGGTCCCCATAGCTGTACCTTCGATTTGTAGGTAGAATTTACCATTTGCCCAGAAGAAGTTGTGGCTCAAAATGAACCCCACACATCTAACCAGGAAGTCGATCTGATCGTTTTGTAATTCAGTGTAGGTTGCCAGGGAATATTGGATGGCCTCGCAGCCTTGTAGATGCTCGATCACAGTGTATAGTGATGTCACATCGGCTGTGACGAGGGTATAACCATCCTGCCATGTGGTCTGCGACAGAATGTTGATAATTTGTGTGGTGTCTCTTAGATATGACTTTAACATTGTTACTGGCTTGTGAAGGAATTGGTCGACATACTCGGAAAGGTTAGATGTCAAAGATCCTATGCCCGAAATTATGGGTCTTCCTGGAGGGTTGTCTAGCCTTTTGTGGATTTTGGGGAGGTGGTAATACACCGCCAACCTCGGATGTTCACATTTGACATATTCAAATTCTTTTTTGTCTAGGATCCCCCTAGATCTGCCATCTTCTAACAGGATAAATAGGTCTTTCTTATAGTCGTCACAGGGATCCTCTGGTAAAATTGCATAGGTGGTAGAATCACTCAGTAGTCTTTCACTCTCGGTTGTATAGTCACATAAATTCATGACTACTAGGCCTCCACCCTTGTCTGCTGGTCTAATTATTATTAAGTCATCCTCCATAAGAGTCTTCAAAGCTTTTCTCTCCTTTTTTGTCAGATTATCTCTAATGTTCGGTTTCTCTTTCAGAGCTCTCAGATCTTTAACCATCTGTTTTTCAAACACCTTTATATGATCATTCTTGACTTGTTGGGGATAAAATGTTGATCTCGGATGTAGTTCAGTATGTGAATAAGATGAGTGATGTTCTATAGTTTCGAAGGTACACTCGTTGAAAAAATTTTTAATAGTTAACTTTCTCACAAATTTGTGCAAGTCTATAAACATGGACAGTACCTTTTGGTATACAAAGAATGTCCTAAGTAGATATTCAATACCTTAAAAACAAAATATTAATGAATATTAATGGAATTAACAAATGCTTTTGCTTACTGCCTTAAGTTAGGATCCCCTACAACATCACATATGCACTTTATGACTTGTTTGACATTTATTTACATATTTATATGTTTATAATTCATGTTCCCTTAATACATATAAGATCTCCTGAATATATATATATTTTTTGAAATAGAAATTATATATTGGTTTTTCTTCCCTCATGATAAAATAAATTACTAGATACCCATAGATTCCTCTCATTGAGAGGAACAAAAAGATACTATTTGTACTGCTATGTATTTAAAACGCCTAATCAATCTCCCATGTCTACCTCCCACTGTTATAAAATGATTTCGCACACTTCCGGGTATCGGCCGAGTGAACCGCAAGGTGGAACGCATGACGTATCGGCCGAGCGACACGTGACCGGAAGTGATGCGAAAAACCAGGAAACAAACGAAAACGAGACGTGAATCGCAGGGCGTCACGTTTCCATGGAGAAAGCCCGCGGAATTACGGACTCATAATCTAGGATTGGACTTTTAAAGAGGTATAAAAGCAGGAACTGGTCCCTAAGAAGAAATAAAGACTTTTTTATCCAGTTGAAGAAGCTGTTACAGCGAAACGCGTCCTGGAGCTTGGAATACACCGGTCTTTATATATTTGGACTTTTTATATGCCTATCCAGTGTTTTTATATTGCTTTACATAGTTTTTTATATTGTTATATATAGTTTTATGCTAATAAATATACTTATATTTTTATAACACTGCTGGCATTGTTCCTGCTCTTTTAAAGAAGGTGTGTGGTCCTTAACCACATATACCCTTGATCAGAGCCGATGTGGATGGCTCTGTGTCTGTAAGTACCCACCTGTTCTTCTTTTTTATACATATTTGGAACCATACGGTACTGCACCATATATATGTTTCAACATTTCAGAATTTAAAGAATATCCAGCCAAAAAGAAGGGATAGGGTCGCCTTCACGGACCCCACAAGCTATCAAATTGAGCTATATACTATTAGCTCTCCAAAGTGTGAGTGGGAACTTTTCACTCTTAATTGAAATTCACTTTTTTGTCACAGTTTACACTATGTTTTGTATATTTTGTTTTTAAGGTATTGAATATCTACTTAGGACATTCTTTGTATACCAAAAGGTACTGTCCATGTATATACCCACATTTTAAGTTGATTCACAAGTGTTACCAGTAATATCCACAACTGTTAAAATTATATAAACTTTTAGCGCTGCACCAGCACACTACCACTAGATCTACTTTTAAGATAAGAACTTGGTGTTACAGCTGCTCATCCGTTTTCTTCACTTTGCATATTAGCGCTAGTACTACCTTGTTTTGTTTGCACTTCTATTTTAGGTATTTCTTCTTATCTTTTTACCTGTTGTACTTAGCTGCTGTGAGATTTAATATGTCACTATTTGATACTAGAAATAAAACATATATGGATATGGAGACAGAAATAGCCAAATGGTCAGATACCCAATCGATTAGACAAAAAATAACTTACAATAATGATGAACATTTAGAAAAATTACTACAAAAAGAACTTAAAATAAAGTGGGAAATAGCAACATTGGAAAAATATTTAAAAGAAGGTATCACCCCAAGAGGCTTAAGATACTTCAAAACTCCCACATTCGATAAAGACGTTGTCAGTTTCATGGAGGAATGGAATTGTATGCTTGAAAACTTTTCTATAACCTCCATGAACCTAATTATAAAAAGAAGAAAGGAATATCTTAAAGAACTAGATTTGGAGATCAATAGAAGCCAAAATGCTATCCTTAATAAATTGAATCAAGAACAATTTGATCTTATGACACTAGAAATTAAAGAAAGCTTAGACAAATTAGAAAAAGAAATTATTAATATAAAAAAGAACAAATATTTAAGAGACACCAGAGACTACAAGCTTAATCAAGTCAGAACATTCTCAAAATACAATTATCAGAATAAGGATCTAGAAATTAGAGAAAACTTAAAAGGCCCCAACGAATACCTAAATGATAGACCAAATTCCAATAACCAAAGAGATGATAGAGAAAAAAGAGTATACCCTAAATACAGAGAGAGTAAACCATATAATCAAAGATATAATGATAATTATGGACAAACTCGATTAAGGAGTTGGGATAGACCTAGAACACAATTTGTTCAAAACAAAGAAAGATATCTAAATAGGAGTGACTATGGGAGAGAAAGGGAAGAAAAGAGAATAACATATGATACAAAACCATGGGAAAGAACGAACTATAGAAAAAGATCAATGTATGAAGAAAGATCGAAGGAGAGAAACGAGAGGAGACCTTTCTACCAAGACGTAAGACCAAAGGAAAGAATAGTGAGGAGAGAAACGGAGAATGGGTCCCCACACCAGAAATCTGCCCATTTCCTGAAAAGGAGTGAACCCCTACCCACAAGTAATAGATTCCTAACCCTAGATGAATTTGAGGATCAGGATTTTTGGAGGAGCAGGGGAAAAGAAAGACACAAAAGGGGGGACACTACCAACATTACGACACCCTACAAGAGACAAAGAAATTTGAGTATAGAGGAACCAGAGGAGGAAAATATATCAAAAAAAGAAAAACGAGAGAGGTCACAAAGAATTTAGATCCCATAAAGGGGATTTTCAATTTAAGCCAAAAAGTATTAACTGAGCATCACAAAAAAGTGCTAACGAAAGGCCTAAAATTTGCCCCTAATAAACCTCTGAACCAGTTTGAATTCTATATAGACCTAAACAAGTTTAAAAGAAATGTTTGTCTAAAAAAATACTTTGCAAAAAACCCGATAGAACAACAATATAACCAAGGAGAGGAGGCAAGATACACTAAATTAAAAGAAAAATCTGCATTTTACCCTAAACAAATGATTTCTGAAAAAATGATCACATTTGAAACCATGGTAATGACAGAAATCAAAAAATTGGAAAAAAAAAGATCATTTTAATTATAATCTCACGATGCAAGAAAGACAAGCCCTTAAAGATTTAAAATCAGATACTAACCTGGTTATCAAGCCGGCGGATAAGGGAGGGGGGATAGTTTTAATGTCTAAAGAGCTATACTGTAAAGAAGCCGAAAGATTATTATCAGATGAGCATACATATAAAAAAACTAAATTACAACCCCAGTAAAAATATGAATCAGAACTTTTTTAACTATTTTAATAAAGGTAAAGAACTACAAATACTGAATGAAAAAGAATTTGATTTTTTAAACATTAAATATCCGAAAATTCCTGTATTTTACTTTTTACCAAAAGTTCACAAAGATGTAAGTAATCCCCCGGGGAGACCCATTGTAGCAGGAATAGATTCAATATCAAGCAGATTATCCCATTATGTAGATATCCACCTCCAACCCCTTGTTAAGAAAACTACCTCATATATTAAAGACACCATTTCCATTTTAAATATTTTAAAGGAATGCACCTGGAACTCGAATTGTTACTTGGTCACCAGCGATGTTGCGGCCCTTTACAGTAACATCCCACACAGTTATGGGTGTAATGCAACCAGATTCTTTTTAACCAATTTTTCAGACCAAACAGGTATCAAAATAGAGTATATTCTAGAAGGTATGGACCTAATTCTTAAGAACAATTTTTTCTGGTATGGAGAGGAGTTTTATCTCCAGATCAATGGTACGGCCATGGGGACCAAGTTCGCCCCCAGCTATGCAAATCTATTTATGGCCCATTGGGAGGAAGAGTTTATTTATGGCCAGCATGGCTGGAGGCAGAACTTGGTCACCTATGGCCGGTACATTGATGACATTTTTTTCATTTGGGAAGGAGAGGAAGGAGACCTAATTGCATTTTTAAACTTTCTCAATAACAACACATGGGGAATAACACTCACCAATCACTGGAGCAAATCGGAAATTATATTTCTAGATTTGCAGATATATATAGAAGATGGAAATATTAAGACCAGAAATCACTTTAAAACTGTAGAAGCTAATAGCTTCATAGGTAGGGAAAGTTGTCATTTCGCCCCTTGGTTGGAGAATGCCCCTAGAGGGCAATTCTTGCGTATCCGCAGGAATTGCACTGACCTTACCATCTTTGAAACTCAATCAGATAAGATAAAACGAGATTTTTTAGACAAAGGCTATGAGGAAACGAAATTAGAGAATGCTAGAAGAGAGGTAAAAATAATGGAGAGAGAGAAGCTTTTAAAATATAAAGAGAAAAAGGTTAACGAATTTAAAGAAATTCCCTTTGTATGCAACTACAGCACACAAAATCGTAAAGTCAGAAATATTGTGTCCAAATTCTGGCCCATCCTCCTACAAGACCCTGCAGCAAAAACCTTCCTCCCTGAAAGACCCAGATTTATACATAGAGGAGTGAACAATCTACGCACGGCACTTACATCCAGCTTTTTAAAAGAAAGAAAATCTAATGATACATTTTTAAATTTAGAAAAAGGCTTTTTTGGATGTGGAAATTGTCTAGCATGTAAAAGAACTACCAGCAGAAAGAGACATATAAACCATTTTTTTAGCAAAGACGGAACCAAATATAAAATTAAAGAACTACTTACTTGCCATTCTAATAACCTTATTTACTGTGTGGTATGCCCTTGTGGTTTGCAATATATAGGTAAGACCACAAGGGCATTACATACAAGAATAGAAGAACATGGAAGAAATATAACTAAAGGGTTTGAGAACCATAGTGTCTCGGCCCATTACAAAATTCACCACAATTGTGAAATGGTTGGTACCCAATTTTTTGCGATCAAAAAACTAGAAAGAGATTGGAGAGGAGGAAACTTTGATACAAAAATGAGTAAGAACGAGATGGAATGGATTTTTAAATTAAATACGCTCATCCCATATGGTCTTAATACGGACTTTGAGATGTGCCATTTTTTAAAATAAATATATGTTTTATTTCTCATTGAGGTACTGTTTATATGTTGCATTTTATATTGGGGTTTTTATATGCCTTTTATAGTTCCTTTATATTGTATATTTTATTTAACAGATGTATTAACAAATGCTTTTGCTTACTGCCTTAAGTTAGGATCCCCTACAACATCACATATGCACTTTATGACTTGTTTGACATTTATTTACATATTTATATGTTTATAATTCATGTTCCCTTAATACATATAAGATCTCCTGAATATACCGTATATACTCGAGTATAAGCCGACCCGAATATAAGCCGAGGCCCCTAATTTTATCCCAAAAAACTGGGAAAACTTATTGACTCGAGTATAAGACTAGGGTGGGAAATGCAGCAGCTACTGGTAAATTTCTAAATAAAATTAGATCCTAAAAAAAATATATTAATTGAATATTTATTTACAGTGTGTGTATAATGAATGCAGTGTGTGCGTATGTGTGTGTGTATGAGTGCAGCGTGTGTGTATGAATGCAGTGTGTGTATGAGTGCAGTGTGTGTGTGCATGAATGCAGTGTGTGTGTGCATGAATGCAGTGTGTGTGTGCATGAATGCAGTGTGTGAATGCAGTGTGTGCAGGGCCGGTGCAAGGATATTTGCCGCCGTAGGCAAAAAAAATTTTGACGCCCCCTCCCCCCCCATATGTCCTGACTTCCCCTCCTCCTCCCTCAGTGGTCCTTACCTCCCCACCCCCGTGTTCCTTCACTCCCCCCCCCAGTGGTCCTGACTCACCCCTCCCCTAGTGGTCCTTACTTCCCCCTCCCCTCCCCTAGTGGTCCTTACTTCCCCCTCCCCTCCCATAGTGGTCCTTATCCCGCCCCCTCCCTCTCATAGTGGTCCTTATCCCCCTTCTCCCTCCCATAGTGTTCCTTATCCCCCCCATCCCTCCCATAGTGGTCCATATACCCCCCCCTCCCTCCCATAATGGTCCTTATACCCCCCCTCCCTCCCATAGTGGTCCTTATCCCACCCCCTCCCATAGTGGTCCTTATACCCCCCCTCCCTCCCATAGTGGTCCTTATACCCCCCTCCCTCCAATAGTGGTCCTTATACCCCCCTCCCTCCAATAGTGGTCCTTATCCCCCCCTCCCTCCCATAGTGGTCCTTATCCCCCCTCCCTCCCATAGTGGTCCTTATCCCCCCTCCCTCCCATAGTGGTCCTTATACCCCCCTCCCTCCCATAGTGGTCCTTATCCCCCCCTCCCTCCCATAGTGGTCCTTATACCCCCCTCCCTCCCATAGTGGTCCTTATACCCTCCCTCCCTCCCATAGTGGTCCTTATCCCCCCTCCCTCCCATAGTGGTCCTTATACCCCCCCTCCCTCCCATAGTGGTCCTTACCCCCCCCCCCCTCCCTCCCATAGTGGTCCTTATACCCCCCCTCCCTCCCATAGCGGTCCTTATACCCCCCTCCCTCCCATAGTGGTCCTTAACCCACCCCCTCCCTCCCATAGTGGTCCTTATACCCCCCCCCCCCTCCCATAGTGGTCCTTATACCCCTTTTTTTTATTATTAATTTTTTATTATTATTTTATTTCTTTTTATTTATATTTTTTTTTTCGTCCCCCCTCCCTGCTTGATATATGACAGGGAGGGGGGCTCTCCTTTCCTGGTGGTCCAGTGGCAGTTCAGTGGGGGGGAGAGGGGGGCTGTCAGAGCTGTACTTACCTTTCCTGCAGCTCCTGTCAGCTCTCTCCTCCTCTGCGCCGTCCGTTCTGCTTACACTGGGAGCTGACCGAGGTGCTGAACGGACGGCGCGGAGGAGAAGAGAGCTGACAGGAGCTGCAGGAGAGGTAAGTACAGCTCTGCCAGCCCCCCTCTCCCCCGGTCTGTATTATGGCAATGCAAATTGCCATAATACAGACTCTGACTCGAGTATAAGCCGAGTTGGGGTTTTTCAGCCCAAAAAATGGGCTGAAAAACTCGGCTTATACTCGAGTATATACGGTATATATATTTTTTGAAATAGAAATTATATATTGGTTTTTCTTCCCTCATGATAAAATAAATTACTAGATACCCATAGATTCCTCTCATTGAGAGGAACAAAAAGATACTATTTGTACTGCTATGTATTTAAAATGCCTAATCAATCTCCCATGTCTACCTCCCACTGTTATAAAATGATTTCGCACACTTCCGGGTATCGGCCGAGTGAACCGCAAGGTGGAACGCATGACGTATCGGCCGAGCGACACGTGACCGGAAGTGATGCGAAAAACCAGGAAACAAACGAAAACGAGACGTGAATCGCAGGGCGTCACGTTTCCATGGAGAAAGCCCGCGGAATTACGGACTCATAATCTAGGATTGGACTTTTAAAGAGGTATAAAAGCAGGAACTGGTCCCTAAGAAGAAATAAAGACTTTTTTATCCAGTTGAAGAAGCTGTTACAGCGAAACGCGTCCTGGAGCTTGGAATACACCGGTCTTTATATATTTGGACTTTTTATATGCCTATCCAGTGTTTTTATATTGCTTTACATAGTTTTTTATATTGTTATATATAGTTTTATGCTAATAAATATACTTATATTTTTATAACACTGCTGGCATTGTTCCTGCTCTTTTAAAGAAGGTGTGTGGTCCTTAACCACATATACCCTTGATCAGAGCCGATGTGGATGGCTCTGTGTCTGTAAGTACCCACCTGTTCTTCTTTTTTATACATATTTGGAACCATACGGTACTGCACCATATATATGTTTCAACATTTCAGAATTTAAAGAATATCCAGCCAAAAAGAAGGGATAGGGTCGCCTTCACGGACCCCACAAGCTATCAAATTGAGCTATATACTATTAGCTCTCCAAAGTGTGAGTGGGAACTTTTCACTCTTAATTGAAATTCACTTTTTTGTCACAGTTTACACTATGTTTTGTATATTTTGTTTTTAAGGTATTGAATATCTACTTAGGACATTCTTTGTATACCAAAAGGTACTGTCCATGTATATACCCACATTTTAAGTTGATTCACAAGTGTTACCAGTAATATCCACAACCGTTAAAATTATATAAACTTTTAGCGCTGCACCAGCACACTACCACTAGACCTACTTTTAAGATAAGAACTTGGTGTTACAGCTGCTCATCCGTTTTCTTCACTTTGCATATTAGCGCTAGTACTACCTTGTTTTGTTTGCAAGTCTATAAACATATTGAATTTTGAATTATTGGAGTTTGGAGCAAATTTGAGTCCTTTTTGTAGTAGTTTTAGTTCTTCTTTGGTTAGTGCTCTGTCTGATAAGTTGAAAACTCCTATAGGTTCCGTCTGTCCGGACTCTGGAGTTTTTCTACGTGTTCTTCTTCTTGTTCTCTTCTTATTCTTTTTCTTAGAATTGGGGAGTGATTCGGATCTCTTTCTTGCCAGACTCGTTTGGGGGAGAACAATCTCTCCCTCCGCTGGCCTAAAAAATCAGTCAGAATGGGATGATTGCAGGCATGTGGATTGAGAGAGGAGTTGGCTGCTGTGATATCGGATATGTGGGTCTTCGGTTTGGAATCAAACTTCTTTTCAGCTCTCCTAGGGGATGGCGGCCTTCTAATAGGTGAGTCATCCTGGTTTCTCGATCTATTTTTCGAATATTGTACATGGTCCCCATACTCTCTCCTTCGATGGTTCTCTACTTTTCTCTGTGGTGTGCGGTTGTTATAGTACCTCCCCTGTTGGAAATTCGTATGTGGCCTATAGGGTTGGTACCTTTGTTGCGGTTTAGGTGGAGCTCTTGAGGGCCCATGCTGTGGTGCAAACGAAGAGCGTCTATGACGATAATGAATGTCCCTATGTTGGTCGTAATTTCTGTCCCTGGATTTGTTCCAATTCCTTTGCCTCCCCTTCTCGTAATCTTCTTTGTCTCTCAACAGTTTCTTTTTCTTAATTTTTCTGATCTTTACTTCTAAGTCTTTTACTTTTCTTTCAACTGAATCTAGGATTTCAGCAAAGGAACCCTCCTCTACTAGTGGGATCAGAATATCTCGTAGCTGTTTGATCTCTTTTTCCAATTGTTCTAGATCTTTCTTTTTTTCGTTAATCAGAAAAATCATTAGCAATAAGGAGCCCTTATCCAAAAGTTGATCCCATTTTGCATGGGTATTGGGGTCATCCTTTTTATAGTTCAATGGTTTTTGTAGTCTAAGTCCCCTTGGAACCAGATTATTTGACACATAGAATTCAAAACTTGCAATATCCCACCAGACATGAACCTCTTTTTCCATTAGTTTTCCTAGTTGGTATATCTTTGATCTAGTGTCTGTAGCTTTTGGTAGTTCATTACTAGAATTACCTTTGGTTTTTTCTGGTAGGTTTTCAGTCAGAATGTGATCAAAGAATGTCCTCCTACTAGATCTGATATAGTCCAGATCTCTATTCAAAGCCATATTCTCTACACTCAAAATAATGGGAAACAAATGATATAGATATGGGTGGAACAAATCTACCCTGGATGAGTGGAAAAAATGGTTGATTTGGTCTCAGAATATAATAATAATAATATGGTAGAGAGAAGTCCTCAACTGGTAAATGAGCTCCCCATTAGAGCTCTGAAACAATAAAACTTGGTATAAGGGAAATGAACCCTGAACGTACCAGGAGATCTTCTAACCATAAGAGGAAACAGCAGTACTGGTCCAGAAATGAACCCAATACAAAAATCACACCCTGGAATAAGTACTCTCTATACGACTCCCAATCTCAAATAGACAATAGGTTGCACAAGCACAAAATTAAAAAGTAAAAAAAAACCAAATAAAAATACAAATAAAAATACAAATAAAAAATAACAATAAAGAAATGAAAATGAAAATGAATATACACAAAATAAATAAAAAAATATAAATAAAATATAAATAAAATAAAATAAAAAATAAAAAAATATAAAATGTAATATATATAAAAATATATACTATATAAAAAAACAAAAGTAAGAACAGATAGAACTCTTCTAAATTATTCTCAATCCATGTACTAAGTTCAAACTAGTGCAAATAAATGTAACAGTCGATGTGGACGTCTGCAACAAAGTATATATGTGTTCAGCTGTACTGAGATACTATCTGTACTGCTGAGTCTGTATAATAACAAGCAGGCACAGAAGTATAATCTAATGTTCTGCAGTGAATACTACTGATCCGACATACAGTTACTGACATAAATCCAAAATGATAAAGATAGGTGTCCTCTTTGTAGTATCAACAAAACATCCGTTTTTTGTTAGTAAAAAATATATAAAATTTATTTATACAGCATCATCAATGGTAGAAAAAATAAATGAAAACGTGATACATAGTCTATAAATAAAAAATCGATGGGTATATTTACAGAGTCCTTTGGGATATGCAGAATCCAATTTGGAGTGGTTACTCACTGAACCTCTGGCCGGTCAAGAGGTAACGGTGGAAAAAAACCGGGAAGTTAGTTTTCAAAAAATCTTCTCGTGCGTCTCACTCTGTATTGGTCTGCGTTCCCCTGGATCTCTATGAAGATGCGGCTCCTGCCGAAAGTTTGCCTTACGCGTTTCGTGACTGGATACTGTCACTTCATCAGAGGCTCCATATTTAAGAGACACCAGAGACTACAAGCTTAATCAAGTCAGAACATTCTCAAAATACAATTATCAGAATAAGGATCTAGAAATTAGAGAAAACTTAAAAGGCCCCAACGAATACCTAAATGATAGACCAAATTCCAATAACCAAAGAGATGATAGAGAAAAAAGAGTATACCCTAAATACAGAGAGAGTAAACCATATAATCAAAGATATAATGATAATTATGGACAAACTCGATTAAGGAGTTGGGATAGACCTAGAACACAATTTGTTCAAAACAAAGAAAGATATCTAAATAGGAGTGACTATGGGAGAGAAAGGGAAGAAAAGAGAATAACATATGATACAAAACCATGGGAAAGAACGAACTATAGAAAAAGATCAATGTATGAAGAAAGATCGAAGGAGAGAAACGAGAGGAGACCTTTCTACCAAGACGTAAGACCAAAGGAAAGAATAGTGAGGAGAGAAACGGAGAATGGGTCCCCACACCAGAAATCTGCCCATTTCCTGAAAAGGAGTGAACCCCTACCCACAAGTAATAGATTCCTAACCCTAGATGAATTTGAGGATCAGGATTTTTGGAGGAGCAGGGGAAAAGAAAGACACAAAAGGGGGGACACTACCAACATTACGACACCCTACAAGAGACAAAGAAATTTGAGTATAGAGGAACCAGAGGAGGAAAATATATCAAAAAAAGAAAAACGAGAGAGGTCACAAAGAATTTAGATCCCATAAAGGGGATTTTCAATTTAAGCCAAAAAGTATTAACTGAGCATCACAAAAAAGTGCTAACGAAAGGCCTAAAATTTGCCCCTAATAAACCTCTGAACCAGTTTGAATTCTATATAGACCTAAACAAGTTTAAAAGAAATGTTTGTCTAAAAAAATACTTTGCAAAAAACCCAATAGAACAACAATATAACCAAGGAGAGGAGGCAAGATACACTAAATTAAAAGAAAAATCTGCATTTTACCCTAAACAAATGATTTCTGAAAAAATGATCACATTTGAAACCATGGTAATGACAGAAATCAAAAAATTGGAAAAAAAAAGATCATTTTAATTATAATCTCACGATGCAAGAAAGACAAGCCCGTAAAGATTTAAAATCAGATACTAACCTGGTTATCAAGCCGGCGGATAAGGGAGGGGGGATAGTTTTAATGTCTAAAGAGCTATACTGTAAAGAAGCCGAAAGATTATTATCAGATGAGCATACATATAAAAAACTAAATTACAACCCCAGTAAAAATATGAATCAGAACTTTTTTAACTATTTTAATAAAGGTAAAGAACTACAAATACTGAATGAAAAAGAATTTGATTTTTTAAACATTAAATATCCGAAAATTCCTGTATTTTACTTTTTACCAAAAGTTCACAAAGATGTAAGTAATCCCCCGGGGAGACCCATTGTAGCAGGAATAGATTCAATATCAAGCAGATTATCCCATTATGTAGATATCCACCTCCAACCCCTTGTTAAGAAAACTACCTCATATATTAAAGACACCATTTCCATTTTAAATATTTTAAAGGAATGCACCTGGAACTCGAATTGTTACTTGGTCACCAGCGATGTTGCGGCCCTTTACAGTAACATCCCACACAGTTATGGGTGTAATGCAACCAGATTCTTTTTAACCAATTTTTCAGACCAAACAGGTATCAAAATAGAGTATATTCTAGAAGGTATGGACCTAATTCTTAAGAACAATTTTTTCTGGTATGGAGAGGAGTTTTATCTCCAGATCAATGGTACGGCCATGGGGACCAAGTTCGCCCCCAGCTATGCAAATCTATTTATGGCCCATTGGGAGGAAGAGTTTATTTATGGCCAGCATGGCTGGAGGCAGAACTTGGTCACCTATGGCCGGTACATTGATGACATTTTTTTCATTTGGGAAGGAGAGGAAGGAGACCTAATTGCATTTTTAAACTTTCTCAATAACAACACATGGGGAATAACACTCACCAATCACTGGAGCAAATCGGAAATTATATTTCTAGATTTGCAGATATATATAGAAGATGGAAATATTAAGACCAGAAATCACTTTAAAACTGTAGAAGCTAATAGCTTCATAGGTAGGGAAAGTTGTCATTTCGCCCCTTGGTTGGAGAATGCCCCTAGAGGGCAATTCTTGCGTATCCGCAGGAATTGCACTGACCTTACCACCTTTGAAACTCAATCAGATAAGATAAAACGAGATTTTTTAGACAAAGGCTATGAGGAAACGAAATTGTATGTAATGCCCTCGCGAGACTTACACTGGGAGCTGACCGAGGTGCTGAACGGACGGCGCGGAGGAGAAGAGAGCTGACAGGAGCTGCAGGAGAGGTAAGTACAGCTCTGCCAGCCCCCCTCTCCCCCGGTCTGTATTATGGCAATGCAAATTGCCATAATACAGACTCTGACTCGAGTATAAGCCGAGTTGGGGTTTTTCAGCCCAAAAAATGGGCTGAAAAACTCGGCTTATACTCGAGTATATACGGTATATATATTTTTTGAAATAGAAATTATATATTGGTTTTTCTTCCCTCATGATAAAATAAATTACTAGATACCCATAGATTCCTCTCATTGAGAGGAACAAAAAGATACTATTTGTACTGCTATGTATTTAAAATGCCTAATCAATCTCCCATGTCTACCTCCCACTGTTATAAAATGATTTCGCACACTTCCGGGTATCGGCCGAGTGAACCGCAAGGTGGAATGCATGACGTATCGGCCGAGCGACACGTGACCGGAAGTGATGCGAAAAACCAGGAAACAAACGAAAACGAGACGTGAATCGCAGGGCGTCACGTTTCCATGGAGAAAGCCCGCGGAATTACGGACTCATAATCTAGGATTGGACTTTTAAAGAGGTATAAAAGCAGGAACTGGTCCCTAAGAAGAAATAAAGACTTTTTTATCCAGTTGAAGAAGCTGTTACAGCGAAACGCGTCCTGGAGCTTGGAATACACCGGTCTTTATATATTTGGACTTTTTATATGCCTATCCAGTGTTTTTATATTGCTTTACATAGTTTTTTATATTGTTATATATAGTTTTATGCTAATAAATATACTTATATTTTTATAACACTGCTGGCATTGTTCCTGCTCTTTTAAAGAAGGTGTGTGGTCCTTAACCACATATACCCTTGATCAGAGCCGATGTGGATGGCTCTGTGTCTGTAAGTACCCACCTGTTCTTCTTTTTTATACATATTTGGAACCATACGGTACTGCACCATATATATGTTTCAACATTTCAGAATTTAAAGAATATCCAGCCAAAAAGAAGGGATAGGGTCGCCTTCACGGACCCCACAAGCTATCAAATTGAGCTATATACTATTAGCTCTCCAAAGTGTGAGTGGGAACTTTTCACTCTTAATTGAAATTCACTTTTTTGTCACAGTTTACACTATGTTTTGTATATTTTGTTTTTAAGGTATTGAATATCTACTTAGGACATTCTTTGTATACCAAAAGGTACTGTCCATGTATATACCCACATTTTAAGTTGATTCACAAGTGTTACCAGTAATATCCACAACCGTTAAAATTATATAAACTTTTAGCGCTGCACCAGCACACTACCACTAGACCTACTTTTAAGATAAGAACTTGGTGTTACAGCTGCTCATCCGTTTTCTTCACTTTGCATATTAGCGCTAGTACTACCTTGTTTTGTTTGCAAGTCTATAAACATATTGAATTTTGAATTATTGGAGTTTGGAGCAAATTTGAGTCCTTTTTGTAGTAGTTTTAGTTCTTCTTTGGTTAGTGCTCTGTCTGATAAGTTGAAAACTCCTATAGGTTCCGTCTGTCCGGACTCTGGAGTTTTTCTACGTGTTCTTCTTCTTGTTCTCTTCTTATTCTTTTTCTTAGAATTGGGGAGTGATTCGGATCTCTTTCTTGCCAGACTCGTTTGGGGGAGAACAATCTCTCCCTCCGCTGGCCTAAAAAATCAGTCAGAATGGGATGATTGCAGGCATGTGGATTGAGAGAGGAGTTGGCTGCTGTGATATCGGATATGTGGGTCTTCGGTTTGGAATCAAACTTCTTTTCAGCTCTCCTAGGGGATGGCGGCCTTCTAATAGGTGAGTCATCCTGGTTTCTCGATCTATTTTTCGAATATTGTACATGGTCCCCATACTCTCTCCTTCGATGGTTCTCTACTTTTCTCTGTGGTGTGCGGTTGTTATAGTACCTCCCCTGTTGGAAATTCGTATGTGGCCTATAGGGTTGGTACCTTTGTTGCGGTTTAGGTGGAGCTCTTGAGGGCCCATGCTGTGGTGCAAACGAAGAGCGTCTATGACGATAATGAATGTCCCTATGTTGGTCGTAATTTCTGTCCCTGGATTTGTTCCAATTCCTTTGCCTCCCCTTCTCGTAATCTTCTTTGTCTCTCAACAGTTTCTTTTTCTTAATTTTTCTGATCTTTACTTCTAAGTCTTTTACTTTTCTTTCAACTGAATCTAGGATTTCAGCAAAGGAACCCTCCTCTACTAGTGGGATCAGAATATCTCGTAGCTGTTTGATCTCTTTTTCCAATTGTTCTAGATCTTTCTTTTTTTCGTTAATCAGAAAAATCATTAGCAATAAGGAGCCCTTATCCAAAAGTTGATCCCATTTTGCATGGGTATTGGGGTCATCCTTTTTATAGTTCAATGGTTTTTGTAGTCTAAGTCCCCTTGGAACCAGATTATTTGACACATAGAATTCAAAACTTGCAATATCCCACCAGACATGAACCTCTTTTTCCATTAGTTTTCCTAGTTGGTATATCTTTGATCTAGTGTCTGTAGCTTTTGGTAGTTCATTACTAGAATTACCTTTGGTTTTTTCTGGTAGGTTTTCAGTCAGAATGTGATCAAAGAATGTCCTCCTACTAGATCTGATATAGTCCAGATCTCTATTCAAAGCCATATTCTCTACACTCAAAATAATGGGAAACAAATGATATAGATATGGGTGGAACAAATCTACCCTGGATGAGTGGAAAAAATGGTTGATTTGGTCTCAGAATATAATAATAATAATATGGTAGAGAGAAGTCCTCAACTGGTAAATGAGCTCCCCATTAGAGCTCTGAAACAATAAAACTTGGTATAAGGGAAATGAACCCTGAACGTACCAGGAGATCTTCTAACCATAAGAGGAAACAGCAGTACTGGTCCAGAAATGAACCCAATACAAAAATCACACCCTGGAATAAGTACTCTCTATACGACTCCCAATCTCAAATAGACAATAGGTTGCACAAGCACAAAATTAAAAAGTAAAAAAAAAACAAATAAAAATACAAATAAAAATACAAATAAAAAATAACAATAAAGAAATGAAAATGAAAATGAATATACACAAAATAAATAAAAAAATATAAATAAAATATAAATAAAATAAAATAAAAAATAAAAAAATATAAAATGTAATATATATAAAAATATATACTATATAAAAAAACAAAAGTAAGAACAGATAGAACTCTTCTAAATTATTCTCAATCCATGTACTAAGTTCAAACTAGTGCAAATAAATGTAACAGTCGATGTGGACGTCTGCAACAAAGTATATATGTGTTCAGCTGTACTGAGATACTATCTGTACTGCTGAGTCTGTATAATAACAAGCAGGCACAGAAGTATAATCTAATGTTCTGCAGTGAATACTACTGATCCGACATACAGTTACTGACATAAATCCAAAATGATAAAGATAGGTGTCCTCTTTGTAGTATCAACAAAACATCCGTTTTTTGTTAGTAAAAAATATATAAAATTTATTTATACAGCATCATCAATGGTAGAAAAAATAAATGAAAACGTGATACATAGTCTATAAATAAAAAATCGATGGGTATATTTACAGAGTCCTTTGGGATATGCAGAATCCAATTTGGAGTGGTTACTCACTGAACCTCTGGCCGGTCAAGAGGTAACGGTGGAAAAAAACCGGGAAGTTAGTTTTCAAAAAATCTTCTCGTGCGTCTCACTCTGTATTGGTCTGCGTTCCCCTGGATCTCTATGAAGATGCGGCTCCTGCCGAAAGTTTGCCTTACGCGTTTCGTGACTGGATACTGTCACTTCATCAGAGGCTCGTAATCATTGGATGGTAGTCAGTGATCTTATATAACTTCCATTGGTCAAAATATCCCATACAGCTGTGCACTGTCCAAATACAATTAATCACTTTATCCGTGATCTTTACAGCGATAGGATAATGCATGAATAGAAAGAAAGAGTAATAGCATACATAACGCTGCACATAAAGCAATATGAAAATAATATGAACATAATAATGCCCATAAATATACACACCTATAGTGCGGAATGTCCATCCATACGTAAAAAAACACAATTAGGGGGCAGTTTATGATACAACATTGTTTAAAATCAGGGGGAATCTGGATAGGACACAAGTATTTTCAAGCATTGAGTCTCCATATATATATATATACATAGATCTATACAAAAACAATACCAATAGTAATGGAATTCAATAGTTACGTGGATTTCCTGCAAATGGTATAGAGATACCGAACATTATGGGGAAAGGGTTTTGTAGTGAGATTGCAAATTGTATCACGGCAGTAACAAAATACTGAATTGCTGTTAACTGGCAACCAGGATAACATGAATCATAATCTAGAGAATAAGGTATATCTTAGACAAAAGAGAAATGTCTATAACTTTCGGTTTCTCATACTTCAGTATAGACTGAAAATACTCAGAATTTATCCCGACATATTAACATACCGAAATTGTAGTGGTAAGACCTGACAGTAGATGGCAGATAAACACTTGTGGTAGATAAACCACTATGGGGACAGGCATTAGAAAGAGAGAACGTAATAAATGTATAGGTATAGAATCATAATGGAATAAATTTTGGTAGAGATACATAAAAAAGATAGGAGTAAGCATACATTAATGGATTTAAAAGATAGATTAAAGGATTTACAAATAAAATAGAATACTTGTCAAAATACACATAAAGAATTTAAATTAAATGAAATAAAAATACAAATACAAATCCAAATCCAAATAAAAATAAAATAAAAATAAAATTAAAGTTTAAAATACACATACAAGAAAAAAATAAAAAATAAAAATAGAAATAGAAATAGAAATAGAAATAAAAATAAAAATAAAAATAGAAATAAAAATAAAAATAAAAAATAAAAATAAAAATAAAAATAGAAAATAAAAGTAAAAATACAAAAAATATTCATAAAATAAAATAAAAATGAAAATGAAAATGAAAATATAAAATGAAAAAATGAAAAATAAAAATGAAGGTAAATCTAAGAACAAAAATAAATAAATAGGTGAGTGAAATAAACTAAACCAAAAAGGTAATAAAATAAATAAATAATAAATAAAGATAGAACTAGAAATAGAATAGAGATTTATACAAAAATAAAAAATAAAAAATAAAATGGAAAAAATAGAAAAAATCGAAAAAACAAGAATATAAATCAATAAATGGAGGTGGTCCATCTTAATGACACCCAACAGTAGGTAACTTATATTCCGGTGTATGGCAAGGTGAATAGTAAATATGAAAAAGCATATACAGTTGACTTTTAGAGGTTGTTTATAGAAAGGCATTAAGCTCAAAATCTTTGTTTAGGCCTTTCGGTTCTAATGTATCTAAATTGAAAATCCATTTTGCTTCTACTTTGTCCAGTTCTTTATCTAAGTTGCCTCCTCTCCAATGGACCTCGACTTTCTCAATTGCCAGGAATTCGAGGCCGATGGGATTGCTGTGGTGGTGTTCTTTAAAATGTCGTGAAAGATTATGGTTCTGGAATCCTCTTTTGATGTTTCTAATATGTTCGTATAGACGGATCTTGAATTTTCTTTTTGTCCTGCCCACATATTGTTTGTTGCATGGACAGCTGAGTAGGTAAATGACCCCTATAGAGTCGCAGTTGAGCATAGTCTTTATCTTGAACGTCTCTTTTGTTTCTTTATGTTGGAACTCTACCAACTACCATCCAATGATTACGAGCCTCTGATGAAGTGACAGTATCCAGTCACGAAACGCGTAAGGCAAACTTTCGGCAGGAGCCGCATCTTCATAGAGATCCAGGGGAACGCAGACCAATACAGAGTGAGACGCACGAGAAGATTTTTTGAAAACTAACTTCCCGGTTTTTTTCCACCGTTACCTCTTGACCGGCCAGAGGTTCAGTGAGTAACCACTCCAAATTGGATTCTGCATATCCCAAAGGACTCTGTAAATATACCCATCGATTTTTTATTTATAGACTATGTATCACGTTTTCATTTATTTTTTCTACCATTGATGATGCTGTATAAATAAATTTTATATATTTTTTACTAACAAAAAACGGATGTTTTGTTGATACTACAAAGAGGACACCTATCTTTATCATTTTGGATTTATGTCAGTAACTGTATGTCGGATCAGTAGTATTCACTGCAGAACATTAGATTATACTTCTGTGCCTGCTTGTTATTATACAGACTCAGCAGTACAGATAGTATCTCAGTACAGCTGAACACATATATACTTTGTTGCAGACGTCCACATCGACTGTTACATTTATTTGCACTAGTTTGAACTTAGTACATGGATTGAGAATAATTTAGAAGAGTTCTATCTGTTCTTACTTTTGTTTTTTTATATAGTATATATTTTTATATATATTACATTTTATATTTTTTTATTTTTTATTTTATTTTATTTATATTTTATTTATATTTTTTATTTATTTTGTGTATATTCATTTTCATTTTCATTTCTTTATTGTTATTTTTTATTTGTATTTTTATTTGTTTTTTTTTTACTTTTTAATTTTGTGCTTGTGCAACCTATTGTCTATTTGAGATTGGGAGTCGTATAGAGAGTACTTATTCCAGGGTGTGATTTTTGTATTGGGTTCATTTCTGGACCAGTACTGCTGTTTCCTCTTATGGTTAGAAGATCTCCTGGTACGTTCAGGGTTCATTTCCCTTATACCAAAAAATAAAAGCGAAGATAATGCGGCATGGAAAAAGATAATACAAGCGAATGACGTACAGCAGATGTATTAAAAGGACATGCTTCATAACTTAACTTAAGTTTAAGGTTAAACTAGTGTTTGTAGGCGTATGTGGCATGTAGTGTGTACGCAGAGTTGTAAGTCAGTGTTTAACAACAACATGTAGAGGTAGCTCCCACACGCTTCTGGGTATATTCCTGGGTTATCAATCAGGGTTATATAAGCTTCCATCAATTGGGCTATGTTTGTTTTTCACTATATAGTTATTTTTAATTACTACATTGCAGTATACTGAGTATATGACATGTTGTATATTCAACATTATGCAGGCTTATATGGTTCGACTTACTGGTAAATTCAGTTTTGCTGGGATGCGAGAATACTAGTCAGCTTGCTAAGGTCGTGGTGCGTCTGGCTAAACTTTCTGGACATAGATTATGTAGAGTAGAACTTGCTAGCTGCTAAGCACTTGTAATCTAACGATATAACAAAAATGAACATGGTAAGGACAGAATGCCTCAACCTGACATTGGCTCTGCGTTAAAGATTATGGTTTGTCAGTGTTGAGTTATCAGGATTGGAAGGTACAGGCTGTCCTGGTCATTAGTAAACACAGTAGGCATTAAGAGTCACTCTCAAATTACATGTTAAGTAGATGAGCATTACTCATTAGAAGATGCTACCCAAAGTCTTGTTAGGGGTGCGTATCAGGCAATACCAGATCATCGGTGTCTGCAGGATAGAGTCCCAGCTTGCGAGTACGTGGGGCTTGTGCACCAATATTCCGCCCTGTCTGCATCTCGCAGTGTGGGGATGAGTCCTCTATGGCGCGGTAATTTCAGCCGATGCCCCGTTTGTGCAGGGGTGTTGGAGCTGGAAAGCGCGTCTGACTGGGAGCCGCTTTTAGCGTGTGAAGCAGATCAGTCTCGTAGGTGGGTGTCAGGGTATGAGCAGCTGATGGTAGGCATTGTGGCTTGGCGCATAGGGTTCGATCTCTCAGTCTCTTGTCGGGCTTGTGCTTGTTTCCTGCCGATTCTCGCCTCTTTGCAGCTGCTGCAGGGTCTTTGCCGGGTTGGCATGTGGTAAAACCTCGGGGAGGTTTCCATGGTGTCCGGGGTCTCCCAGCCCATTTCCAGTGAAGTGCAAGGCGCCGGTGGGGCAATGTATTGAGTGAGTCCCTGTGGGAGCTTGGGGCGTCTCACTGCTGGTCGGGGTCTCAGACGGCTTACCCGTGGTTGTTGGGCGATGTGCTGGAACTTTGGTCGGCTCTTCCCCGCTCTCTGTGGTACTCTTGGGGCGTTCGCTTGTGTTGCAGGTTTTAGCTTGGGTGCCTGTTTCATTGCGGTCCCTGGGTGTCCGTTCAGGGCATTCCCACGCCTGGAGATCTTGGCCCAGAAGTCGGCGAAGATGCGATCCAGCCGCACCGATAGCGGGGGCAGATCGGGCTCCGGCTCTGAGGCCCACGTGGCGTCCGCCATGTTGCTTGCCACTGGTACGGAGGTGCCGTGCGTTTGTGTGTGATGCCCTTGTGCTGGGTTGCATGCTTGAATTGCCAGGATATCCCTCACCGGCAGGGGGGGGGAGAGGTTGGCCCGTGGAGACTTCCAGTGTAGCGGGTCTCAGTCGGCGGAGGGATCGGCCGTCTCCCCCGCGCCTCCTGGGTAGGCCTCGCGTATGCCTCAGAGCCATCCATCGGCCGTGGTCGCCCAGTCGGGTCTTTTTGTCGATTTGGCCTTCCTCCCGATATAGACCCCTAGTTCTGGGGTCCAAAGGCGAGTAATTTGGCGTGTGTGGAGGTGTTTTAGGCTTAAATTGGGCTATTTTGCCCGGAGCTCTTCTGGTTTGCAACCTCTCGGCTGGGCTGTCAGGCTCCGCCCCCCATTTATCAAATTATTTGATTCACGATGTTACATAGGACAAGCAATTGTGTTTTTTTTGCACTTGATGAAATTCCTATTGAATAAATAAGATAAATAAAAATAAAAGAATACTACATTCCTATTGGGTTAAAAATAGATATGAGATTGTTTGTTTAATTAGAGAAAATAGTTAACATAGCTAAAAATTAAAGCACTATATATAAATAAGAGGGGTAAAATAGAACGTAATTTTGTTATAGCATGCAGAGAATGGGAAGTAAAGTCACAGACTATAAATATCTATAAGGGAAAGATAACACAAAAGAAGAACATACAGCAACACAGTTAATTAAAGATCTATAAGGGAAAGATAACGCAAAAGAAGCACATACAGCAACACAGTTAGTTAAAGAGAGATTTTAAACTGTTGACAGCAAACATTTGATCATTAAATATAATGCACAAGTATACACATACTTTTTAACCTATTGAATTGTAACTATTTTACCATTAAAAAATATATATATATATATATATATTTTTTTTTTCTTCCCTTCTCTTTTCTTCTTCCTAAACTAAACAATAGGAAGCTGGCAATGGATTACAAGGGCCTACATTTAGGCCCTAGGCAACTGTTTCTTTCACATCAGTTAGGCATAAACATGGGTTTTAGGGTTTTAGTCGACACTCTGAGGTGGCTATTGCCGACAAGTGTGTTAGTGAGAGTGATTCTCCAGTAGATGAAAGTCCAGCGAATGGCCTATATACTTCAAGCAGGCATCATTAGTCATTTGAGTATATGTTTTATGTTATTTTTGTGTTCTAAAGCGATGAGTTTCCTAGTCCCTCCAGATGAGAGCGGAATTCGGTTAAAATATGGATAGATAGATATATGGATATTAGAATAGCTACAATTAATGCACAGGGGATTAACTCACATTTTAAAAGATATACGATATTAGATTAGATGAAGAGAGAACATATCCACATAGAGGCCCTCAAAGAAACCCATTGGACCATGGAGGACAAGCATAAATTTAAAGGACCACTATAGTGCCAGGAAAACATACGTGGCGCTGAAGGGGGAGGAAGGGGTTAATCCCTTACCTTTTTTCCAGCGCCGGGCTCCCTCGACGCTGAGACTCTCCTCCCTCTTCTTCCGTCATCGGCTGCAAGAGTTGCGCGTGCATTCAGCCAGTCCATAGGAAAACATTCTAAATGCTTTCCTATGGATGCTGAAAATCACAGTGAGAAGCACGGAAGCGCCTCTAGCGGCTGTCTCACTATCTCACTGTGCTTCTCACTGTGATTACACACAACCAGAAACACACAATACATCCCTTATACACAAATACACACTGCTTCCACTACACACAAACACACTGCATCACCTACACAAACTGGTATCCCTATACACTACATACCACAAGCAAACATATTAGATCCTCTACAATAACACATAACACATCCCCTACACACCCCACTCCCTGTGAGCGAACTCATGGGTGGGTGGAACATATAAGTGGACTTATGAGTGGGCCTTATGGGCATACTCACCGTCAGGACCTGGGGCTCAGACCTTGAGCTGTGTAAGGGGCCCCCCCAAAAATGAGCTGCTTCCAATTCTCCCAGAACATTGAATTTTGTGACCACAGTGGCAAACAGCCTCCAGAGATCCTGTTCTACACCAGACCAGTGGAGCCAAACTGCAGTCCATCATCATCCTCATCTGGTTGTAAGTAGGCAATCTAGTATGATATTAGTGACACTAATCTATAATTTACCTCTGATTAAAGGGACACTATAGTCCCCAGAACCACTTCAGCTTAATGGAGTGGTTCTGGTGTCTATAGCCGGTCCCTGCAGGCCTTTTAATGTAAACACACACTGTGTGCAGCACTGGCATTAGTTCATATGGCAGATCATATGGGTCCGGCATTTTGATGTCACATGGGGGTGGCAAATTTTTATTTTGCCTAGGGCGGCAAAAATACTTGCACCGGCTCTGATCCTGGGCAGGTGCACCAGTCTACTGGTGATCCACAGGAGGGGAGTGCACAGATTGCACTGCACTCTCCTCCTGCCCAGACCCGTCTTTACCGCAGTGCAAGTGCCCTCTGCCCCTAATTTACAGTGGCTCACACTCACAGCAAGCAGTGCCTGGAGCCCTTTGCAGAGACGGGAACAAAGAGGTTCTGCGGCAGCTGGCCGTCCTGCAAGCATTACATTAACCAGCTGTTCCCCATGCAGCCACAGGTGGTGCTGTGCTGGGAGAATGTGATTACTTTTCACTTCCTCCCAGCCTACAGAGCAGCGCATGGGGGAGAGAGAGGAGGATGCATGATTTAATCTTACAACAAATCCACTAAGAAAATCTTTATAAATTTGGGGGGATCAGCTCTGTTTCCACAGTTTATTGGTGTTTACTCTGATGTCTGTATTAATATTGAGGGATGTCTAAGTAGTAACATCAGTGTGTGTCAGCAGGGCCAGCCGTTGGCGGCCAACACAGCTCACAAGTTGGGTACACCAGCATATTCAATTTAAACAATTCGCTTGCGGTCCACTGGTGCACACCAGCAGTAGGTGCAGTCAGATTATATCCTCTCCCTCGTGGTTACGGCGCTCAGTTAGTGAGTCAGAGCACAGGCTGAGAGATTCTCAGCCTGCGCTCTGACAACATTGAAAGTCAGAGCCGTGAAGGAGCGGGTATTACCATAACATCAATATCCGTTCTAAAACCAGGAAAAGGTGGGCATGGATGGTGAACTGATTTGGTGGTCCAATGGGCCACTTGACTGGTTTTGCCCCCCAGGCCTAAGGCTGCCAGCCCTCCCCTGATCGTGTGTATGCTTTTACTGTAGTCTACTCTCAGGGTCAGGGGGGAGTGCCCTTTGCATGGGGATAAATACAAACAAATGGTGAGCCGCGCTTAGTAATTAAAAAGGATTATACATACAATCAATGGAGGAGGATAACAAAGAAATGTGAAATAGTATAATACTGTAAGAAATACAGTAGATATAAAGAAAGTGCCAATAGAACACTCACACTTTCCAGAGCTTCAATTAGCACTAATATTGCATGCCAGAACGGAACAATCCCCGTCTAAGGAAATGATGTCAGATATCTTGAGCAGCAGTCAGTAATATATGTGAAGGGAAGCACAGATAAGAAAACCAATAGTGTAGTATATGTATATAATCAATAGCTATAATTATAATTAACATACTTAATTTTTAAGTAACATATTACTAGGCACAAAAAATATAATTACAACTATAAATTGAGTGTTCGTTATTTGTACTTTAGTAAGGTATTGTAAAAATTATTTATATTATTCTGCGTCCTATATGCATAGTATAAATTCCTTAAAATTTTTTTTTTTCATTGATTCGTTGAACTGCGATTTTCCTGTGACTTATACCATGTAGAAGTAGATTACACATGGTATATTATTTAGTTCTATAATATGCTGCATCTTATAACTATTACATCATAGTAAACGTTTCAATTTATAGTTGTAATTATATTTTTTATGCCTAGTAATATGTTGCTTAAAAATGAAGTATATTAATTATAATTATAGCTATTGATTATATACATATATATATGAGTTGTTAGACATGGCTGAATATGAATCTTGAGCTCTACACATATTTATCACTTCACGTTTTTCACTTAGTTTTGCACTTGCAGAGCTTCTATATTCCACCTTGGATCAATATGTATATATATCACATGTTAATCTTGGCACTACCAACAATGAATTAGTTCTTGATCCATCCTCCGTGGTTTGTACTATGAAATTGGTGACTATAACTTCGGCACTTGTTCACAGCACCTTATCTTCGCGGACAAAGCATTGGGAAACACTGGATTCTTTGTATATACACGTTGCTTAGTAACGCTTACGCGCGTTAGACGTCATCACGTCTGGTCACGAGTCCCTCCTGTGCACTTCCGGGTTCAGTCGGGTGTGGGATTGCTCCTCACTTCACATTGGTAAGTTGATATTACATATTTTGTATATATTTAAACTTGTTACACTCATATTTTGATCTTGAAAAAGAACCTTGTGTGGATCGAAACGTTGATTGGGACAAATTTGATGTGATTTAAATAAATAATCGTTTGAAGAAAACAGACCTTTGAGTGCACCTTCTCTCTATTGGATTATATTATCACGCTAAGGGAGCACCTAGGCAAGATTTATTTGTCTGAAATTAAAGGGGTGAGTGCCAATATCTATTTGTTGTATGTATGTGTATATTCAGAATCTACATGTCTGTATCAAGGGATACATACTACATCATTTCATTTTCAGTATTTCTACTATTTTTAGACATGTGCAATTCGTTTCGGTCCGAATATGAATTCGGACGACTTTCGGGCAATTCGGACATTTGGGTACTTCCGAATGTCCGAAGTGCTGAGGTCGCGAAGTTCCGAAATTACCGAATTTCCGAAATGCCGAAGTGTCAAAGTGCCGAAGTTCCGAAGCACAGTATTGCCTAAGTACTAATATACGCAGTGAAAGAAGAAGAATGTTACATTGTATACAATTTTAAGTAAAAAGTATACAAACATAGCCAGGATTCACCTGTAAGCATTTGCACCACTTACAACAATCAAGTAACATACATTCATATAAAATGTAAGTTACTTTGCCAGTCAATGTAATGACAGGAATGAATAAGTAGATAACTCCCTAATTCCCACGGTATTAGGGAACTATCTACTAAAAGGCTGAAAGACCTAAATTGGTCTTTCAGCCAAATTTACTAATACTAAGTAGGGGCATGTCTATTAAACAGTGAGCAGCCTGTCCTCCCCCCGGGCCCCCACCCCTGAGCGGCGGGTGGGGGCCCTAAATCAGAATAGGGGGGGGACCTAATGTCCTCCCCCCGGCCCACACCCCTGAGCGGTGGGTGGGGGCCCTAAATTATAATAAGGGGGGACCTAATGTCCTCCCCCCTGGCCCCCACCCCTGAGCGGTGGGTGGGGGCCCTACAGTAAAATAAGGGGGGAGGACCTAATGTCCTCCCCCCTGGCCCCCACCCCTGAGCGGTGGGTGGGGGCCCTAAATACCAATAGGGGGGGACCTATTGTCCTCCCCCCGGCCCCCACCCCTGAGCGGCGGGTAGGGGCCCTAACTACCAATAGGGGGGGACCTATTGTCCTCCCCCCGGCCCCCACCCCTGAGCGGCGGGTAGGGGCCCTAACAAACTGTTAACCCCCCCCCCAGGTGACTAGGGGTCCCCAAACCCCTAGTCACCCCCTCCCCCCAAAAAAATTAACCCCCTACCTACCCCCTCACCCTAAAAATCATGAGGGGGGACCTTTAATTAAGTACCTGTAAAAAAAACAAAAAACTTACCATTCAATGTTTTCTTTCTTCTAAAATCTTTTTTCAGCCCCAAAAAAGCCAAATAAAAAGCCATTATAACCAACGCACTTAAAAAAAAAAAAACGAGCGCAGTGGTGGGGGCCGAGGGGAGGACAATAGGTCCCCCATTGGTATTTAGGGCCCCCACCCACTGCTCAGGGGTGGGAGCCAGGGGGGAGGACATTAGGTCCCCCCCCTTATTAGTAATTAGGGCACCCACCCACCGCTCAGGGGTGAGGGCCAGGGGGGAGGACCTTAGGTCCCCCCTTTTACCTATTTAGGGCCCCCACCCGCCGCTTAGGGCTGGGGCCAGGTGGGAGGACATTAGGTCCCCCCCTTATTAGTATTTAGAGCCCCCACCCACCGCTCAGGAGTGGGGTCCAGGGGGGACGACTTTAGGTTCCCCCCCCCTTTTTAGTATTTAGGGCGGTATAGCGAGTAGGGGCAAAATTTACTAATACTAAGTCATTTTTACTTAGTATTAGTAAATTTGTCTGAAAGACCAATTTAGGTCTTTCAGCCTTTTGGTAGATATCTCCCTAATACCATGGGAATTAAGGAGTTATCTACTAAGCGGCTGCAATAGAAGTCCCGAAATTCCGAAGTTCCGAAGTGTTGAAGTGCCGAATTGCCGAAGTCCCGAATTGCGAAAATCATGAATTTCGGAATGCCGAACCGAACCGAAAATTTTCCCCATGCACATGCCTAACTATTTTTGCATTTTTCAGCTTCTCTAATAGTGTCTATATCAGACACATAATAAATGTTATTTATTTTTTCCCCAATGTAGGGATACATTTATATATATTTTTGCATTTGTCAGCTTCTCTAATAGTTATGGTAGGGTGTGGAACTGCACTCTATCCCTTTAAGCAGTATGTAGCTGGGTGCAACTCAGACAGTCTCAGTACCAGAGACCAAAATGCTGAATAACAAAATAGAAGGAAAGTCGAGGCACTCCAAGGTACAAATCAGGCAATTTTATTGAACCCACTCCATCGCAACGTTTCGACCTACACGGTCTTTGTCAAGGTCGAAACGTTGCGATGGAGTGGGTTCAATAAAATTGCCTGATTTGTACCTTGGAGTGCCTCGACTTTCCTTCTATTTTGTTATTCAGCTTCTCTAATAGTGTCTATATCAGACACATAATGAATGTTATATATTCTTTTCCCCAATGTAGGGATACATTTATATATAAATTGGGAAAAAATATATAACATTCATTATGTGTCTGATATAGACACTATTAGAGAAGCTGAAAAATGCAAAAATAGTAGAAATACTGAAAATGAAATGTGTTAGTTTCATCCAATTAATGAAAAGTAAATGGATTTCAAAGTCGTCTGTTAGAAAAAAGTATGTATAGAAACTAGTCATTCCAAGATCCCAAGAAAACTAGCATCCCATTATGAACCAAAACAGATAAAGAATTGATATTTAGATGAGTCCTGCTAGATCTATTTCTTGGTTAAGACCACACCTTAAGGTTTTTAAATTGAAGATCCATTGGGCTTCTTTAATATTCAATAAAGTTTCGATATTACCCCCTCTCCAATGCCTTTCTACCTTATCTATTCCAAAAGCTAGAAATGTATTCCATTGGAATTGAAGACAAGAAATACAGTGTCTGGGTACACTGTGGTCTAATATCTTATTTCTTATATTTTGAAAGTGTTCCAAGAGTCTAACATGTAATTTACGGATGGTACGTTCAATATATTGCGCGCCACAACCCCACTGTAACAAATAAATCACGTGGGTTGTGGAGCACTGTATGAATTTCTTCATATGGTAAGTTTGTTGTGTGTATGAACCTATGAATGAATTAATATTTATCTTTTGGGGAATTGTTACCAGCTATAATCACCAGCTGTTGTAAGAGCTACACTGCTATAACTGCTATACTCTCTTGGAGGAGAGGTCTTCTCACTGGGAGCTGGATCCAGGAGTTTGGTCCAGGATGAGAAGGGACGGCGAGACCCCAGCCAAGCTGCGGTGGCTAAGGATCTATGGTGCCGGGTGAGGTGCTTCTGGTGCTCGGCGAAAGCTAGGAAGCAGCGATTGGCAGAGGCACCCAGTCGGGGTGCCAGGCGGTTCGTCACACCCAGCTTGTATAAGTTAGAGTTTTAGACATATCTACTTAACTTGAATTTATTTTTTACATTTTTTAAAATTGTGCCGTTCTTGCATGCCATGATATTGTGTTCTATGTATTACTCTCTTCGCTTGTACCTGCTGTCATGGCACTATGAGCTTGTTTGTGATAATACGCACTGCAAAAATAAAGATTGACAAAAAAAATAAAAAATTACAAGAGCCGGTCCAATCAGTAACACAATTATTAAAAACAATAGATGAGTTTTCCAAAGTATCAGGATATAAATTAAATACGGATAAATCAATCATTTTGCCTAGCAATATTTCTAATGAGGTTAAGAACAAAATTAAAGAAAAAATTGATTTTGTGAGTAGAACACATTCATTTAAGTACTTGGGCATTGCAGTGTGCTGCGACCCAACTAGAATAATTGAATGTAATTTCCTCTCTTTAATTTCCCAAACAAATAAATTGCTGAAAGAGTGGAAATCGTTGGAGTTCTCCTGGTGGGGTAGAGTAAACATTATTAAAACATACATATTACCAAAATGGCTTTACATGATGAGAATGATACTGCTCCCCATCCCGGAGAGCTGGCTAACGATCCAACATGCATTTTTAAAATTCATATGGCAAGGCAAAAAAACAAGAATGGCCAGTAAATTCCTAGCTTTGAAAAAAAACACAAAGCGATTAGCTTTAATAGCATTATTACACAAATGCCTTTATCTAAGAAAGAACGATGGTATGAGGTTGAACAGGGTCTTACGGAAAAAATTGAAATGTTAAAATGTTAAATAGTTTTGGCCCGTGCAAGAGTCTAACTCTTCCCTTCTAAAGTTGAGTTCTGGAAGTATTGTGGTGAATTCTATTCTCAAAGTGTGGCTAAAGATTACAAACGATATGAAATTAAAACTATTACTGAAGTAGACTTACCTTTTAGCCCTGAAATATTTTTATTCCTTTTTGAACTAATTAATGGCAATAAAAGTCTAAAAATTTTCCTTATACATATATTGGTGGCAGCAAAAATTCTTGTCGCCAGATATTGGAAACAAGAAATACTGCCCAACTGTTTTTTAATAAAAGAACAAGTACTGTTTCAGTTAAAGATGGAAAAAGGATTAGCTAATCAACAAGATAAATCTAAGGAGCATATTGAAAATGGATAGATAGGGGGCGTGGCCTGGCAGCGGAACGAAATGGCCGCATAAATCTTTAGCTCCTCCGACCAAGCCCGAAAACAGCTTACAATCCGCCGCCTCACCCCTAAAGCAGGGAGTACCCCCAAACCCTCGGGGACACGCCAAACACAGCTGCATGCCTCTATGCGGCAGTTTCTGGCCGCGACACCGGACCCGACTTCCCGGGCGGCTTCTGAGGCCTACACGCAGTCTGAAGCCTCTACTCCCACCTCGCAGTCTCCAGACAGAGAAGACCACATGGCAGCCCCACCACCGGACTGGCTAAGCCTCCTGAAAGCGCTACCCACCCGGGCAGACCTGGCGACCGCCAACACGGCCCTTCAGGCATCCATCAGGGCAGACCTTCAACTGATGAGGGCGGACATACAAGGTATTGCAGACCGCATGGCCCAAATAGAGGCAGACCATGATAAATTAACAGAAGCGCAAACTTCCCAGGCAAAGACGCAAGCTAACCAAATGACCCAAATGCAGGCCATGGCACGACATATAGAGGACCTGGACAATAGGGGCCGCAGAAACAACATACGGATAAGGGGACTACAAGAAGGGGACGAAACCCCCACACAGTTGACGGGCCTGCTCACGACCATATTTAATGGCCTGCTGGAACGCCCCGAAGAGACCCCCATAGCATTTGTCAGGGCACACAGGGCGCTTAGACCCAGAGGCCCGCCGGAGGCCCCGCCAAGGGATGTGATTTGCTGCCTGGAGGTCTATGCGCTGAAAGAAGAGAACCTGCACGAGGCCCGCAACAAAAGAGAAATCACACACAACGGACACCAGCTTCAACTGTTTCCAGACATTTGCCCAGCCACCTTGGGATACCGCAAAGCTCTGAAACCACTGACCAGAGCTCTGGCTACCCAGAACATAAGGTACAGATGGACATTCCCGACAGGCCTTATTGCCAGTACTACAGGCGGCCCTAGACAGATCCGTACAGCACAAGACCTGAAAGACCTCACGGATGAACTCCATTTGCCCCCGCTACAGATGAACTGGCCGGACCCACTGGACTATTATAACAGCCCTCCGCTACCACAACGGGGACAGCCACAACCACAGCGCCGGCAGAGGACTCGGACAGAAACTGTGAGACTGGCTGGGGCGACCCGCTAGCCACGTCAAGCGACCATGGAGACGAAGAGGGACCGGCGGAACACGTAACTATAATCGCAACCAATTGGGCCCTAAGCCACACAAACACACAGACTTTACACAGGGACACTGTTTTTTAGGCCCTCGCTGTGTTTCTGGGGAGGGGGGGAGGGTGCAGAGGAACACGTAAGGGACTTGATCTACCGGGGCCTGGACTGATCAATGGGGCAACATGGCTGCTTGGGGAGGGGGGTCTGGAGGGTGGGAGTAGAAGGGAGAGGTGGTTCCCCCCCCCCCGAGTTAGTAGACCGGAGAGGCCAGCGAAGAGGCCCCCACCCAAACATGAGCTACCCGGCCCCGCATCCTTGCCCTTCCCCCCCCCCCCAGGCCCCCACTGCCCGGACTCATACCACTGTATACTCCTGAGAGGTACAAGCCTCCCTCTGGAGACGGGAAGGAAAAAGCAAACTAGGAGTCCCACACAAGAAATACCACCGGGGGGAAATCCACCTGAGCCACAAGACCAAACCACATGGTTACCAGACCCCTGGGCCAGAATGGGGATGGGTGATGAGGGGCAAACAAAACACGTAGGCTACCCAAACCACTCTGGCAACGCAGGCCAGGCTAGATACCCTAGAAGTAACGGGACACCCGAGGGAGGGGTCTCCCAAATGATACTGACTACAAAGGCTGGCCAGACAATCTCCTAGATGGGCGAGGAAGGAGGACATAGGACAGGCAGAGGTCTCCTACATACTGTCCTCTGGAAGGACACACTTTAATACCAAACTAGATTCCCGACCCCAAGACAGAGATCGACCTTTGGGGACGAGGAAGGGACAGGTCACACTCCCACCGGACGGGGGTGTACAGTTTACGGCAGGGGGACCCGACTGGACCGACTGGTACGGCCGAGTCGACTCCCACCTAGCCCACACCTTTACCTTATTAGGTTATATAGTTAGACAAACAGTTAATTGTTAACGGTTCAATTTGTTACTTTTTCGAGTGCGTGACTCTCGCTCCGGGGACCCTGGGGGGGGAGGGGCCGCTGAAGGCTAACGCTGGTAGCGTAACCCTTCCCGCCACCCACACCCTCTCAATACTAACCACACCTACCCACCCCTCCCCACAAGCAGACAACCCGGAGACGACATGGCCTCGCACTCACACACCACACACACGAGAGCGGAGATTAACCTCCTATCCATTAATGCAAAAGGTTTGAATGTACCAGAAAAGCGTTCCACTGCGCTCCGACACTTCCACAGTCAAAGGGCACATGTAGTCCTAATCCAGGAGACACACTTTAAGGAGGGTCAAGCCCCTAAGCTCACAGACCATAGATATACCCAATGCTTCCTCAGTAACAACCCGGAAGGGAAAACTAAAGGCACGGCAATTCTGATACACAAATCCCTACATTTCGACCTCACCGACATCCTCAGTGACACACAGGGGCGTTACGTTTGTGTTAAGGGAATGGTAGCAGACCGACCCTACACGTTCGCATGCCTCTACGCCCCTAACAGACGCTAACACCGTTTCTTAAGCTCCGCGACCAGAGCCATAACAAAATTCGCTACGGGGTGTCTGGTCATAGGGGGAGACCTGAATGTAGCCCTGAACCCAAATCTGGACACGTCAACAGGCACTTCCTCAATACCCCGACACATACTGAAGGACATTGACAAAACCCTACACGTTCACCGACTAGTAGACTGCTGGAGAGCGACCCATCCAGGCGACCTTGACTACAGTTTTTACTCGACCCCTAACGGAACGTACTCAAGATTAGACTACTTTCTAATGCCACACTACTATCTGACAGAAATCCGACGATCCGCTATAGGCACGGCAACCTGGTCTGATCATGCCCCAGTTCAACTGACACTGACATCCCCGCTATTCAGGCCCACATGCAATAACTGGAGGCTCAACGACTCCCTTCTAAACGACCCAGTAGCCCAGACAGAAACTAAAACATGACTGACACAATACTTCACGGAGAACGACACACCTGACACCACTCCTTTCTGCCTGTGGGAAGCCCACAAATGCGTGATAAGGGGACATTTTATAGCGAAAGGAGCTGCCCTCAAACGAGCAAAAACCGCTAGACTCACCACCCTACTGAATGACATACGTAAGCTAGAGGACACACACAAGCAGTCCCACCTCCCAACCGACGGGGCGCAACTGACAGCCCTACGCAGGGAACTTTCCTCTATCCTCAACGCCAACTACCATAGAGCTTACATTCACTCCAAAGCGCTTTTCCATACCAACGCCAACAAATGCGGAGCCCTCCTTGCCCGCATGATTGCCAAAAAGAGAACGACAGCATACATCCCCAAAATCAGGAACAAACAAGGTCAACTCCAGAGCATGCCACGAGACATGGCCGACACCATACGGACATATTACGCAGACTTATACTCACTAGAACCACACCAGACAGATAGGGAACTAGCAGAGAAGAAAGCCTGCATAGCACACTACCTACAATCACGCATAGGCACTAGCCTAACACAAGAGGCAAGCACGGAACTAGACGAACCAATCACATTACAAGAACTAACAGGGGCCCTTAAACAAACCAAACAGGGCAAGAGCCCGGGTCCGGATGGACTCCCGATTAGGTACTATAAATCTTTCTCAGAGCTCCTTCTCCCGCGCCTCCTGGCAGCCCTCAACGCGATCCGCGACGGGGCCCAAATCCCACCGCAGTCCCTGGCGGCGAACATCAGTTTAATCCCTAAGGAGGGGAAGGACCCTGAATCATGCGCCAACTACCGGCCTATATCCCTGCTCAACTGTGATCTTAAACTTTTCACCAAGATACTATCGCAGAGATTACAGAACTACCTCCCGGACCTGATCCATGGAGATCAGGTGGGTTTCACCCCACATCGGGAAGCGAGGGACAATACGACTAGGACACTTGCCCTGATCCATGCCGCAACAATCAGCAACACAGGCCTTCTTCTGCTCTCAACAGATGCAGAGAAGGCCTTTGACAGAATATCGTGGGATTTTATGTTCCAAGTGCTAGAGCAGTTGGGGATGGGTCCATTTATGATGTCCTGGATCAGAGCAATCTACTCCACACCAACGGCGCGCGTGTGCGTAAACGGAGCCTTCACCGACCCCTTCCCGATAACGAACGGGACTAGACAGGGCTGCCCCCTCTCACCCCTCCTGTTCATACTAGCCCTGGAACCATTCCTGACCTCAATCCGAAACAACCCACTTATACCAGGACTAGTAATAGGGAGGAAGCGGCATTCAGTGGCAGCGTATGCTGATGACTTGCTATTTTTTGCCACCAAACCAGAAACCACAATGCCAGCAATACTGCAGGAATTCGACGTATACGGGGTACTGTCGAATTTCAAGATTAACTTCTCTAAATCCACAATACTCAATATTTCAATTCCATCACGTACAGCCACAACCCTGAAACGGGAATCCCCGTTCCAGTGGTCAGACGCCTCCCTGCGATACTTAGGGGCAAAGATCACGAGGGATCTCACCCAGCTCTATACAGCCAATTTCCAGCCGCTACTTGACACCTTCCGAAAAGACCTTCGGGACTGGGAGCAGGTGCGGCTCTCGTGGTTCGGGAGAGTAGGGGTACTCAAGATGAATATCCTGCCACGGGTGTTGTACCTGTTCCAGGCGGTCCCATGCGTCATCCCGGAGGCCTTCTTTACCTCCCTCAGGTCCATGGCCCTTAGATTCGCTTGGCACAAATTAAAGGCACGGATAAAGCATGATACACTCACACTACCAAAAGAGAAGGGTGGGCTAGCCTTCCCTGACTTTAAAAGATACTATTATGCCTCGCATATTCAACGGGTGGTAGAATGGACCAAATCAGGAGTGCCCAAACCCTGGAAAGAAATAGAGACGGTGCAGATAGGCAAACCCATCTCGGTCCTCCCCTGGCTAGACCACCAACAGGGCAGACGACTGGCGGCCCCACACCCCCTTATCAAAGCCACGATGCAGGTGTGGCACAGACTAGCCACACCACTGACACTCACCACCACACCATCCCCACTACTCCCACTGACCCATAATGAGACCTTCCCTCCGGGGCAAGAACCGAAAGCGTTAACCAGGCTCCTGAGACAAGAGACCCCAAGACTCCACCACGCGACCACCAGTGGCCAACTTAAAACCCTTGAGGCAATGACAGGGAACATACACAACTCATTCATGCTACAGTTTAGATACCGCCAACTACACATGTTCACGCAAACACTACTCCACACACAAAACGCCACCAGACCATTGACGGAATTTGAGGGTATCTGCATGGACCCCGACCCCCTTGCGTCCCCCGGGCATCTCCATTCTCTATGGTATGCTTATGCAACTGAGGAGAAGACCACCTCCAAGTTTCATGGGAAAATGGGAAGCGGCGCTAAACACCACCTTCACACCAGCCCAATGGGACAAGATGTGCACACTCACACTTCACTGCGCTCCGTCAAGTGGGACACAGGAGACGGCATACAAAATATTGAGTCTATGGTATCGCACCCCGTTTCAAATGCACAAATACGACCCCACAACAGACGACACATGCTGGAGGTGCACAAGTCACACAGGGACCTACCTCCACATATGGTGGGAATGCCCAATTATCCAATCATACTGGGAACACATACACAAAATCATTCAGAGATTCACAGACACCCCACCACCGAAGGACCCTGCAGCATTCCTCCTCCACCACACCAAGTCCAAAGCATCTGTATATAAGAAATCCCTCACGGTCAGAATCCTTAATGTGGCTAAAAGTCTTATTCCAGTATACTGGAAAAAACAACACGCTCCCCCGATGGCAACCTGGTTCCAACGCATGGAGGAACTCAGAAAGCTTGAGGAGCTCACCCTACAGGCAGAAGGGAAATCACAGACATACCAGACGATCTGGACTCATTGGATTCTGACGACTGGAAAACCGGACTTCCAAGACATGATACGCTAAACGTCACAAACACGGTCGAGACTACTGACATACAACCAGAGACACGAACCCCCCCCCCTCCAACATAATTAACCCCCCGCCCCCCCCCCCCCGGGGACCGGGGAGCGAGGGCGCGCACGCAGAACGTATAAGAGGAATATATGAGACTGCATAGATAGATAGGATTAAGCATGACAAACTAGGCATTTTAGACAGAGGATGACTACTGGGTGAGGAGAGGAGCTTCGTACCAAACTAGCACGGGGGGGGTAGACACACCGACGAGCTACACTGAGCCCACACCGCAGAGAGACAACGGAGAATGGTGGATGACTGAAGACGTGAGACAGGGACGACAACCCGAGATAATCTTAGTCATCAGCTGATCCCGACAAACAGAATTCCCCCCTCTCCCCTCCCCTCCCCCCCCCATACCCCCTCTCCTCCACATCACAAAGAGAGGGGCACCCACCCGTAGAACAGGAGAGCCCGGCTGTAAATCCCAGAAAGCCCCGAGTCAGCTAATAACATAGTCACAGCAAACGTAATGGGAAGCCGGAGATATGCCTTACCTAATGCTTAAACAAAATAAAGGGACCTGCGAGTCCACCAATGTCGGAATCGGAACAGTCGATAGGGGTAGTATGTAACCTCAGTTTATATGTTTCACATTCTTTAATAACTGGACCTGCGAGTCCAATAATGCTGAATCCTGACAAGTCGGAAGGGGTCTTGTGTAACCCCGGAATATATGCTATAGATTCTCTGATACCGGGATCTGCGTGTCCACAAAGTTGATTATGCTTTCTGAAACTCTGTGCAATTTCGAATAAAAAGATATTTACAAAAAAAAAAAAGAAAATGGATAGATAAAATCACTCTTTCTCCAATAAACGCATTTGGTAGAGCTCTTTTGAGATCAAAATGCCACTGCAAACTGAATTTTACTATTGTTGTGACTGTATTCAGCTTCTCAATTACTTCTAATAATAGATTAAAGACATTGTTAAGGTAGGACTATAATAAACTCATCGCTGTTTGTATTTAAATGTGGGTTGTAGATTGGGGAATTGTTACATGTGTTAAAAGTATGTTCATTGTGATTTGTATGTGTTTTATGGATTAAAAACAATGAAAACAAAAACAAACAAAAAATAAATAAAGCAGTTTACAATGTTATATTGGTACTTTTTAAGACAAAATATCCATTTTACTCTTCAACAAGGCATCTCAGAAGTGGCTTTCCTTGCTATTCTTGGCAGTATTAAAATGACACTGTAAGTCGATTGCTTCCTGTGCAATTTTCTAACAATATTGCATTGTGACACAACTGGAAAGCTGGAAATCTGATTACAAACCAAGCAAGGATTCCCAAATAATGGCTATTTGTAGGGTTACAATTGTCATGATACTTTGAAAAGGTTTCAAAGAAAACGTAATGGGGGTTTTACAACTGCTGGAGACCTATGTTTTAGTGATCCCTGATATAGAGTAAGAGATATTCCATTTTGCATTACACGATTACACCGGAGTCCCAAAATTGTATTCATTTGTTCATGAGGCGATCATATGCTGATGAGGGTAAATACCTAGAAGGAGCTATAAAAACTAGAAAAACAAAACAAAATTGTCAACACTATTGTGGCCTAAAATGTTTAATTTCCATGTTAAAGGAATATTTTAAGCACCATAACCACTGAAACATAGTGGTTATGGTGACAGGAGTGTCCTGATGCCCTCTCCCAGGATGAGTAATCCATTCTGAAATAAGCTGTGCAGTGTAGCCCTCTACCTCAAGACTTGCCTTAGTGCAGATAGTTCTTGCTCTCCTGGAGGAGGTGACCTCTGCCCTGATGATCCTAGGTAAATTGTCAAACTATTCTCAAAAGGTTTCCAGTCCTACCCTGGAAGGATGCCAGGACACAACCTACAGTGTGCTGTATAGTTGTGGTATATAGTGTTTCTGTAATCTATTTAAATTCAGAATTCCATGAATAACCCCAAACATGTTAGGATTGGACAAAATCATGAAAAGCAGTTTGACTTAAAGTAAATAAATTACAGGGATCTATTTGCTGAATCTTGATATAATTTAGCTGACTTAGTTACTCACAAACAGCTGAATTGCAATTTAACTCCATACAATTGCCATAATACATAATGATACTCCATACCGCCCCCCAATCCTACTCTTACTTAGTAAAAATAGACTCTGTAATTATACATGAAGCTGTACAGTGGGTATAATGGAATGATTGCCTCAATGTGGAAAATAATTTTTTTACAGTTGTGGAAATACACAAACCAAAACCTGCTAGTTTTGGAAAAACACGTGAATTGATGTGCATTAAGAGACTGTAAAAAATAAAAAAATAAAACCACTAACAACTAATCACAATACAACCTTTCTCTTTAATCCAGCAGAAAAATTAGCTACTTAGTTTGCAAATATCATCATATCAAGGCCTTACTGTGAAATACATTTGGTCATTTGGAAAAGGAAGACTTTGATGTTTCTGGCATCCAGGAAAATCTTAATATAAATTTGTTAATTTGCCTATTCACACACGGCAACCAAAATCCTTTAATTTATTTAATCCAATCTCTTGGTATAAGTACAATTTCTCACCCTTTATGTTCTGAAAATCCAAGCTCCAAAACCTGGCAGCCTATAACCACAGGAAATAAAGGCATTATTGTATCCCTGATGTATACCGGGGAAAGGTATGCCTAGGTGTCAGACATCCCTCTCTCTATTCTGGAATGGGTGGCCTTTAGGCGACTGAAAATTGCCCATCGACCTCTACTTTGAGACCCCCGCTATGATACCCGTCTCCTAAATCCAATTTTTATCTTCTCAGCGTCTGTTTTTTGTTTTTTTTTCCCTTACATCTATCACAGAAATGAACAAATGACTTAAAAAATTTAATTCTAATTGTAATTTAAGTGTGGTTATATTTTATCTTACCTGAGCCCCGTTTTAGATTGCCTTTTAATTTTTTATATTTCATTATAATTTAATGCATGTTGACATAATGTATAATCTAGTAATAATACCTTTTTGTGTACTTTCAGTTGGCCCTGAATAAAATTGTGAGTGATTTATCTTCCATCTATTTCCTGATGACAAGCTATTGATTTCATGGTCAGAGACCTAAGTTGCAATTTCCTCTGCAAATGATACAGTTAGATGGGTATATAGGTCAGGGCAATCTATCACTTATCCATGTAATATATCTCCTTTAACAACTATAATAGACAAAATCTCTGTGGCAGTATATCACTCCATCACCTTTATCCCCTTACCTTACTCATGATGCAGTCAGATCATGTTTGAATGGCATTTACTTACTTATATACAGCTTGAGCTTAAGTGGTCTGAGTGCCAAAAGTGTCTCTTTAAGAATAAGCAAAAAAAAATAAAAATTTCCCACACAGTCGCAGGGAGAAGCATATAGTCCGTGTTCCGGATCCAGTACTTTGCAATCTTGAGAAAAGTTCAGTAATGAGACTGGAATGTTGACTGTATGCTATTTTGAAGGTCTTCGTGTGCACTCCTTCACGTTGGAAAAATTATTTTGAATTTCAAGGTTTTCTTTCCACCTGTATATCTGCACACTGTGTCGTCTCCCAATTATTCCAATTTAATCAGGACAGTCCCAATTTACAGGTCTCGCCGCTCCAATTTTGTTTTCTGATGTCTTGCATCTAAGGACATCCGGGCTCTCTTCCCAGGCAGCACAGCAGTGTTCTAATGGAACACGTATCATGCAGAGAGCGGTCCAGCTCTCTGCATGGAGTGCTGTGTGGGCCAATGATGGAGGCTGTCAGTAAACCTGGTGAATGTCTACACCTCTTTTCTTATCTTGTGTGTTGCCAAGTTGTGCCACTGGCATACCCCCCTAAGCCCATCACCTATCCCGACCAAATACCTTGCAAAGTTCTGTGAAATTTTAACACAGTTTTGGAGGGTGTAGGGGTGACAGCCTTTTAATACTTTGACAGTCACTAGAAACACTTCTGCGAAATAGTGGAATTAGACCCCGCTATTCTTATCAGATCATCTCAGAGAGACCATATGATGGCACAGCATGGCGTTTTGCTGTGACTAACTTCCCAATGCTTTCCAATGGGAAATGTTTAGCCAAAGAGCCAGAGCTACAAGCTGGAGAGCAGTGTTGCAAGGAAGTAAAGGTAAGTACAACTACCTTTTTAACCACTAGCAGCAGGGGTCCAATCACCTAAACAGTGACTAGGGCATTATAGCGTTAGGAATACAAATTTGTATTCATAATGCTATAATGTTCCTTTAATATACATATGTATGTATCTATACAGGTGTTATGCACCATTTCTAGCCCTATACATCTTTTTTCATAGAGAGTCAAGCTATTTGATTAACAAACCCCATTTTTTATCTATGGCGGGATTTCTTACAAATAAAGTAGATCATAAACAATGGTGCTTAGATGCAGAATCCGTTTTTTCCACTAGCTCTCCACCTAAAACATTACCCCCAGTTGACATACAGAGTGGCTTTAATAAATTAACCAAAGTCTTTAAACAGCAAATTAAAACCAGCTGGGAAATCTCTACCCTGGAGACATATATTGCTAAGAATATTATACCTAGAGGATTGAGGGTTCTTGTCCCACCCTCTAGGAATATCGAAATAGAGGGTTTCAACCAAGAATGGGAGAACGCAGCAGCTAAATGCTCAAATACTTTTATGTCGATTATATGTAAATATGAGACTTTACACCTAGCTAAAATTCAAAAAAATCTAGATGATGAAATTGAGAACATTCAAAGGTTTAAAGATGAACCCCAGTTCCAAAGTCTAGAAGTTAAGTTGAAATCTAACTTGGATAAGTTCTCTTATCAAATTAAAATTTAAAAACATCATAAATTTGAGACACTTCAGATTTTGAAACAGGTAAAGTTTACCGTCAGACGAAAAGGAGAACTAGAATTGACTCAGATCATTTCAGTACATCGGAATATGAGTCAACGGATAATGAAGGGGAAGGTGTAACTAGTAGTTCCCTACCAGCCGCACCAAAAAGCATACTAAGAAAAGGGGTTGATTTTTTAGGATTGAGACAGGCGGACGAAGTCCAATGCCCGATAACGAGACAATCACAGAGAGGCAGGGGCCAGAGACAATACCGACGTTAGGGGGTGGCGACCTAAGGGTTATAAATTTATCTTCACTCACCCTAACAGACGTACAAACCAAAATACTCTCTAAAGGTCTATCTTTTGTACCGACCCCACTCTTTAATAAATTCATGTGGACGAAGGACTTGCATTTGTTTGCCCGCAAGTTAGCTCTACATAAGTATCATACACATAAAAAGGAAGTGCAAGCACAAAACCTAGGACTTACAATCACAGACATGGATTGCTTAGATACTTTGATTGAACTACTTGATTCTAATGACCCCAAAAATAATATTCCAACCACGCATCTCGCACCCAAGAGCCGATTCACCCCCCATCTGAAAGACTACAAAAATATTGAAGTCTTTTTGGAGATGGTATGTAGGGATATCGAAAAGGCAGACTTGGGTGATCAGAATATCAAAATCTGTGGTAACCTCACTAGAATGGAAAAACTGGCATGCAAACAACTGAATGAGAATGTCGACTTGGTAATTAAACCATCCGATAAGGGTGGGAATATAGTGCTTATGGATCGTTCCAACTATATTCAAATGGCACAGTGTCTACTGGGTGATAGGGAAACCTATCAGATTCTTAGTCACGACCCCACTCCACAATACTCCGTTGAAATTAAAACCATTAATTAACCATTAATTACCAAGAATGAGTTTGACTTTATGCTGGTTAAACAGCCAGTACTGTCTACGTTCTATAGTTTACCTAAAGTTCACAAGTCTTTGGTCAATCCATCAGGTAGACCAATCGTGTCAGGATGTGGCAACCTGACTCAGAACTTGAGCGTATACCTAGACAAAATTTTGTCCCCCATTGTGTCAAGACTACCCTCTCACATAAGGGATACCAAGCAAATGTTAAATTTTCTGAAGGACATATCCATACCAGAACAAGCAGTGCTATGTAGTCTGGACGTGGAATCGCTGTATAGCTCTATACCCCACTTGAAGGGCATTGATAATATCAAAGCAATTCTACAACAAGAGCTTCAGTCCTCAAACCTCTACATCAATTTCGTCTCGGATGTACTCAGAATGGTACTGACTAAAAATGTTTTTCTGTTTAATGGCACCATCTACCAACAAATTAAAGGGACAGCCATGGGGACTTCGTGCGCCCCATCTTACGCTAACCTTTATTTGGGAACTTGGGAGAACCAAATCCTAAAGGCGCCACATCTACAGAAATATTCAGAGTCAATAGCATTCTGGAAAAGGTACATCGACGATGTCCTAATTGTGTGGACAGGGTCTACTAAGGATTTCGATGACTTTGTTAAAATCCTGAATACAAATGATTTCGACCTAAGATTTACTAGCGAGTTAGGTGGTAATCAAATTAACTTCCTAGATATTACTATCACGATTAAGGAAGAGGGATTGGTACAAACAACTCTGTTCAAAAAACAAACTGCTACGAACAGTTTCCTTAACTGGACTAGTTACCACCCAAAACCACTCAAGGCTGGCATTCCAATCGGCCAGTACCTTCGATTAAGACGCAATTGCTCATCCACAGAAGACTTTAAGATTAAAGCTTGGGAATTAAGGCAAGCCTTTAAGAACAAGGGGTACCCAAATAGGGTCCTACGTAGAGCTTATGCTAGAGCCATTAAGACTGACAGAGATACACTTCTCACTGATGAGAAGATACAACCAGTAGATGACAAGAAATTGATTAGATGTATCGCCACATTTGACGCTGGGTGGGATTATATGATGGATACACTCAAGCGTTACTGGCCGATCCTTAAGTCTGACCCACATCTGAAACATGTAATTGCCCCCTTCCCCTCAGTTACGGCAAGGAGGGGGAGAAATTTTAGAGACACCCTGGTACAGAGTCATCTGGCACCTAGGAAAAGGAGCCGTAGTAACTATTTACCGAAGGGGTCGTACAAATGCGGGTATTGCAGCGCATGTGAATTTATGGAAAGGAATTCCAAAGAATTCACTGACAGCAACAATACAGATGTGTTCCCTGTTCGGACATTTTTCAACTGCAGAACAGAAGGGGTAATTTATTTACTCACCTGTTCGTGCGGTATAAAGTATATGGGGAAAACATTCAGACCTTTTAAAATGCGGATCAGGGAACACGTTAACTCAGTTAGGAGACCCTTAGAAACACCTATATCCCGTCACCTAAGAATACACCATTCAAATTCATCTAAAAAACTGAGGTTCATGGGAATTGAGCACATCCCTCAGACTCAAAGGAAAGGTGATTGGGACATGAAATTGAGACAACGTGAGTCCTACTGGATCTACAGACTGAAGACTCTTTTTCCCGCTGGATTGAATGAGGGTTTTTCATTCACAGCTTTCTTGTGACTACTCTCTCCTTTAGATGTATATATAATTAGGGACATCTCTTACAAGTCCTATGTACATATAGGTTGGACACTTGTATATAGTCACTGTTTATTTAAATGTATGTTTTATCACTGAGGACTCTGGTGTGGGATTGAGTATAGGGAACCAGTAAATCTGACAGTCCCTTGTACCTACTTTATTAGGACTTTTCCCATTAGTAAGGCAAGGAGACAAATAAAGTTGGTTCCTTACTATTAATATATTATATATTTCTTATCACCAGTTTCCCTCCTTATATTCTCTTGTTCGAGTTAGGGTGCAATCTAATACTGCTTGTATCACACAAAAGTGCACAATTTAGAATTGTCTTAATAATATCCTAGTTAGCTAAGATGCAATAAGACTGATAATCAGTCTTGGCATATTAAGCTTAAGGGGGTTGTGTTGTCGACTGTCTATACGAAAAATCTTTGCTAGAGGATTATGACAGTTTAATCCAGCCGCAGGGAGGTCTTAAATGATTGACAGCGGCGTCATCATATGACGCGATCAAACCACTCCCCCATATGTGCCGTCTGCCCCCATGTGTGCACTCACCTAAAAGGGGAGGGCATATGGGAGGTCTTACTCTGATCGACAGTCGTGTTACCACATGACATGATCAGACCACTCCCCTACTGGCTCCCACGTGTGCACCCATTACTCTCCGGTCTTATGGTCTACAGAGCACTCCAATCAAAACCTCGATTGGTATCCTCTGACCAATCAACGGACGGTGGGATGCACACATATGAGTGATACACAACGGTAAACTGTTTCAAGTTGATTGCTACAATCCCTATATAAACGAGCACAAAGCCATGCAGTGGCTTATCACTCCTGACGACGGCGTGTTAGCACGCTGAAACGCGCGTCGAGTTTTCATTTATTTAATTCTTTCTTTTTTGTGTTCACTTGGGTAGCACTTATGGATTAGTTTAAATTTAATTTAATTCGTTTTTAGCTACTTAGCCAGGAAGGTAGTAGGGTAAAAGGTAGGCACTTGTGTGTTATCACAGTGCCGAGGTAACAGTAATAGTACCCTCTCTTTTAGAGATTGGGGGTTACTTGTTTGGAATTGACTTTGGGGATTTCTTTATTTTCCCCTCCAAGGAGGTGTATTTGCCTCCTCCTCTTCGTCTTTTTCCTACCCTTTTAACAACCCTTCAGTTTGGAGGTGGTTGACCTTACTATATTAGGTTTTGAATCTCTCTGTTTAAGTGGTTGGTTGGATCTGTATGTGTTTTTGACACAGCTAGTCCCTCTGCCCTATATTTCCTTCCTGTCTTTTTTACTTACCTGTACCCTTAGGATTATTAAAGGTAGGGACTCCCTTTACATTCATAACTCTTCCACATAGGAACCTTTGGTTCCATACTTTTCTTCTTTTTTTGTATGTATAAAAATATAAATGCAAAAAACTGTCAGAAATAACACGAATTAAAAAGAAAAAAGAACTTTCGCTATTTTTAAAAAAATTTAATTTTAAAGGTGATACAAAATATATTTCAAAGAATCTTTTTGAGGAATGGATGCACTCTTCGACAGACCCTCACTGATATACAGTTTCACTGATCCATACATGCACACTCTCATTTACACTCTCAGATACAAGCGCTCACTGGCACATAATCACCAATGCCACACACATTACGCACAAACACACTGGCGCACACATTGACCCATACAACCTCACTGACACACAATCACCAATGCACATACTCATAGTCAATGCACGTACGCACACTCACATATTATCATTAACACACACTGGCACACGTGGTTACTTACTGATACAAACACACTGACACACATAGTGACCCATACACACACTGACAGACACACAGTCAGTTACCAATACAAACACACTGACACACACAGCGGCCAATGCAAACACACTGACGCACAAACAGAAACCAATACAAACACCCATACACCCAGAGACATAGACACACATTTAGTGACCTATACACACAAACTGAAGCACACACAACGGGATCAATACAAACTCACTAACACAACACTGACACATCTATACACACTGTCACATATAAAGAGGCTGCCATCTATGTACCTAGCCTTCACTAGTCGCCACTCCTGGCGGCGTATAGCTCTGTATCATGCGAGGAGTGGCTTGGCTTCTGCCATTTTTCGCAGCTTCTCCCAGGCCCCAGTATAGAGCAGTCTCCATACTACAGACAGCCCACCGGGAAATTTTCCAGTTTCCTGGTAGACCAATAATTTAGTCCCTGCGTCAGACCACCCAGGGTGATTGTGACCCGGAAACGACTGTGTTTAGGGCCATCTCCTCCCCCTGCCCCTCAAAGCGCCTCTGATAATTGAGAGCAGATAAGGGTTTACAGTGAGGCCTGCAATAACCAGTACAAATATTTTGGATGGATAATGAGGAAATTACATTTCTTCATATCATCCTACTTAGGCAGTGGGAGCAGGCTTTGGATACTGTGGGAAACATAAGGATTTTTTAGAACCTCTTTAGTTTTACATAATCAAGATTGCACTTATAATTTTCCTGACTCCTATATAATACAATAAGTCCTACTAGTGATGGTGTTTGGAGTGTCACCTTTTAAATATTCAGATTTCGGGGCATGAGGAGGGGCTTATGAGCAAATCCAGTTAGGGTGCCTACCTAAAATACATTGAATTCCCAATCTGGGAAACCAAGAGGCGATTGTCAGATTAATTATGACCATGTGAATGAACTTTGTTATCAACATGTTGAAAAACATCTCAGCAGAAAAGGACTTTAAAGTGCACCTCTGAGGGAGAACGTTACTCTAACAATCAATATGAAATATGATTATAAAATATTTTGATTGTAGATTATTTTACAATTCTATGAGAGAATCTAATTTCTACACATAAATGAACATAGCTTAAGGACAATCTACCGCCTGTTATAGGTTCATGCACTTGTAAAAGCATTACAGTGAAGCTGGTAGCATTATTCTATGATGTCAACATTTTAATCAGTAATTGTATAAAATTGGATCACGTCTTAGCAACTGGAGAACCGACTGTGCCTCCTGGTGGCTGTCCTACTTGGTAAAACCATCTAATATTTTTGAGCCTAAACCTCAGGTGGATCATATGTGAAACTAAACTTCACTCCACTGTTGTGGCTTGATCTGATTAACTGATTAATATGAAATTCGTTGTAAAAGTTCCACAGTCCTTGAGTTTAGCTCCCAAATTTTGATATTTGCATTTCCTAGTAAATCATACAAACATGACCACTCTTCAAACATTCATCATGAGTGATGAACCAGACACAAAATAAACAAAAATCCCTTTAGAATAAATACCATGCTACAGACTGCTCTTATAAAACATTTAACTTACATATGCTATAATTTCCCCAGCACTTATCAACACTTTATAGCCCCTCTATAGATGGATACAGAGAAACACTTAATTACCCAGAAATTTTAGTCTGCTGCCTTCCATTTATATAGGCACATTCTGAAATTTAAATTTATTTGCAAGAAACATATTTAGGTGATCAGAAGTGTATTGTCAAAAAAAAAAAAAAGTACAAATATGAAACATTGGTTAGTGACATTGCATTTTTTTTGGTAGGTACTTGGGTAGCTTGATATTGAGTATCTAAATATCACATTACCCAAGTACTAAATAAAATATCACTGTCACTATAACCAATGCTTCATAATTGTATTTTTTTTAATGTATTTTCTTTACCAATAAATTACTGATCACCTAAATGTTTCTTGCAAATAAATGTAAATTTCAGCATGTGCCTATATAAATGTATCCATACAATAGATATTTTTCCTTAAACCTTCTGTAAAATGTATAAAGTAATCCTGATTACCTGTCTGATAGGTAAATAGGGTTTTTACGTGTTTTACATACATTTTAAGGGTAAAACACAACAGATTCTTCCACCTTAGACGATCCGCCCCTCGAATCACATGGTTAGATAGAACAGGTACTAACGCGTTCAGCCACATTCGGCCGATATCTGATTGGATAACTCGGCTGCTGACTGACGTATGGAGGTTATAAAGCGAGCATCCACCCAACAGGCGCGCTCGTTGTTTTATGCCACGGTTCGGCATGGTAAGGTGTCTTCAATACTCCAGCGTTTGTACAGTGTCTTATAATTGAGTGATCCTCCACAATGAAAGCACCAATGATTAGTGCTTGAGTTTGTCTAAAACTATATATATTTTTACTTTATATCCCCAGATCATTTCTTCTGAAATGTTTGTGTAGTTTCGAACTTTTTTTTTTCTTACACATTTTGTTCTGTTTATTGCTGAGAATGTATATGTCTTGATTGTTCTCAAAATAATTAGGTCGATATTAATGACCTAAATGTATTATCTATAACCATTACAACTCTGCTGTTCCATTGTTGTAGATTTCAAGTGTTGCTTAGATTTGATGAGGAGGCTGTGTGGGTGACAAAGCCTTTTCAGTGCACAGTGTGTTTCTATATGACAACAGTACTTGTTTTTTATTGACATGTGATGTCATTTGAAATAGGGTTTGCCAGATCCATCACTGGATGTGTATAATGACAGGTCTGCAGTATATAGTTGGATACAGCAGGTAATCGATTAATCAGCAGGAACCTCAAAACATACTAAAACATGACACTTATGGGCTCAAAGCACCATGATCGCTTCAAAACACTGAACTGGTCATGGTGCTTGGAATAATCACTTAAAGGAACGCTAGAGCGTTAGAAATACAAATGTGTTTTCCTAATGCTCTAGAGCCCTGTTGGCTGTTAAGGTCACTTGTACCCACTAGTAGTGAGGGGGAAAAGCCATTATAATTGGCTTTTCTCCATCGCATTGCCAGTTTCCGCGCTTCCATCCATGCCTCCTTGGTTGAGTTTGATGACTCTTAGCCAATTAAATGTTTTCCCATAGGAAAGCATTGAGAGGCTAGTGCGCATGCATGGCGAAATGCTGCACTGCACTGCACCAGACGGTCTCTATTAAAACTATCTGATGGCATTTAAATGCTACACACTACACTGACAAACTTTAGGAGTCACTGCACAATATTCTGCAATTTAGGAGTTAAATCACTTATTTCTGTTTATGCAGCCCTAGTAGTCTCTAACTTGGCTGTAACACCGCCTCCAAGAAAAGTAAAATTTTCAATCAGATCTTCATGTAAGTCGAGCTTAGCATAGTGTGTTTACTTCTTTTATGTCATTTAATGCTCTGTTAATTAAGGGCCACTAAATACTGACTACTTCATCTCAGTAAAGTGGTCTAAGTGCAGTGGCCCTATCTTTTTAGCTGTTCGATCTAAAACATTGCCGTTTAGTAGAAAAGGGTTAAACACACTTCTAGAGCAGCATTTCCCAATTAGTGTTCCGAGGAACAAAATTAGTGTTCAGTGGCAATTTGCCCGTTGGATGGCCCAAGGATTTAGGACCACCTGATGGGTATCGCTAAACAGGGGTCCAGTCAGGCGCCACGGTCATCTAAAACCGCGACTGGACCCCTTTAGTATTGGATGCTTGGAGGAAGTGACATAACCTCCTCCCAGACAGAGCGTGCCGGCTGGAGGGAGAGGGAGCAGCAGTGAGTGAGCAGCTGCCGACCTCACTCAGCAGCACTGTAGATCCTCCTGCAGAAAAAAGGTAAGTGAACAGCAAATTTAAACGTGTGTGTGTACCTGTGGGAATCTGTCTATCTGCCAGTTTGTGTATCTGTGTGTCAAGATGTGTGTATTTGTCAGTATGTGTATCTGATTGTCAGTGTGTATGTGTGTATCTGTGTGTCTGATACACACTGACACACATATTGACACACAAATACACACACACACACCTTGACACAAACCGGCACATACAAACAGATATACACACTTTGACACACAGATACATACACAGATGCACACTGTGTGTCAAGGTGTGTATCTGTGTGCTACTATGTGCCAGTGTGTGTATCTATACGTCAGATACATACATACGCACACACTCGCACATACACCTTGATACAGACACACAACGGCACATACAAACACAGATACACACACTTTGACACACAGATGCGCACAATCAGTGTGTGTATCTGTGTGTCAGGTACACACACACACACACACACACACACACATTGACACACACACACACACCGGCACATACAAAAAAATGTATATGCAATGGTGCAATTTTTTTTCTCTCTTTATGTACCCTCCTGTCTCTGTTTGACATCCTTTCTTCATCTAGACAAGGGGTTCCCAATTAATATTTCCCGTGGAACCCTTTGATGTAGGGTACCAACATTGTGGAACCCTCTGGGGAAAAAAAAACCTTTAAATTACCTGGAATAGTTATGGATTATCTTCCATTATTTGAAACTAAATTAAATTTTGTCCGAATTATATCCCAAATTTCAGATGAATCGAAGTTCGAAAACTAGCAAAACCTATTTTTTGCTCATTCACATCTCTAGATTTTTCCAATATTCCGTAATCAAGTCGGCCTTCACATTTCAAGTCCCAGCAGGCCTTAAAAGTCACTGCAAGCCAGGTTGGTCTACTGCACGTTCGCGAATGCAAGCCGGGCCTGTCTATGGTACACCCACCAGTAGTAAATCTTTACTCACCAGGGCTAAATTTACTCTCCTATGGCTTGTGGTGAGTGCAAATTTTGAACTCTGCATACACATATACACAGTTTGGTAATTGCTGTTAAGTAAGCATCCCATGCATGCAAAGTACAGACACAGATTAAACTTCTGTAATATATATATGTATTGGGTGGAAATATAGTGGCAGTAAACTGACTGTTCCTTTTATTTTTTATTCTACAGATGGAAAAGGTAAACTGCAACAACATCTGCAAAAAAACTCACAAGATAATCTACTTCCGACTCAGGGCCAAAGCAGCTGGAAATAAAACCTCTCTGTGACATAATTCAGTAAAGAATTGCCAACATTCCACCAAAATCCTGACTAACAGTAGTGACTTGTATCGATTCTTATAACCAATGCAGTGTTGAGTGTAACATGGAAATTTGTGAAACTGGGGCTTTTGAAGTGTGTAAATCTTCAGCTGTTCCATCAACTGCTTCCGCCTGTTTGCCTGGTGTCCAACAAAGCCACAAGGTGGTGCAGCCTTTCATTTTTTCCGCTGCCCTAATCCATGGAGGGAAGACTGATTCTTCTGACTTCTGTGCTAGTGAAATGCATCTGAACACCAAAATGCAATCCTTTAGCACACCTGGGTCTTTCCGTCATCAGTGCAACATTTCGGATGGAAAAAGTCAAACCTGGGTACCAGGCAGAAGCTGGATAAATAGGAATCCACCTGATGTGCGATGGAACAGCCCAATAGAATTCAAAAGCTGCTTCAGAGAAGAGTGTGAAGATATTGTCAACCAGCTACGTTGCAAAGCCACAGATGGGAAGAGTGCAAGCAAGAGGAAGCTGGATGTATCCCTCATTGATGAGGAGCCTCCTCCCTTCTTCAGTACCCCTTTGCATATGCACAATGAAATCTACAGCAGCAGCAAGAGGAGGAGAATGGATGCGTTTGGTGAGAATAATTCCTGATATCGTATGTTGATGTCACTGATTTTCAAATGTTGCTTCTTTTATTTAGGTCGTTTGCAAACCACTGACCATTCTAGCGCCATCCCTGCTAATTGTAGAATTTGTAATCTGGCATACAACATTATGACTTGTAGATAAAGGCGGAGTATTCAGATAATATAAATTGGGCTATGCTCATATGCTAGGCACCAGGGCCAGACACAACCAAAAGTAAAGAGTCAACCATGTGTGATTCATCCTCCATGGTATCGTGTCTGTAACTAGCACAACAAAAAGTGACAATGACAATGACAATGGTGATTGTGTTTTCTATACCCCTGCTCTTTTTTTAGTGGTTGTGAAGATAAGGATGAGTATTGTGATTTACCCTGATATCTCACCCTCTGCCCTCCCAAAGACTCTCCCTTTTTCATAGTGTGCTTGCTGTCATGTGTGTAGGGTGCTACATATGTGTGCTTTTGATTTGGTAGATTAATGTACAATCTAAAAAATAGTTATGTCCCCCTAGATGCCCATAATGAAAGGCTAGTTGGCTTCCCCTTCCTGGAACATGGGGTTGCAGAGTAATGGAAGATGATGTGACTTTGTGGGATGGGTACATAGTTTGCCTCAAGGTTTTCCATACCTTTATTTTGGTTATGAATAGTATGCTAGTAGTTATATAAAGGGGCAAGAAATTATGGCAGTAATGTAGTACTTGTAATGCTGTATGATGGGCCAACTTGGTTTCTAAATTGGTGGTAGTAAAACAGGATCAGGATCCTATCCAGTACAGTGTATCTAGTCTGAGTTGCTAAATTATATTCCTGTGCATTTGGTAAGTTTAGGCCTCTAGAGAATTTTAGTTGGTTCATTTTGGTTAGACTTATGTGTGCAGAATAGCTTTTCCATATAAAATTACATATTTTTTCATATAGTAATTCTTCACCTTTTTGGAGATTAAAGTGCAAGAACTTGAAAAGGGGTTTAGTAAACTTGGTGACACTCACTCTTTTTTGTATAGATTTAAATGTCCAAGAAGAGAGGGGTAATGATCTCCACCTGTCTAGTTTGACTGTATGGATGTAATTAGTTGGTATACTATTGATCAGCCTTGGTGAATATTATATTAATATATTGGCAAATATTAATGCCAAGGTAAATCATTTTTGTAAGGGTGGTCGATTTATTTAAAATTAGTGCAAATCCTGCTGTATTATGGCAAGTGTCCAGCAGTTTGCTTAATGGGGATAATTGAGATGGGATTAGAAATCAATAAGTAATCTGCAAAAGTTTAGTCTTTTTAGAAAAGAGTTCCTTTGAGAATGCCTTGGTAATTTGGGAACAGGTCTATGGCTCACAGGGTGTTATTAAATGAGGGGACATCCCTGCCTAACCTCCTCCCCAATGTGAAATATGGGAACTGTCGTGACACAAGTCTGTGGTCTGTTTTGTACGTTTTTAATGAAGATAGTGTGTCAAAAGCATCAGTTTGAGAATGGATGAGATGAGGGCGTTTGACAGACAATTGGCTCAGGCCTTGACAAATTTGTTTGGAATCTAGGAGCCAGCTAAAAGTTAGGAGCCATTTTTTTTAAACTAGCGAAGCTTAATTTTCAAGAAATATACAATTCTTAAAGGATAGCTTAATGTAGTTGTTCTGGTGCCTGTAGCCTGTCCCTATACAGAGAAAAGGCAGTGTTTACATTGCTGCCTAGTAACAACTCTAGTGACAGTCACTCAGACGCCACAAGTCTTGAGTCAGTGCTGCACAGTGTGCAGCACTTTTCTTCAGTGTCTCCAGGCTCTGCATGGAGTTACTGAATGTTACCCATAGAGTAGGAAAGCATTGGTTTAGTGGAGATCTTAAAGATTGATTCTCACCCATGAAGGCAGGACAAGCCGTGGAAAACTGGCATGGCGTAGGAAAGAAGGTGAGTAAAAACACCTCTTGTGATCAGAGGGGTGCAGATACCTAAACAGACACAAGAAGACACACACACACTTAATTCTAATCCTAATCCACACAGATATCTCCTTGCTGTTATCATACGAAGGTGTAAAATCCTCCGTATCCTTTCCTGTGAAAGGGAGATAAAGTTCCGGAGAGTATCGAAGTTCGCCCCCAGAAACGTAATCCTCTGGGATGGAATGAGGCTGCTCTTCTGATGATTCACCAACCAGCCGAATCAATGAAGTTCTGGTAGCACGAAATTCCTGTGTAGTACCGCCATCTGGACGTTTGGTGCTACCAATAGGAGGTCGTCCAGGTAATGAAACGGAGAGATTACCTGAATCCTCAATCTTTCTATAAGAACGACCAATAAGGTCCTGGGTGCTGTGTTTAGGCCAAATGGGAGTGCTCTGAATTGAAAGTGGTATTCTCCTATTGCAAATCGGAGAAAACTATGATGTTCCTTGGCTAAAGGGACGTGATAGTAGGCGTCCTTTAGATCTATAGATATGAGCCAATCTGCCTTTCGGATAGCTGGGGAGATGGATCTTATGGACTCCATCTTGAAGGATCTGACTAATAGTCTCCTGTTGATCCTCCCCAGGTCTAGAATAGGTCTCCACTTGTCCTTGTCTTTCTGGACTAAGAACAGAGGTGAATAATGACCCTGGAATTGTTCCTTTTCCGGAACTGAAAAGATGACTCTTTGGGACTTGAGGTTCTGAAACAGTCTCCCAGAGCCCTGCTTATGCCCTAGTACTTGGACAGATCTGTGGATATGAAGAAGTCTCCCCTGGATCTTGAGCGGAATTCTAACCAATAACTTCTTTGAATTATTGCTTTGACCCAGGAATCTTGTGTGTCTGTGCCCAAACTTTCTTGAAGAGGGAAAGTCGAGCACCCACTTCCGATGGATAGTCAGAAGTTTTTGCCTCCAGCACGAAAGGAAGAATTTCTAAGAATGTAAAGCATATGATTGGCCCCCACGCCAATTATTACTCCGGTTGAATTCTCTACCTGCTATGAGAATCCCGAAAATATTGGTCTTTAGGAGGTCGCTTTTCTGACCAAGAGGAGCCCGGTCTCCTTTTTTTTTTTTCTTGGGGTAAAAATACTTTCTGCTCTTCAGCTGCTTTCTTTAATGGAATCCTCCAGGGTTTTCCCAAATAGAAGCTCGCCTTCAAATGGTATGGAACATACATTGGCCTTGGAGGAGGAGTCTGCACCCCAATAACGAAACCATAAAGCTCTCCTTGCTGCTACCGAGAGCCATGGTGCGGGAGAAAATCCTGGTGATATCCAGGGCTGCTTGTGCGATAAATTCAGTAGCTATCATAAGGTCACAGATAGCATCTCTGAGGTTTGTTCTCTTTATTCCCCTCTCCACATCTGTATCCAGATCTTTCACCCAACTTTTCATGGCTCTGGAAACTGCCGTAAGACAAACAACTGGATGGCATCCTGTTCCACCCACCAAATACATCTTGGAAAGATCTGCATCCAACTTCTTATCCATTGGTTACCGCAAGGAAGCTGAACTATCCAGTGGTAAACTAATTCTCCTTGCTACCCTAGAGATGGTAGCATCCACCTTTGGGGATGTCGTCCATTTCTTGGAAGTTTTCTCCTCCAAAGGGTAAAGTCTGGATAGCCTACCCTGAAAAGGAACCTTTTTATCAGGTCTTTCCCATTCTGCAGTAACCAACTCCTTAATGGTACTGTGAAGAGGGAAGGAAAGCTTCTGCTTCCTAAGATCCGCAAAGTGCTTATCGGAATTTTCAGGTTTAGGAAATTATTTTGGTAATTCAAGGGTCTTCCTTACTTTCAGGATAAGTTTATCCACCATCTTGGCGTCTAGAAAGTCCGAAAAGAATTCTTCCTCATTCTCACTAGAACAAACCAGATCGAGAATCTGAAATTCTTCAGCTGAATACTGGTATCCTGATGCTGATGACTCTGAGGATACCAGTCTCTGTCTGGGCCTTTTCACGGACAGTTTACTTGCTTCCATAGCCTTTCAGATGCCCTGGGCCACCTCCTGTCTGGTCCAAGCCAGGATATCTGGTGAGTGAGTGGGCGTTAAGGATGCTGGGGCGGCCACTTTCTGCAAACAGTTCAGGCACAGCTGTTTGCCTTCCAACGCCTCCCCATCCCATCCTGCACAGGGGTCTGACTTCAGTCTCCTTTTTCATGGGGGGAGATGATACAGACTATTCTCCATTACTAAAAGTAATACAAGGAATAGTTTAGTAAATGGAGAATAAAATATCATATAACGTAATGTCTAAAAAATAAAGGGACTCCTACTCACCTGGATTCTTCAGAACAGGGTAAGGGGTTTCTACTAGGAGAGCTCATAATGGGCTACTTCAATAAAATAATTTTAGGAAACAATTCTTTTAGATTAAACAAACCAGAATATCACAAACGGGGATATAGTATATACAAAATGCACAAACCTGTGGCAAAGGATAGAAAAGATCCTGGCACAAATTCCAGAGTATTCTTAACTTGTTTCTTCACTACTTAATACACCTTAAACTGCACCAGAAAAGATTCCACACCAAACTCCTTCGAGTTCCAAGTTCTTTAAATAGTATATGCAGTACACTGACCTGTTCCTGGCGTTTTTCGGCAATTTCCCTGCCATTTACGGGTTTTGCCCACTTTAAAGACGACCCTCGCGACCTTACCCACACTGCTTTCTGGCGCCAAGCGATCTGAACGCAATGCGCATGCGCGAACGTCCCTTCCGAGATCCAAACCTGGGAGGATGAAGGACGGACTGCAGGCTACCCCCAAAGGAAGTTAGAACGTGTCCCCTAGGTCTAAGGTACCCCAGGAGAGGTCCTGGAATAATAGAAAAACGGGCATAAGGGATAAAACCCATCCAAAGTAACTAGAGTGTACAGAGTATGAAAGGTTTAAAGGGAGCTAAGGAGCTCCCTTCCTAAGGGCTATAAGGACAGGAAAAAGACTGAGGGGACTCATCTATGGATCCTCCTTTTTATAAGAATTTGTTTAAATCCTATTGGCTATAGGGGGAAGGAGCTAACCCATGTGTATATGCTGCCATGATTAGCCAGGAAATATTAATTTTAAAATAGTTAGAACGAAATTACACATATATATATTTTTTATTCATTTTTTTTTACGTATTTACATATATATTTTATATTACATATATATATTTAATCAATATCATTGCACATGTATTTTGATATTAATATAATTATATATAAATATTAAAATAGTGTGTGTATGTGTGTGTATATGTGTGTATGTGTGTATATATATATATATATATATATATATATATATATATATACCGTATATACTCGAGTATAAGCCGACCCGAATATAAGCCGAGGCCCCTAATTTTATCCCAAAAAACTGGGAAAACTTATTGACTCGAGTATAAGACTAGGGTGGGAAATGCAGCAGCTACTGGTAAATTTCTAAATAAAATTAGATCCTAAAAAAAATATATTAATTGAATATTTATTTACAGTGTGTGTATAATGAATGCAGTGTGTGCGTATGTGTGTGTGTATGAGTGCAGCGTGTGTGTGCATGAATGCAGTGTGTGTGTGTGCATGAATGCAGTGTGTGAATGCAGTGTGTGCAGGGTCGGTGCAAGGATATTTGCCGCCGTAGGCAAAACATTTTTTGCCGCCCCCTCCCCCCCCATATGTCCTGACTTCCCCTCCTCCTCCCTCAGTGGTCCTTACCTCCCCACCCCCGTGTTCCTTCACTCCCCCCCCCCCCAGTGGTCCTGACTCACCCCTCCCCTAGTGGTCCTTACCCTCCCCTCCCCTAGTGGTCCTTACTTCCCCCTCCCCTCCCATAGTGGTCCTTATCCCACCCCCTCCCTCTCATAGTGGTCCTTATCCCCCTTCTCCCTCCCATAGTGTTCCTTATCCCCCCCCCATCCCTCCCATAGTGGTCCATATACCCCCCCCCTCCCTCCCATAATGGTCCTTATACCCCCCCCTCCCTCCCATAGTGGTCCTTATCCCACCACCTCCCATAGTGGTCCTTATACCCCCCCTCCCTCCCATAGTGGTCCTTATACCCCCCTCCCTCCAATAGTGGTCCTTATCCCCCTCCCTCCCATAGTGGTCCTTATCCCCCCTTCCCTCCCATAGGGGTCCTTATACCCCCCTCCCTCCCATAGTGGTCCTTACCCCCCCCCCTCCCTCCCATAGTGGTCCTTACCCCCCCCCCCCTCCCTCCCATAGTGGTCCTTACCCCCCCTCCCCCCTCCCTCCCATAGTGGTCCTTATACCCCCCTCCCTCCCATAGTGGTCCTTATACCCCCCCTCCCTCCCATAGCGGTCCTTATACCCCCCTCCCTCCCATAGCGGTCCTTATACCCCCCTCCCTCCCATAGTGGTCCTTAACCCACCCCCTCCCTCCCATAGTGGTCCTTATACCCCCCCCCTCCCATAGTGGTCCTTATACCCCTTTTTTTTTTATTATTATTTTATTTATATTTTTTTTTTTCGTCCCCCCTCCCTGCTTGATATATGGCAGGGAGGGGGGCTCTCCTTCCCTGGTGGTCCAGCATTGGTAGTTCAGTGGGGGGGAGAGGGGGGCTGGCAGAGCTGTACTTACCTTTCCTGCAGCTCCTGTCAGCTCTCTCCTCCTCCGCGCGGTCTGTGCAGCTCCCTCTGTCAGCTCCCAGTGTAAGTCTCGCGAGAGCCGCGGCTCTCGCGAGACTTACACTGGGAGCTGACAGAGGGAGCTGAACGGACGGCGCGGAGGAGGAGAGAGCTGACAGGAGCTGCAGGAAAGGTAAGTACAGCTCTGCCAGCCCCCCTCTCCCCCCAGTCTGTATTATGGCAATGCAAATTGCCATAATACAGACTCTGACTCGAGTATAAGCCGAGTTGGGGTTTTTCAGCCCAAAAAATGGGCTGAAAAACTCGGCTTATACTCGAGTATATACGGTATATATATATATATATATATATATATATATATATATATATATATATATATATATATATATATATATATATATATGTGTATATATATATATGTGTATATATATATGTGTGTATATATATATGTGTGTATATATATATGTGTGTATATATATATGTGTGTATATATATATATATATGTATGTATGTCTGTCCCGAACGGTTCGCTGGCGAACATAGCATGTTCGCGTTCGCCACCGCGGGCGAACACATGCGATGTTCGGTCCGCCCCCTATTCTTTATCATTGAGTAAACTTTGACCCTGTACCTCACAGTCAGCAGACACATTCCAGCCAATCAGCAGCCGACCCTCCCACCTACTGGACATCATCCATTTTAAATTCTTTATTTTGTTGTGCAGGTGGTTACATATCGATTCAATGACGCCACAACAGCGTAAACTTTGACATTGTAGTAAGAACAGTGGCATGCAAGGCAATGCACATTTTTATAGTATTATTGAGTTTAAACCATCTAACACGTTACAGTAAATAATATTAATTAATTAAACTGTACATTGAGGCTAGAGTAAATTACCGGTTGGCACATTCTGCAATGGTCACATTCTGTTAGGGTCTGCGATATAAGTCTGAGGTCAGTGCTGCAACTTAGGGTAATCCCTGAGGCTCTCTGTATCATTAGACTATTCAGTGTGGTATGGTGCAGCAGGAAATCTATATCGAATTGGACCGCATCCATTTTAGATTCATTCGGAAGCTGCAACCATTTTATTTTATTTTTTCAATTTATTTTTTTTCAGTGCATATAAATGTTACAAGCAGATACTCCCTCCAGACACTGTGTTACTGCAGATACTCCCTCCAGACACTCTGTGTTACTGCAGATACTCCCTCCAGACACCCTGTGTTACTGCAGATACTCCCTCCTGACACCCTGTGTTACTGCAGGTACTCCCTCCAGACACCCTGTGTTACTGCAGGTACTCCCCCCAGACACCCTGTGTTACTGCAGGTACTCCCCCCCCAGACACCCTGTGTTACTGCAGGTACTCCCCCCCCAGACACCCTGTGTTACTGCAGGTACTCTCCCCCCCCCCCCCCCAGACACCGTGTGTTACTGCAGGTACTCCCCCCCAGACACCGTGTGTTACTGCAGGTACTCCCCCCCCCCCCCCCCAGACACCGTGTGTTACTGCAGGTACTCCCCCCCCCCCCCCCCAGACACCGTGTGTTACTGCAGGTACTCCCCCCCCCCCCCCCAGACACCGTGTGTTACTGAAGGTACTCCCCCCCCCCCCCCCCAGACACCCTGTGTTACTGCAGATTCTCCCCCCCCAAACACCCTGTGTTACTGCAGATACTCCCCCCAGACACCCTGTGTTACTGCAGATACTCCCTCCAGACACTGACACAGAGCAGAATAGGGACTGTTCCCCCTACATATGGTCACTTGGCAGATATGGATTGACACCTATCCCAAGGATCCCTGATACACACTGACACAGAGCAGAATAGGGACTGTTACCCCTACATAGGGTCACTTGGCAGATATGGATTGACACCTGTCCTCAGGGACCCTGATACACACTGGGGGGGACCTACTGTCCTCCCCCAGCCCCCACCCCTGTGCGGTGGGTGGGGGCCATAAAAATAATGAGGGGGGACCTACTGTCCTCCCCCCGGCCCCCACCCCTGCGCGGTGGGTGGGGGCCATAAATCACAATGGGGGGAGGACCTACTGTCCTCCCCCCCACCCCTGCGTGGTGGGTGGGGGCCATAAAAATAATGAGGTGGGGGGACCTACTGTCCCCCCCCCCAGCCCCCACCCCTTAGTGGTGGGTGGGGGCCCTAAATAAAAATCCCCCCCCCCCCATCAAAGGTGACTAGGGGTTCCCAAGCCCCTAGTCACCCACCCCCACACCCCAAAAAAAGTTACCCCCTACCTACCCTAAAAAATAGTGAAGGGGGAATAAAATAACTAACCTGTAAAGAAAAATTCAACTTACCATTTGACGTCTTCCTTTTTCTAAAATCTTCTTTTTTCAGCCCCAAAAAGGCCAAATAAAAAGCCATAAGAACCGACGCAATTTAAAAAAAAAATAATAAAAAAAAGCGCAAAAAAAAAAAATCCATGTTCACCCATGGAGGGCTCCGCGCAGACTGAGCTCTGCAGGGCGGGGGAAGGCTTATAAAGCCTTGCCTCGCCCTGCAATTAGGCTCAGAACACTCTGGCTGGTTTAAGCCAATCACAGTGCTCTGTCTCATTTTACACAGCGTGGGGAAATTCCAAAGAACTTTCCCACCTATGACAAAGAGCACTCGGATTGGCTTAAACCCACCAATCAGTGTTCTTAGCCTAATTGCAGGGCGGGGCAAGGCTTTATAAGCCTTCCCCTGCCCTGCGTAGCTCAGTCTGCGCGGAGCCCTCCATGGGTGAAGATGGAATATTTTTTTGCGCTCTGGTTTTTTATTTTATTTTAAGTTCGGGTAATGATGGCTTTTTCTTTGGCCTTTTTTGCGGTTGAAAAATGAAGATTTTAGAAAAAATACGTCAAATGGTAAGTTTAAATTTTTTTTTCACAGGTTAGTTATTTTATTCCCCCCTCACTATTTTTAGCGTGAGGGGGGTAGGTAGGGGATAGTTTGATTTGGGTGGGGGGAGGGGTGACTAGGGGCTTGAGACCCCTAGTCACCTTGATTGGGGGGGGGGGGATTTTCATTTAGGGTCCCCACCCGCTGCTCAGGGGTGAGGGCCGGGGGGGTACAGTAGGTCCCCCCTTATTGTTTTTTTAGGTCCCCCCCCACCATTTTTATCTAGGGCCCCCACCCACCGCTCAGGGGTGGGGGCCGGGGGGAGGACAGTAAGTCCCCCCCCTCTCTCTTTATTTAGGGCCCCCACCCACCGCTCAGGGGTGGGGCCCAGGGGGGTACAGTAGGTCCCCCCCACCATTCTTATCTGGGGCCCCCACCCACCGCTCAGGGGTGGGGACCGGGGGGGATAGTAGGTCCCTCCCCCTTATTGTTTTTTTTAGGGCCCCCACCCACTGCTAAGGGGGATGCGCAGCAACAGATACAAGATGACAGCTGCTGCCTTACCTCAACAACCGCATCGGGTTTGTGCTCCTGGTACGGTGGGGCTTTTAATGAAGGGCCCAGAACCAAAACGGAGGCCTACACGATCAATTGTCACTGTGCCTAGCTATCGCCTAGCTCTGAGGCCACGGCTCAAGTCGCACTATCATTGAAGTGCCAGCAGTGGCGCGCACTGAAAGACAAATGGTACAGAAACTATCCTGAAGGCGCTAACCACCCACAGACGCGAGACAAAGAGCGGATAGAGGGCTTAACGGTTTGCTATGTGGGACTGTCTTACCTACAGAAGGTGTTACCATGGGGCCTCTGAGCACTGTCCTGGACATTGCTTACCTACCTGGGGTACTACGTGCATACCACCCTCTGCTTTAAACATGGGATCCACTAGGTTTTTCACATTTGTAACATCTTATTTTCATTTTCCAGAATTATATTGACAAGCAATCCTGCAGTTAGTTCTTTCACTGCTCCTATGTCAGTGTGCACCGATTAATCCTGCAGTTTTTTTCTCTGTTCCATTTATGCTCATGCTGACACCAGAATTTATTGTTTTGCTGACAAGCTCCTGCAGGCATGGTATCCATCTTCTTTTTCCACTTTTACAAAAAAATGCAACAATCTAGACATGTCCTGTAGTTCACATGCAATGCCTTGTGTAATTTATTATCTTGTCATTATTTACTTCACTGTTTATCAATGCATTACAAAAATAAAGAATATATAACAATATCATTCTGGAGAGATACGGTCTCTAGTACTGTGTACAATACTCCAAGTGAGGTCTCACCAGTGTTCTGTACAATGGCATGAGCACATCTTTCTACTGCAAATACCTCTTCGTATACAACCAAGCATTCTGCTAGCATTTTATGCTGCTCTAGTACATTGTCTGCCTACCTGTAAGTCATCTAAAATAATTACCCCTTGTAACAGATCCCCTATACCCCGACTGAGTATATCCGTTGTAGTTCTCCGAAATCCCAAGTGAAGCAGTGATTAAAGCTCTGAGCTACCCAAACATCAGCCTAGACTTGATGAAGGGTACAACAGGAATAATTTATACTGGCTTGCTTTTATTATACACATCAGGGTTACAGTTAAACACACCCATGTATTTTAGTCAGGATGACTAAGCATAAAAATGCCCCAAAACATCAAAAAAATATATAATAACCCCACAAAACTTACATTCTTAAATAGCCCTGATCTGAGCTCTCAAGTTCTCCAAATAGTGCTCAGATCCATGCAGTGTAGGGGAAACTCCACTATTTTCGGGAACACCTGTGGCTGCAATATGGGGTGCTCTGCCTGGGTCTTGGGTAGCGTTTGTTCCCCTTAGTCTCAGACACCTTCCCTCCAAAAAAGCGCGCTCCTGGCAGATTTGAAAGTCGTTCAAAACCCTTGACCAAGCTGTCCTGGAGCTGCACGGTTACCTCATGCCAAAAACCATTCTATAACATTCCCAGCTAAGTCCCGCTGAGGTGACCGGAACCCACAAAGTCCTCATGCCGAAATTAGTTCCATAGCGGTCACGGTTAGGTACTGCTGGGACTATTCGTGGGTTTGGTTCACGTGAATGGCCGCCAGAGAGCCAGCTTTCAGTTCCATCCGCCGAACCAGGGGCACCCAGGGAAAGCTACTAATGGCGGTTGGGGAGATTTAACTTCCAAACAGGGTCTTTGTATATGTCCCATAGTTGGTGGGCAGGAGGCCAGCTTCTTCACTCCTCCATGAATTCATGGCAAACATCCAGGGCAAGGAGTGTTTGTCACATATCTTCCCCCTCCTGGGGAGACTAACCCGGACCCAGACCTCCAATCGGTCTTGGTCTGTTAGTCTGGTGGTCTATTCCAAAAGGTGTAGTGACCCAGAGGACCTCCTGCCACAAGCACCTGTTTATACATCCAGGGTCTTGCTGGGAAGGGTAACTGCTATAATCCACTCCTGAGGCACCACGTTGTTGCTGGGGGTGGAGTAAGAAACTATCTGCTCCCTGTTGTATGTACTGGTGCTGGGGAATGGAACTGGTTGTCTCCACTCCCTGGAGCCCAATCTGCTGCCGGGGAGAGACCAGTTGTCTCCACTCTCAGGGATGCCTGCTGTTGCTGGAGAGAGGAACTGCAAATCTCCTCTCCCTACCTGCCTACCGCTGGGGAGAGAGACCTGTTGTCTCTTCTCCCTGATGGTACACTGCCGCTGGGAAGTGAGATTGACTGTCTCCACTCCCAGTGATGCTTGCTGCTGCAGGGGAGAGGAACCGAAAATCTCCTCTCCCTGTAACTCTGCCTACCGCTGGGGAGAGACCGGTTATCGCCTCTCCCTTTAACTCAAACTGCCGCTGGGGAGTGAGACACTGTGGTGAACCTAACCTCGCCACTGGTTCTTGGACGGGCCTTTTTTGCCAGCCTCCCTGTAATGAACTTTAGGTTAAAGAGTCTGGTTGTGCCTCTTGGACACAATTCAAACTTTCGAAGCAGCACTTCGAACTCCCGTAGCCATTAGAAGTGACATTAGAACACGTGGTGGCAACCATCTTGTTTAGTCGAAAGCATCCAGCGGTGTTTGGTCGTTGAGTGCCTGGAACTCAAATTGGACACTCAATGGTGCGATCACTGCTAAATGTTTACCTTCCATGGATGTTTGGCTATTCGAACGAGAGTCGAACGGCGTTCGGTAAGAAAGAACTCCCGACTAAGAGTCCTACTCTGACTGTACTCACGAACGGCTACGTTTGGTATTTTGAACTTTACTTCGAATCCCCGAAGTAGACCGACCGCACAGCCTGATTCTCTGGAACTGTTTTGGGCATGGAACCATGCATGCAGTTGGTTAAAATGTGACTTCCATAAAATTCCTGAATCCCTGAACTGATCTAGGTGATTTTTGGATATGTTGGTCACCCAGATCAGGGCTATCAGGGGATGTAACATTTTGGGGATTTTGTGTTTTGAGGTTTTATAAAAATGTTTTTTTCTGCCTGGGATAATTGAGTTTATACAGTATCTGACTCAATTATCTCCAAGGCAGAGGGGAAGGATTGTATGTTTGTTATAGGAGTGTCATACATTTAATCACTTTTCCATTTGGTCTGTCTTTGTGTTGGAGTCCCCAAAAAGGTTCATGTGGGCGTACCCCTTGCGTGGGGATTGTCATGAAAGGCCAGTGTGGCACCATTAAAATTCAGTTCCTCTTCACCCTCAACAGAGTCTCATCTCATGTGTGGAGGGGACAGCTATATTCGCTCTGTGGATTGCTGTACTCCTTATACTCGCCTGGGTTCTAATCACTAGCTCTTATAAGAGCTGTTGCTGCTACGCTCTCTGGAGTAGGAGAGGTTCACCCACTGGAAGCTGGATCCTGGTCTTTGGTCCAGGGTGGGTGGAGGATGGCGAGACTCCAACCAAGCTGCAGCGGTTTGTGGGTCTACAGTGCTTATGGTGTCTGGTAGTGCTTGGAGTCCTCGGTGAGCACTAGGTGCATGGACTGACAGAGGCATGCGGTCTGGGTGCCAGGCGGTCCATCACGCCGACCATCTCCACTCCCAGGGATGCTTGCTGCTGCTAGGATGAGGGACTGACAGTCTCGTCTTCCTATGACGCTGCCTGGCGCTGGGTAGTGAGACTATCTCCACTACCAGGGATGCTTGCCGCTGCTGGGACGAGGGACCGACCATCTCCACTCCTAGTGATGCTTGCTGCTGCTGGGATGAGGGACCGAAAATCTCCACTCCAAGGGATGCCTGCTGCTGCTAAACAGTCTAGTAGGTTTTGGTAGTCTTGCTCCACTTCCCATTCAACCATGACCAGAAGGGTGATATCTGGTCCCAGGCCCGTAGTATCGGGGAGCTCCCGTGCGTCCACTAGGTGTTCCTGTATGTCCCAATATCAAGACTCTGCTGTGCTACCATAGTCATTGTCTTCCTCCAATGCCTCCCATAGCAGACCAGGGCCATCATAGTAGTCTCCCTCTGGCATATCGCAATCCGTCATCCAAGGGCCCCTCTGGACAGAGTTACCACCGTAGTGTCCGGTATGCCTCGTCCAGTCACAATTCCAGCCAGAACAGACGCTGGAGTTCCATGATCCACTCTTTAAGAGGCTGCTTTCCCAGGAAAGGCATCCTCAGTGTCTCTTGTTTCCGTTGTCGCTGTTCCGGACTGGGGAGTCTCTCACCATGAAGCTCATGTCCACTCCAGGGCTTCATGCCAGAGCTCTCGCCGTAACACATCTCTCCATACCAGCTCCCCCTCCGCTGAAACTCAGCTGAAACTCTGCTGTATTTATGTTTGACAAATGAGACCTTAAGCTGTTGAGCGGCACTCAATCAGTTTTTTTAATTTTATTTTTATAACTATATGGATAGGATCATTTATGGGTCATACACTTTAGGCAATGATAATAAAGCCTGCTGGTATACCAATTAAATAATTTTACACCTATCTTTTACTAATTAGCTTTAATTTCCTCGTTAAGCATTATGTCTTACTCTCCTTTATTAGCCTGTCATCTGAATAGTACCCAAGAAGAATTTCTCGGAGGAGAATTTCCTTATTTCTTGATTCTATAAAATAATTCAGATTACTGAAATACGACTAAAACTAAAATGGCTTTTTAGTGAAGACTATGACTAAAACTAAATTGAAATTTGCCGCCAAAATGAACACTGATATATACACAAAAAAGCTAGTTTGGTGACTATAGTATTGTACCAATCTTCTGTGTATACCATACAAATAAAGCGATCTATTTATCACTATGCAGCTACATTTTCTGCATGTACAAAAGTTGACATTATCTCTTGCTGTGGTTTTATGTATTACTATCTGATATTTATTCATAGCTTTCTGTATTAATTTTAAGAACTAGTATACAATATGTGGTCTAATTGAGAGTAAGAGTCTTGCAGTTTGCTTTTTATTTTAATATTCTACTTGTATTCACATTCAATATATTTTAACATATATTGTGATATTTCTTGTTTTCTTAACTCACACTATTTTTATCGTACCCTAGTAAATGTGGGATTTTAATCTGATTATACAAAATGACTGGCATGATGTTCCTTCCAGAATTCGTTATCCTTAAGAGTTTTGTGTTGTTGACGATTGGAGATAAGTAAAGTCATTTTATGACTGGATGGATGGATTGAGATTAGTCTGACTAAAATTAATTCCGGAGTTTGCCTGGTTTTAAGATAGTGTAATGTAATTGTGATTCAGAGGTTTCCTGGGATGTGATGATGTCTGTATGTAGCGGTACTTACCTTATCCGGGGGCCGGACGCGGTCCTCTCTTCAAGCCGCGCGCGGTCCTGCGGCTGCACGAGCCGCGCGCGGCTCGTCCGACTGTTCTGACAGGAAGGCGGGCAGTGACCGCGAGAAGCGGTCACGTGTACCGCCTGCAGCTAAGAGCGCGCCGCGAATCTCGGGCGCGCTCTTAAAGAGACAGTGGGAGCCTAAATTGCAAAAAGGCTCCCATTGGCTCCTGTCATGCCAATCACCCCATACACTTACCTGTTGGGGGAGTGGAAGTGACAGGAGCCAATCACATTAGTTTGAAGGCTACTTATACTTACCCTTTTCCCTTAGTTCCTTGCCCTATCGTGGTTTCTGCTACAGTTCCCTTTAGTGCTTGTTGTGTTCAGTTGTGTTTCTCCGTATTTGACCTTGGCTTTGTATTCTGACTTCGTTTTCGCTTTATCCTATTCTGTACTGTTTGCCGGCTTGCTGATTCCTGTGTACCAGTCCCCGGCTAGTTTTCGTTTACGCTGTCTCTTTGTGCCCTTGACCTCGGATCGTTCCTGACTCTGTCTTATCCTATTACGTCGAGTCCGGCCACTCTAAGGTCCGGTAGACGTATCTCTCCTCTGTACTGTCATCTGTTAGGGCTGGATCCTGCGTGTACGGGTATATACTCGTTACATTACGATAGGGCCATGGACCCCGCAGATTTAGCTCAACAGATGGCGACCCATGAGGCTAGATTTGTAGAGCAGGATCACCGTATGGATCAAATAGCTCAGGCTCTCCAGACGCTCTTAGCTAGAACCATTCCAGCAACCGCACCTAACCCTCCTGCACCCCTGCTTCCTGAAGTATCGACTATGCCTAACGCTACAGCACATTTAACGCCTCCTCCTAGGTATGGAGGGGATTCTAAGACATGCAGAGGGTTCATTAACCAAATAGAGTTTCATTTTGAAATGTATCCACGTTCATTTCCCACAGAGAGGTCTAAAGTTGGGTTCTTTATGCACCAACTTACCGACAAAGCACTTGAATGGGCAAACCCTATTTGGGAGGCTAATGGACCTATGGTGCATAACTTTCACAGTTTCCTAACAGCTTTTCGCAGAACTTTTGATACTATGAAAAGGTCTAAGAATGCCGCTAGAGCATTAATGAGGGTTAAACAGGGTTCTAGGTCTGTGGCTGATTACGCTATACAGTTTCGTACCCTTGCCTCACAGGTCGATTGGACCAATAATGGGTTAACTACGGCCTTCATGGAAGGTTTATCAGACTCTATATTGGATGAGGTAGCAGCTAAGGAGCTTCCTATTGCCTTAGAGGACCTTATTGACTACCTCATCGATATAGATAATAGGATTCGTGACAGGCTCTATACTAAGAACAGGAATAGACGTTTTGTTACACCTATTCAACCCAGAGTTAATATACCGGAGAGTGTTAAAGTACCTGAAGAGGAACCTATGCAATTAGGGGTTGCCAAACTCTCAGATACTGAGAAATTACATAGGAGAAGGGAGGGACTCTGCCTATATTGTGGTAAGAGAGACCATATGGTAAAGGAGTGTCCTCTGCTCCCGGAAAACTCTCGCACCTAAGACCTTATAGGGGACTGGCCTTGGGTGTGATTTCTAAGTCTCCTACATTGCCTCCTAACCGACTGCTTCTCCCTGTTTCTTTACATATGGGAGAGAGTTGTATAGTTGAAAACATAGACGCCCTGGTTGATTCTGGGGCAGCCGAGAACTTTATAGACTCTGGTTTTGTAAAGAGAAACAATATTCCCATCAGAGAGAAGGAGATACCCTTGGCCGTTGAGGCCATAGATGGTAGACCATTGATATCTCCTGTTGTTACTCACGAGACTGCACCGCTACACATGTACACAGGGGTTCTACACTATGAAACCATTCGGTTCCAGGTCATCACCTCTCCCTCTTCACAGTTGGTGTTAGGGTATCCATGGTTACGTGCCCACAATCCCATTTTTGACTGGGAGACAGGGCAGATAAAATCATGGAGTGAAGCCTGCCATGAGTCATGTACTATTGAAGTCACGCCTGTGAATTCTATTAACGTTCCTACTGTTCCTCCTTTATCTACGACTATACCCTCTCAGTATTTAACTTTAAAGACTGTCTTTGATAAAAGAGAGGCTGACAAATTACCGCCTCACAGACCCTACGATTGTGCTATTGATTTGCTGCCTGGTACTATACCTCCTAAGGGCAGGGTGTACCCCCTATCGGTTCAAGAAAACCGTGTCATGGAGGAGTACATTAAAGAGTCATTAGACAAGGGATTTATTAGAAGATCCTCTTCTCCGGCTGGAGCGGGGTTCTTCTTTGTATCAAAGAAAGAAGGTGATTTAAGACCTTGCATTGATTATAGAGGTCTTAACAAGATCACCATCAAAAATGCTTACCCTATACCTCTAATAACAGAATTGTTTGACAGGCTCAAACATGCTACGGTATTCACCAAATTAGATCTTAGAGGAGCATACAATTTGATACGTATTAAAAAGGACCACGAATGGAAGACAGCCTTTAACACTCGGTCAGGTCATTATGAGTATACCGTCATGCCATTTGGGCTTTGCAATGCCCCAGCAGTGTTCCAAGAATTTATTAATGATGTCTTAAGGGATTTTATTCACTCATTTGTTATTGTGTACTTGGATGACATTTTAATATATTCTACAGACATTCACGCTCATCACAGACATGTTACAACAGTTCTGAAGACCCTTCTTGCTAATGGTCTTTATTGCAAATTAGAAAAATGTCTATTCGACCAGTCCGAGGTCCAGTTTTTAGGGTATTTGATTTCCGCCGAGGGTTTTCGGATGGATCCCCAGAAGCTCGCTGCAGTCATAGAATGGCCTCTGCCGCAAGGTCTGAAAGCCATCCAGCGTTTTCTGGGGTTCTCTAATTATTATAGACGTTTTATCAAAGGTTTTTCGTCTATAGTAGCGCCTATAACTCGTATGACTAAAAAGGATGGCAATACACGTGTCTGGTCTACTGAGGCACTTCAGGCTTTTGACTTTCTTAAGACTACGTTCGCCTCTGCCCCTATTTTACAGCATCCTGTCCCCTCATTGCCATATATACTTGAGGTTGATGCTTCCGATATAGGGGTAGGTGCTGTCTTATCCCAAAGAGAGTCTCCTGACAAGCCATTGCATCCTTGTGGCTTCTTTTCTAAACAAATGTCCAAGGCAGAGAGGAATTATGATGTGGGTAATCGCGAACTCCTTGCTATCATTTTAGCACTCAAAGAATGGAGACATTTGCTAGAAGGAACTAAGGATCCTATTCTCATATTTACAGATCATAAGAACCTATCCTACCTTAGCGAAGCTAAAAGATTGTCTTCAAGGCAGGCTAGGTGGTCACTGTTCTTGTCTCATTTTAATTATATAATCACCTATAGGCCAGGTGACCGGAACACTAAAGCGGACGCTCTGTCCAGACAATTCGAGACTATTGACAAACAGGAGATTGATGTCACTCCTGTCATTCCCCCAGACAGGATAATAGCAACTACTATATTGTCTATTTCCTCGTCCCTCTTGCAGGCCATACAAGCGAAACAAGGCATGGCACCCAGCGAGAGGCCTAATGATAAATTGTTCGTTGACATTCCCGAGAGACGGGATATTCTGTCACTTTATCACGATACTAGGACTGCTGGACATCCTGGTATTTCCAAAACAGTGTCAGCCGTTTCTCGGTATTTCTGGTGGGATACCTTACGTAAGGATGTTACTGACTATATAAGTGCTTGTACTACTTGTGCTTGTATGAAAACCTCTCGTAGAGTTCCTTGTGGGCTGTTGCATCCGTTGCCCGTTCCCGAGAGACCTTGGTCTAATCTATCAATGGATTTTATTGTTGAATTACCCCCTTCGAATGGTAACACAGTCATCCTAATGATAGTAGATCGGTTTTCCAAAATGGCTCACTTTGTGTCTCTTCGCAAGTTGCCCACTTCCAAGGAACTGGCTCTTATCTTATCTTCGCTAGAGAAGTGTTTCGATTACATGGTATTCCCTTATCTATTGTATCCGATAGGGGTAGCCAATTTATTTCCAGGTTCTGGAAAGCCTTTTGTTCGGAGATGGGTATTTCCCTCTCATTTTCTTCCGCTTACCATCCCCAGTCTAATGGAGCTGCTGAACGTGCCAACCAGTCTCTAGAGCAGTACCTCCGTTGTTTTGTGTCTCACCATCAGGACAATTGGTCTGACCTGCTTCCTTGGGCTGAATTTGCTCGGAATAATGCCACTCATGATTCTTCCGGCAAAAGCCCTTTTTACGTTGTCTATGGCCAGCATCCCGTTGTTCTTCCGGCTGCATTCTCCTCTCAGGGCATGCCAGTTCTGGATGAGCATTTGGCTGGTTTGCGTAATACTTGGGAGCAGGTTCAGCGTTCTTTGGTGGACTCTGCTGCCCGCCAGAAGGCTCAGGCTGACAAGCATCGCAGAGCGGCTCCTTCCTATGTTGTGGGGGACAGGGTTTTGCTTTCCACACGGAATATTCGCCTCCGGGTGCCTTCTATGAAATTGGCTCCCCGCTTCATTGGTCCTTATCGCATTATACATAAGGTTAATCCCGTTTCTTATGCCTTGGGTCTGCCTAAGAATCTGCGTATACCCAATGTATTTCACACCTCTTTGTTGAAGCCTTACGTACGCAACCGCTATACCCGGCATACTCCCCCTCCCCCTCCTGTCTCTGTGGAGGGTCATGAGGAGTTCGAAGTATCTGCTGTTATTGACTCTCGTTTTCTTAGGGGTCGGCTTCAGTACTTGGTACATTGGAAGGGTTATGGGCCTGAGGAGCGCAGTTGGATTTCTGCGGATGCTGTTCATGCTCCCCGCCTTGTACGTTCTTTCCATTCGCGTTTTCCTGCCAGGCCTGGTCCTGCCCGCCCGGAGGGCGTGTCCTCAGGGGGGGGTACTGTAGCGGTACTTACCTTATCCGGGGGCCGGACGCGGTCCTCTCTTCAAGCCGCGCGCGGTCCTGCGGCTGCACGAGCCGCGCGCGGCTCGTCCGACTGTTCTGACAGGAAGGCGGGCAGTGACCGCGAGAAGCGGTCACGTGTACCGCCTGCAGCTAAGAGCGCGCCGCGAATCTCGGGCGCGCTCTTAAAGAGACAGTGGGAGCCTAAATTGCAAAAAGGCTCCCATTGGCTCCTGTCATGCCAATCACCCCATACACTTACCTGTTGGGGGAGTGGAAGTGACAGGAGCCAATCACATTAGTTTGAAGGCTACTTATACTTACCCTTTTCCCTTAGTTCCTTGCCCTATCGTGGTTTCTGCTACAGTTCCCTTTAGTGCTTGTTGTGTTCAGTTGTGTTTCTCCGTATTTGACCTTGGCTTTGTATTCTGACTTCGTTTTCGCTTTATCCTATTCTGTACTGTTTGCCGGCTTGCTGATTCCTGTGTACCAGTCCCCGGCTAGTTTTCGTTTACGCTGTCTCTTTGTGCCCTTGACCTCGGATCGTTCCTGACTCTGTCTTATCCTATTACGTCGAGTCCGGCCACTCTAAGGTCCGGTAGACGTATCTCTCCTCTGTACTGTCATCTGTTAGGGCTGGATCCTGCGTGTAGGGGTATATACTCGTTACACTGTACCAGTGTAATCAATTTTTCAAGCTCAAAATAAACCGAAAAGAAGTTACCAACGTAAGACTGAGCAATTACAATAATTTTCCAGATAGGATTTCCAGCGTTTATGAAGGTGTAGGGAAGCTGCTAAAGCAACCCAACTAGGTCAGTCTTTTTTTTTTTTTTTTCTGGTGGTAGGTACAATGGAAAATAGAAAGGTAGCAGCGCCATGTGGGTGTCCGAATTGGAATAAGTCAATATGCAAAATAAGAGGACAGGAAACACAATATAAGGTAGTATGCACTTATAGTAAAATTGCACTTTTTGGAGCTTCTGGTCAGCTCAAAGTATTAGCATCTGGGTGGTACAATCCCCACCTGTTGATATGCTGGTAGGTGGTGTCTCTGCAAAAGATGTGTACAGATCAGGTCTCAATTGGGGCATATGGAAATCTTTCTTTACAAAAGTAGTAGCAGCAAATCACCCATGTGAGTGTTTTAGAAAATAAATAAAGCAAAATAGTGCTCACTGACAAAAGGTGATAAAAATAATAAAAGGAGAGGTACTTACAGTAGATGAGCAAAAATAGGTTTTGTTCAGTCCTAATGTCATAGGTGGTATCCCCACCAAGGATATCAAAGTGAGAGTCCGCTAGATAAAATCTTCTAAGGACAGTCAGGAAGGTCCAAGGTAAGTATGAAGTATATTAATTTTATTGGAAATAAAAACATACAAAGTAAAATATACTGATGTGTTTTGCCAAACCGTAGGTTTTATCAAAATGTTACATATGAAGCACTCCTGTTTATATAGAATACACATTTTTTAAAAAATTGAATGTCAGTCATGTGACAGGATAAATCAATTAACATATAAAATATTAGAAACAATGTAAACCTTTCTAACCAAGCTTTATTTTATATTTAAATTGGATTGGTTGGACACACTAACAAGAACTCCTGGCCAGAAAATTTCTCTTGACCTGGAGATCATATATACTCACCCTAGACGAATCTTTAAAGACAAAGGTGAAAACCACTTTGGCATACACTGCATGGTTCCCGGCTGAGGTGGTGGGGGGGGGGGGGTCAAGATCCCCCAGGATTAATTACTTGATGTGCTTTTTTCACCTTATTCTCAGGCACTTGCTTACAGTGGTGTCGGAGGGAGGTGTGTCAGGGCAAACCGGCAATTAGTTTACTCTGTTCTGTTTTATTTAGTTTGGTTTTTCAATTCACGCTTTGATGGCGTAACGGAGCACTAGAACCGTGGAGATCTTTTGGTGTACCTTCTCCTGCTCTCATTCATTGAAATGCAAACCATTGCTTACCCAATGTCGTGTATCTTTGGAGAGTCGGCAGTAGTTGAACATGTCGACCACCTTCATCAAAATAGTTACAATGTTCCGTTGATATCCTACTGGTAAATGCTAAAGCTCAACCTCTTATTAACAATGACCTATTTGGTTTTGTAAAACTTATTTTGTTTTATGTTGAGGAAACTTCAAAATAGTGAATGTAACTGAATCACTTTCCAATTATCAATGATCCATGACTGCTTTTTTTTTTCAATCTTTATTTTTGCAGTGTGTGAGTAACATAAACAAGCTTGTATCGCCACAACAGCGTGTACAAGCTAAAACAGTAATACAGTATTATGGCCATGACTGCTTTTAAGTTATTTGTGCTGTATTTTTGTATCTTGCATTCACAATAAAAATAGTGTAAAAAAATATATATATATTTTTTTTAAATCTCACTGAATGAAATAGTTGGCTATGAGTGGAGATAGTATATGGTAATTGTAAAAGTGAGTACAAAATTAGAAAATCTAAGTGAAATGGGATAGGTCCCCTTAAGGGGAGAGTCCCATTATAGTCACTTTTCATCTACGTCTTAAAATTGGCACAGCGATGGCATAAAATGTGTAAACAAAATGTAAGGGAGGGGAAATCACATGATCGGTGTGGGATGCAGCTAACTGTAAAATAAAAATAAAAACTATGGGAATAGAAGAGGAGTCCTAGGAAAGAGGGGCAAGTTGGGGAAAAAAGGACCAAAAAAGGAAAAAAAGATGTTGAAACTAAAGAGGAGGTCTGTACCTTTCCAAGATGGTGGAAAGGCACAGAGAAAGAGGTGCATGTTTGGGGATGGTAGTTTAAAAGACGAAAAAAAGGAAAGAAAAAAAAAAAGGAAGGTGATAATACATATACAAATTATAAAACCACAGAAATACTATAAATAGAAATGGAATAAGTAGTAAAATAGAATTATATAAAAGTCTAATACATTAGCAGACAAATAATAAACAATTAAAAAGATCAAACTCTGCATTTAACCGATGGGGTGCCATAATATTTAAATAAAAAAAACTCATCCTGTCACGGGGGGGCGTTCGGAGGGTGGCTTACACAGGAGGGGATGGGCATCGACGATAGGATCATGACGCTAAAACTCACTTCTCTCAATGTCAAAGGTATGAATTCCCTTAAGAAAATGCGACTAATGCCTAGGGAATTGAAATGACTGCACCCGGTCATCGCAAACATGTCAAGTTCTCCCTTAGGGATCACAACTACACCAGGTCTACCGAGGCCAGGGCTTAGAACAAACGTAACTGGGTGGCTATTCTGATACACCATAGGTGCCCCGTCTGGGTTGCGGCCACTAAAGTTGACCCAGATGGACGGTACATTATACTTTCGGACACCCTGTGCTCCCAAATAGTACACATAATCAACGTATATGCACCGAACGCACCAGTGGCCAGCTTCTGGAGGAATCTGTAAGACAAAATTCACTCGCTACCACGTGGGATGATCGTACTGGGAGATCTCAATGCAGTGCCATGTCCAGCCGTAGACAGGAGCACCCGAAGAAGAATGATGTGGTCCCAGGGTTGCGGCGCACAAGACAAATTATTGCACAAATTCATGAGGTAGACAGGCCTAGTAGACATATGGAGAGCCCAGCACCCGGGCGACATTGACTATTCATTTTAATCTGCCCAACACCGTACGTATTCGCGTATATATCTATTCCTGATGAGTAATTTCAGTGTGGTGCGGGTCGTCGGCTCTAATATGGGATCCATCACCTGGTCAGACCATGCAGACGTCAACCTAACATTCGGAAACCTAAGATATTGTACCGCCCAAAACGACTGGGTGCCCTGGGTCTTCCCAACCTGTACTTTTGTTACCTGGCAGCACAGCTCAAGTAGCCATGTGGCACACCCCCTTGGAGGCGAGGAAGTGGGTGGATCCCGAGTAGCTCCTGATGGGAGCAGACCTCCCACAATACAATATGTGGGTACCAAAGGATTTCAGGCCTTTGATACGGACATCGTGCCCAGCCTTCTTAAATTCCATTCGGCTGTGGGATGCATCAGCCCCAAAGTATAGTCTGGCCTCCTCCCCCTCCCTTCTTATGCCCTACCTGAGGAATAGAGCATTTTCCCCGGGCCTGACAGCTCATGACTTTTGACACCTGAAGCAAGCGGGGTTACAGAGAATATGCCATCTATATGAAAACAGGAAAGTCATCCCATTTGATGTGCTCAAACAAAGGCATCACCAAGTCTGCAGATTTCTTTAGCGAAATCTGCGATTTGCAGATATCTAAACAGCCCCACACTAGGGATGCAGCACACACTGCCCTGACATTTTACGAGAGGTTATGCCTGAACGAATTGTCAAGGGACTGATAACACAACTATACGCCCAACTCCGTATGGAGACGAAGGACTGTGGTAGCTTGACCTATATCGACCACTGGGAGAGGAGCTGGAGGGCATCGAATGGCAACAGATTTGGGAAGCTAGTGGCTCCTCCATATGCGTGTCTACGCAGGAACAATCCTTTAAGACACTATTTCTGTGGTAAACCCCACCGACTAACTTGTACCGAATGCAAAAGGTACCGAATGACATGAGTTGGAGGAGTTGCGGCCTTAGGGGCACCTACCTTCATATGTGGTGGGAATGTCCTAAAATCAAGGTCTACTGGGAGTCAACTGGGGAAGTGGTGAGACAGGTTTTTCAAAGCACCAGCTCGGTAGAGGGCTGGCCCAAACATAATCTAAAGTTGTTACAAAAAATCGCATTGGCAGCCTGCAGAGCAGTGGCTCAGTACTGGCTAAAAATAGAACCTCCACCCCCATCAGAGGTGATGGGCAATTGTCACAACGGTTAGTGTGGTCCAACACGCAGAAACTATGTAAACATATACATAGAAAATGAAAAGGAAATAAAAAGGAGAGAACGTAAACTGGTCCTTAGAATGGCCGGACTAATACTGGTACAGAATGATCAAAGGGAAAGCCGAGGTCAAGGAAGCCAGAAATAAACAAATACCGTTTAAACAAGCCAAGTCAGGGAAACCAGAATTCAGAGTAACAAGGAATAGCCAAGGTCAAAATATTAGAATCACAAGGATAAACGCACTCTCGGGAACCAGGAACAGGAAACCACGACAGGGCAAGGTACTGGGGTGAATTGGGGATTTAAATATCCCTTTCTATGCTGTGATTGGTCAGAGGATGACCTCTGACCCCAGAACGTGCGTCGGCGTCGTGACGTCACATGCACGTCCATATAGTTTCGGGGGGCGGAGCCACTGATGGACGTGACCGCATGGTCGGCGCCATCTTTGATTTGCCGGGGCAGCGTGGAGTGGTTTCCGGCTCGCTGCTGAGCAGGTTAGCTCTGCTTGTCGGCACGATCGTGCCTGTCGAGCCAGGAGCCGTAACAGTACCCCCCACTCGAAGACCGCTCACCGGGCGGGAAGAAGCCGGCTTGTGAGGAAAACTGTTGTGAAACGACCAGACAAGACGGGGAACATGAACCCGGTCAGCAGGAACGTTCCTCCGGGCCATATCCCTTCCAGTCAACTAAGTAAGACAACACCTATGGAGATCTTGGAGTCCAATACAGATCGCACTTCGTACTCCTCTTGATCACCTACTACCAAGGGCGGAGGAGGAACAACCATTTTTGTGTATTGATTCCAAGTGAGGGGCTTAAGCAATGATACATTGAACGAATTGGCAATTCTCATATGTGCAGGGAGTGCCAAGGAATAAGTCACAGGGTTTATACGACGAAGGACACGAAAGGGACCTATGTATCGAGAGGCTAGTTTCATGGAAGGAACCTTGAGTTTGATATGACGTGTGGATAACCAAACCCTGTCCCCCACTTGATAGACAGGATTGGCACCCTGTCTCCTGTCAGCATGGATTTTAGCAAGTTTTAAGGCATTCTGTTGTGCTGAATGAACAGAATCCCAAGTGTCCTGAATAGTGATGTCCCGAACGGTTCGCTGGCGAACATAGCGTGTTCACGTTCGCCACAGATGGCGAACATATGCGATGTTCGGTCCGCCCCTATTCGTTATCATTGAGTAAACTTTGACCCTGTACCTCACAGTCAGCAGACACATTCCAGCCAATCAGCAGCAGACCCTCCCTCCCAGACCCTCCCACCTCCTAGACGGCATACAATTTAGATTAATTCTGAAGCTGCATTCATTTTTTTTTTGTTTATTATACATTATCCCCCACGACCAGTAACCTGTGTTTATTATACATTATCCCTCCCCAACCAGTAACCTTGTTTATTATACATTATCCCCCCATAGCCAGTAACCTGTGTTTATTATACATTATCCCTCCCCAACCAGTAACCTTGTTTATTATACATTATCCCCCCATAGCCAGTAACCTGTGTTTATTATACACTATCCCTCCCCAACCAGTAACCTTGTTTATTATACATTATCCCCCCATAGCCAGTAACCTGTGTTTATTATACATTATCCCTCCATAGCCAGTAACCTGTTTATTATACATTATCCCTCCATAGCCAGTAACCTGTGTTTATTATACATTACCCCCCCATAGCCAGTAACCTGTGTTTATTATACATTATCCCTCCATAGCCAGTAACCTGTGTTTATTATACATTATCCCTCCATAGCCAGTAACCTGTGTTTATTATACATTATCCCTCCATAGCCAGTAACCTGTGTTTATTATACATTATCCCTCCATAGCCAGTAACCTGTGTTTATTATACATTACCCCCCCATAGCCAGTAACCTGTGTTTATTATACATTATCCCTCCATAGCCAGTAACCTGTGTTTATTATACATTATCCCTCCATAGCCAGTAACCTGTGTTTATTATACATTATCCCTCCATAGCCAGTAACCTGTGTTTATTATACATTATCCCTCCATAGCCAGTAACCTGTGTTTATTATACATTATCCCTCCATAGCCAGTAACCTGTGTTTATTATACATTATCCCTCCATAGCCAGTAACCTGTGTTTATTATACATTATCCCTCCATAGCCAGTAACCTGTGTTTATTATACATTATCCTCCCATAGCCAGTAACCTGTGTTTATTATACATTATCCCTCCATAGCCAGTAACCTGTGTTTATTATACATTACCCCCCCATAGCCAGTAACCTGTGTTTATTATACATTATCCCCCCCATAGCCAGTAACCTGTGTTTATTATACATTATACAGGCAGCATGATGTCTTAGGCCGGCCCAGAGAGTAAGTGAGTGAATAATATAATATATATGTTCAGAAACATATTAGTAATATATGTAAATCGGGTTCATGCAAAGAGGGTGAAAAGGTATTAAAGAAAAACACACTTATTGCATCAAATTTACAAAGCCAGACTTTTAAAAGCTTTCCTCATTTCTTTCTCGGGATGAGGAATATATCGGTTCTAGACTGAGGATTTCCATCTGCCCAATCTTTTAATAATATGCACTGGAGTGTCAGTGTTGAAGGAGACCAAAGCTGCCCCTATTCTAAATGAAAGACCCGAGACATGGATACAACCCAATCTTAGGAGTAGTGTTCTGATGTAGAAGATGAATTTAGCCGTAGTCCGAGGGATTCAGTGAGAGTAGTGGTGAAATGTGTGTGGCATGACTGAGTGTGGGTAAGTAAGAGTCAAGTATTTTAACTGGGCATTAGTTCTAGGTGGGATAAAGTGGTATAGCGGATGGATGAGTAGTTTGGTTCATTTTAGAGGTTTGTAGAGAAAGTATATAGTGATCATGATTTTTAGCGATATCCAATATTTTTAAGGTGGTCTGGTGTCACCACTCATATCTGGTGTCACAATAGCTTGCATTTAAAAAAAACAAAAACATTTTTTGACTGTAATATAATAGCAGTCAGTTTCCTTCACACGTGTGCGTTTCAGGGCCTGCCAGGGCACAGTGTCACACAGTGTCACACCAGTGCAACTCATATCTGGTATACTCATAACCTTGTGCAAATGGGGAGTTTGCGGTTGTGCAAATGGACTTTTTGCGGTTGTTTGCGGTGCGTTAAACGGGGAGTTTGGTCTGTCACTGTGAAGCGGTCGTAACCCTTACACTACCTGATCGATACCTCATACCTGATCTTTTAAAGCACGTTATTCCAAACAATTTAGGAAAGTTAGGTGATTTATGCCCTTTATGGATTAAAACCAGACTCTGCATCACCTATGTAATTTTCCATGGGAGTTTTGCCATGGATCCCCCTCCGGCATGCCACAGTGTTAATCCCCTTGAAACAACTTTTCCATCACTATTGTGGCCAGAAAGAGTTCCTGTGGGTTGTAAAATTTGCCTGCCTATTGAAGTCTATGGCAGTTCGCCGGGTTCGCCCGTTCGCGAACATTTGCGGAAGTTCGCGTTCGCCGTTCGCGAACGGAAAATTTCATGTTCGCAGCATCACTAGTCCTAAACAGAAGTCAAACGGGCGTTCAAAGCAGGAATATCTGTGCCTGAAAATTCAGAAGGTAACACAGTGGGGTAAGAACCATGATTAACAAAAAATGAACTATGGTTAGAGGGTTCATGGGTCGCTTTATTTCTGGCAAATTCAGCCGTAGGTAAGAGTTCGTACCAGTTGGACTGATTGGCATCGATAAAGCAACGTAAATATGATTCTAAAGACTGATTGGCCCTCTCTGCAGCACCATTTGTTTGAGGGTGATACGAAGAGGAAAATGAAAGTTCTATACCCAATTGTTTACAGAAGGTACGCCAGAACCTAGAAATAAATTGGGTACTTCTGTTCTTCTTCCTTCCCTAAAGATAGAACGAATGTGTTCCAGTTATTATACACCTCATTATATAACATAAAGGCTGCAGAGACACTCTAACAACGGAAGCAATTCATATTCGATTACCTACGCAGATTTCACCTGAATAAATTGGAGAGGTCCTCAAAGATTCTAAAACTGGGAGGGCCCTGGGACCAGAAGATCTCCTGCTCCGATACAAGATATTTAGCGATGTCCTACTACCTCACATGTGCACCTCTTTAACGCCCTCACCAGCAAAGGGAAACTTGGCCCCGAATTTAAACCGCATATATAACGGTTTTGCCCAAAGAGGGGAAGGATCTGGAGCTGTGCCCAAGCTACAGGCCCATTTCCCTCCTCAATTGTGATGTCAGGATCTTGGCCAATGTCTTGGCGAGCTGAATAAAAACCGCCTACCCTCCCTTGTACGTCATGACCAAAGTGGGTTTGTACCAGGCAGGGAGGTGAAAGCTAATAACATCAGGCTTTTGAATCTTTCACCTGGCACAGACCTCAGACACAGGTGATTGTCCTTTCCAATGATGCCAAAAAGGCTTTCAATGGCGTAGACTGGAAATTTATGTTCTCGACGATCCGGAAAAAGGTTTTCAAGAAAAAAATCTGTTAATGGATTGTCATATACTTTTCAATCAGCGAGGGTGCGCATCAACAGCAGTTTTTTCCACACTGATGCACATATCCAACGGGACTAGGCAGGGGTATCCGCTATCAACTCTGCTTTAACAATGGAACCCTTCCTGAATGCTGATGGGAACAACCCATCAATTCGGGGACTACAACACCTGGGGTTTGAACACAGTCTCTGCATATGCTGCTGATCTTTTATTCTATGTTACGCAACCGTTGGTTTCACTGCCAAACCTGCTGCAGGAATTGGATGCCTTCAGCAAGTTGTGTGACTATAAGCTCAACCTAGACAAATCAGAAGCAATGAATACCCCCATCGGATATCGCTTGGGTCAACCTCAATTCCCATTTTAAAGTTGCGAAGACTGCTTGAAATACCTTCGGATAGAAGTCCCTGGAATCTGACTAAGATATACCAATATAATTTCCAACCAATGCTACACAGCTTCCAGAAAAATATGAAGGACTGGACAGTACCGCACTTCTCCTAGATCAGCCGAATTGATAGCGTAAGAATGAATCTGCTGCCTTGCATGCTCTACCTCTTCCAGACTATACCAATTTCGCTACCAAAGAAGTTTTTCGCCTCCCTGAATTTAGCCTTGACTCAATAAATATAGAAAAACAAGAGGCCACGATTTAAGTTAGAACTTGTACGCCTGAAATCCGATTGGGGGGCTGGGTCTCCAGTCATTCTGCGACTACTACATGGCCATACATTTAAGCCGCATAGTGGAATGGCACATGTCTTTACAGCATATATGGCTGGCCCTGGAGTGAGGGACCATATTCCCTCTATTGTATGGCTAGGAGAGGTCACTACTAGAGACATCTGCAGCACTCCACCCCTGATTGGGGTGACTTTCGGTGAATGGCACATCATTCAGTTCAAGATGGCCCTAACCACCCCAAATGGACCTCTGCATGAACCCTGACAGCAGGAACGCTCCTCCGGGCCATATCCCTTCCAGTCAACTAAGTAAGACAGAACACCTATTGAGATCTTGGAGTCCAATATAGATCGGAGTTCGTACTCCTCTTGATCACCTACTACCAAGGGCGGAGGAGGACCAATTCTGCATTTCCGGCTGGCTCAGAGCGTCGTCGTCGGGGATTTCTGTAGAAGGCACATACATCAAACTTACCTCACTCTGCAGGGCAGATTCAATACTCCCCTTAAAGGGACACTATAGTCACCAGAACTACAGCTTATTGTGTTTGTTCTGGTGAGTAGAATCGTTCCCTTCAGGCTTTTTTCTGTAAACACTCTTTTCAGAGAAAATGCAGTTTACACTGCAGCCTAGGGATTCCTCCACTGGCCACTCCTAAGATGGCTACTAGAGGTGCTTCCTGGGGCAGTGCTGCACACTGAGCAGCACTGCCATTCAGTGTCTCCACCCTCTGCATGCAGAGATGCATTGATTCAATTAATCTCCGAGGAGATGCTAAATGGCCAGGGCTGTCTGTCTTGTGCTTGCTCTGCCCTTAATCTGCCTCCTAGTCAGTCTCAGTCAATCCTATGAGGAAGCATTGTAATTTGCTCAGACCACCACTTCTGATTATGTCTGCAGCATCACAGGCAGGCAGACAGGCAGCTGCAGACTTGAATACAAGTAGAATTTTACTATATTTAGGAAGGCCAGGGGGCTAGATGGTGGTTTTAACACTATAGGGTCAGGAATACAGGTTTGTGTTCCTGATCCTATAGTGTTCCTTTAAGGGATCTCATCACAGACAGGCAACCCATCGTGATGGAACATTTCCAACACAATCAGGTGTGTCTTTACCAAATAAACATACATTACACAAACCATTGACTGCGTTTGAAACACTGTTCCAGACCGGCACATCTATACTGCAGTGTTTCCACCCTCTGCCAACTGTTGCATCACATCCCCCTCCACCTCAATATCAAGCCAGTGGGGGGGGGGAAGCCCTGCAAACAGAGTTTACTGATCAGAAGTGGTCCAAGATGACGCTCTTAACGCATATTAGCTCCAGGAGCACCTGATTTCAAGAAATACATTTGAAACTGCTGACTCAATGGTACGGCTTTCCACAAAAGCTACATCACTTTCCCCCCCAAGATTCCTGACACTTGCTAAAGATGTGGAGGAGCAGGAGACTCTCTACACATATTCTCCGACTGTCCTCATATCACCCTTTTGGAAGAAGGTACATGAGACCATGACTTCCATGGCAGATGAGGGGGTACACCTAGCACCAGCGGACATGCTGCTGAACTGTACCACACATCTCTTTCCAGACATCTGCTCACAGCGACTTGTTCCTTAATTCCAGCACTGTGAAAATGACCCAATGCCCAGATTCGCCATCCTTCCAATCCTGGATGGAGAGAGTTGAGACGATCGGGAAGGGGTGAGGAGAATGTTGCGATGCTAACTGCATCTAGAGAGCTGCATCTAGAGAGCTTGGCTATCCTATGTGATTACAGGTGCGTAGGTGGAGGTGCAACAGGCATGGGCTGTGAACCCATTAGATGGACCTGAAGTAAACCATGATTTGTACCCCCCCTTTTTTTTTCTCCTCAACCCACAACCTCCTTCAATCACTCCCAATTCCTTCCTCACTCTGATCTTCTCCCTTTCACCCATCTTCTGGGCTCGCGTGTTCCTCCCTCCGTCTTTACTGCACAACTTTACCTCTATTACGGCCTCTCCATGCCGGAGCTCACCCACTTCCAACAAGATGCAGTGACCTTAATGTCATGTCCATTACATTTAGATGGCAGGGATTACTTGCGTGTCTCGCTGGTTTCCTGCAAAATGTTAACTTATGTCAACTACATGAGGCATTGTGTATGCCATAGATACATGCTTACTTGACACGTTTTCTTGTGGGACTTCATGGTCTTCTTAATCTGCGATTGCCTTTACTACTTGACTTTCCTTCTAATCTGTAAAATGTTCTGATATTAAATCTTCATAAAGTGTCAAAAATAAATAAAAGCACACTTTTCTACCTCTTAAACAGCAGTAATCTGTAATAATAGTTACTGCCATTTTAAAGACTACAAACTTTTGTACTGTCACTCTGTCTCGGTTCCTTGAAAAGATCATTAAAAACTTTTCGTTAAAGAGCATATCAGTTAAACTTTCTCTCTTCATACCTTGGTCACTCAGCCTGCTTCCTCTCCAAAAACTATTCCTTTACTGTTCTAGCAACCTACTTTATCCCGTACATGAAATACATCCGGCCCTTGCCTCTTGTGCCACTTTACCCCACTACCGCTAGAAAGTAGGCTCGTTTGAGCAGGACCCTCAACACAATGTTTCTGTACGGCTAGTTTCTCTTGTTACAAATACATATGTTAGTCCACCTATTGTATAGCACTACGTAATTTGGTGCTTAAATGGATCCTATAGTGCCAGGAAAACAAACCAGTGTTCCTGGCACTATAGGCTCTTGGAGAGCCCACCTCCCTTGGCGCTGAAGGGGTTAAAAACCCTTCAGCCACATACCTTAATCCAGCGCCAGGCTCCCTCAGCACTGGTGACCTCTCCTGCTCCGCCGACGCTAGCTCCCAAGTGGAGCCAAACGCATGCGCGGCCAGAGGCATTCAAACCCTCCCATAGAAAAGCATTACTCAATGCTTTCCTATGGGGATCTTATTAGACGCTGAAGGCCCATGAGGACATCCAGTGTCAAATAAGTGTGATTTACTCCATGTAAATTGCGGAAGCGCCTCTAGTGGCTGTAAGGGAGACGGCCACTAGAGGCTGGATTAACCCTGCAGTGTAAACATAGCAGTTTCTCTGAAACTGCTAGGTTTTCAGCTGCAGGGTTAAAACTAGGGGGACCTGGCACCCAGACCACTTCATTGAGCTGAAGTGGTCTGGGTGCCTATAGTGGTCCTTTTAATAATTTTTTTCTTAACTTTTCATTAACTCCTACACGATTACAGTTCTTTTCATGCAAATGCTTTGCCTATAAATGTTTTGACACTTTTTCTCACAGATTAATTAGAAGAGTGTTTTGGTAAAAAACAATTACTGGTTGAAAATAATTACTTGAAAAACGTTGATATATCTATAATCTGTTTTCATTCTGATATGTTGCAGAGTGTACTTTATGTATTATTGCATATTTCTAATTCTTGTTTTGGATTTCTCTAGGCAGTAAGCGAAATCTTGAGCCGTATTTCCAGCACTCTAAAACATCTCCTTGTGGAAGTCTCATCCTGACAAATGCAGAGAAATCTGAAAAGAAAATGTCCTCTCTTCATGCAGAGGAAGACACAAATATGTTAAGAAGAGAACACGATCTTAACGCTAAACCGTTAATATTTTCTGAATGCAATAAATCGTGGGCCATGGTGGCCCCTCAACCAGCCAACCGCAGCATGGCAGACCCCCCAATCATGACTCTTAGTGAGAGAGTGGATAATGCGGAAACACCTACTAGTGAGAGATACAAACATTTCACATCCCCAATGTTACCCAGTACAAAGCTGAGGAAGAAACTTACCCCTGTTAAGGAAGTGTTAAGTGAAGTCAAGATCTCAGGATGGAGAAACAAAGATGAGCTAAACTTGACATATGTAATGCCCACAATTTGTCACACCCTTGATGGACAGAATTCAAGACCTGGGGATGATTTGTCGTTTAACAGCTTTTTATCTGCAGAGTGTGAAAACTTGATAAAACAAGTAAACACATTCAAAGGTATAAGAACTGATCGTGAACTGGATCATAAAATGGAAAAATCTAGCTTCTTGGAGGGAAGTCTCTTGGACCTAGAGAAAATGAACTTGAATCTCCTAGACTCCCATTTGATGGATGAAGGTAACCGGCACGATAAACTTAAAGTATTGAGCTGTCCTGCCACAACATATCCAAAAAAGTTGCACATTAAAATGAATGAAAGCGAGAGCATCAACCAAGTGGGTGTCGATGGGAAATCCTTAAGCACTGATAGTGCTCTACCTGTAGCAGATAGCTCAGAAAATGATCGCACTTTTATATTGTCAGTTGTACCAATACGAAATTGTGGCAAAGCTTTGGAAGAAGGAATGGGTGACACATGCATGCACAAGGTCAATGCTACAGTCTGTATGCAGCATATCATGTTCACGCAAAGTGCAGTGACTTCTGCTGACACCACACAGGACATTTTGTTCTGTGATGCCATACCTGAAGGTAATACAATGCAAGCTATTGTATCAAGTGATCAAATAACTCCTGCCAATAGCACACCAAACACTGAGATTGATGTAGCCAGTGTCCCTCAGGATATGGCATCAATCCTTAATGAGATGGATGTAGCCAATGTCATCTATGACATTGTAATGAAGTCTAGTGGGACAGCGGAAGCCAATGTCACCCAGGAACTTGTGTATACAACAAGTGAAACTGCGACTAATGCCACCCAAGACCTTGTGTCAGAACCTAGTGAGATGACTGTAACCAATGTCACAGAGGTCAAACAAAAACCTAATGGGACATCTGTGTCAGTCACCCAGGATATTGTGTTAGAGCCTATTGAGATGACTGTAACGGATGCAACACAGGCCTATGTACTAAAATCTAATGGGACATCTGTGTCCAAGGTCAGCCAAAATACTGCATCTTGTGGGATGACTTTAACCAGTACTACCCAGGACATAGTGTTAGAACCTACTGAGATGACTGTAACCAAGGCACCCCATATGTATATACTAAAATCTGACGGGTCGTCTGTGTCCAATGTCACTCAAGACAATGTGTCAGCACCTAGTGGAATGACTGGAATCCGTGCCAACCAGGGCCTTGTGTCAGAATCTTGCGGCATGCCCGTAACAAATGCCACTCATCTTATGGTGGAACCCAGTAGGATGACTGTAGCACATGCCAACCAGGTATTTGTGCAAAAACCTAGCGGGACATCTATGTCCAATGTCACCCAGGACATAGTGTCAAAAGAGGTGACTGTGGTTAATACCACAAAGGAGATTCAACCAAAACATGGTAAGGTAACTACAGATGTACCCAGTTTGGAAAAAGAAGCTGTGGGTAAAATACCCAATATCACTCCGAATGCGTTATTGGATTATGAGGGAACTTCAAAATGTACATTGCATAAACTACTAAATAAGACCTTCTCCATGAACAGACAAGATAAACAAACATCACCTTTTATAGTGCCTGTAGCTATTGCCACCCCAGACTTTCCAACTCACTGTGAAATGGCTACAGTAAATATTACTCAAGACCTTGCCTCTGAACATGTAGAAGTGGCTGAACCTGACTCCACACAGGATGTCGATGAGGAAAGATTAGAGCAAGTGGTTAGTCATCCAGAACAATTGGAGCATTGCACAAAAATATGGGAGACTTCTCAGGAGTTGTCTTTCTCCAGTGGGTCCTTGTCCTTTGTCACATCTACACCTGTAACAGGGTTGAGCCATTATCGTTTCATCATAAAATCTGAACAGCCTATGCAGTATGACCCCAACTTTACTTTTACTAACTTGGAGGCACAAATAAAGGAACTGGAGATGAAAGGACAATCCAAACTTAAATTATTGCATAGAGGCAGTTTAGTAAAAAGAGGAATGACAAGGGGCTCTATGCTGCCCCGCGTGTCCAGAAGTAATGTTCCAGTAGCAGTGGAAAAGTCAAAACTAATGGAACCTCCATGTGCTCCAAAATTTGGCCACGGTTCTTTACCACAAGCCACTGAAGGGGCTAAAAAATTAACAAAAGAGCATTTGCCTAACAATGATCTACCAGGAGGGAGTAACTGTTTTAGGCGAGGCATGGTTTGCCCTTCACTTAGCAGGAATACCACTGTAGGCATTGCCCAGAAAAACTTAGGAGAGTCAGCAAGACAACTTGTTTATCACAAGCCAATAAATGGTTTGTATACTCTCAAGGCTACAGCTGCAAAGGTATCTAACAAATTGTTCTTTTCTACTTTATTCTTTGTCTATGATCATAGTTTTTCCATCTAGATCTTAATGTTAGGCTTGCTCTTTGATAAGGAATTATGTAGTTGTTTGTATGAGGTGTACAGTAATGCCTTTTCTTTATCACAGATAGGATCCCATTCTTCAAACTCTAAGTTGCCCAGCAGAACTACTAATAAACCAACAGCACAGGTTGCCCATAACACTGGCATTTTTTCTTTAAGAGACCCAAGCTCCACCAATCTTGAGGATGCTGCTCAAAGCGTTGCATCCTTGACTGCATGTCAAACGGCAGCCTCTGGTGAGATCTTGTAACCAGTTGCAATGGGAAATAGAAAGGAATTGTATCTGAAATGCTGCATTTTTTTTTCCTTCAGTTTAACTTATGACTCTTCCACAGGCAACGGAAAAAGTGACTTTATAAGAGTTGGACCTTCAATTTGCCCACCACCTCTAACTGGTTCTCAGACATCACCCAAAAAAATATACCCAAACTCAGGTGAGGAACCAAATATAAGCTAATTCTCTGAGTATGCTAAACAGGGCTCAACAAATCCCAGGTCGCCATGGCGCCTAGGAATTTTGCCTGTGCCTGTGATATGTGAGCCCATTGCCTTCGAGGTGGCCAGCCAGCTGGGAGAATTGTGGAGGCGGGCTGTTGGCTGCTCGTACTGTTGCCAGGTGGCGAGGGAGCTGTGTTGTCCCCGATCTGCTGCCTTGCACGCTGCTTAGTGAGGCGGGGGCCGGATTGACGTCCTATTCCAGCCCCGCCCTCACTAAGCAGCGCATGAGAAAGCAGAGCAGGGACATCACAGCTTGCTAGCCGCCCGCCTCTACAATGACCCAGCCAGCCGCCCACTGGACCCCACACGGTAAGCCAATTTTATAAAAAAAAAGCAATGTGTGAGTCTGTGTATGTGGGTCTGTTGGTGTGAGTCTGTCTGTGTGATGGTATGCATGTATCTGTCTGTGTCATGGTATCTGTGTCACGGTATGTGTGGGTGTCTGTGTCTTGGTATGTTTAGGTGACCAGCCCCCTTCCGTTCGCAAAGAAATTGTGTTTTTATTCGCCTTTTTTTTTTCCCCATGCTGTTTGTCTTCCCTCGACTGGCTCCACTTCTATGGCTGAGACTATCAAGCTTGATGATCTCAGCCAATCCAATGTTTTCCCAGTGGAAAGTATTGGGAAGCTAATGTGCATGCACTGCAAAACGGGGCCTCATAGTGGGCTTCATTAAAGGGACAATTCACTACCCAAATACACAAAATAAATATCACCATTTAGAAGCTATACCCCAAGGAAAAAAATGCATAATGTTTTTCAAAACTGCTTTCAACACCAGATATATTGTCTGCAGCTTTTGCAAGCCCACTTATTCTAACCCAGTCCAGACTTTTTGTGGCTGTTAAATCAGAACCTTCACAATACAGCTCAAGGAAAAGCCTTTGCAATGCAGGTGCTTAAACAATTGCTTGCCTCGTGAGTTTAGGTATTCTAGAGGAGTAGGGACCCTTTAAAATTAATAAAATAAAAAAATACCATCTAGGCTCATTTGGTCAAGTGTGCACAATTTATGAATTTATGGAAAGGCTAATCTTTGAATGCACCTAGTCCCATCCTAAAGCAAATTGTGCAGAGGATGCCCACATCTAGACCTGGCACACATCTTGAGTTTACTGTCTCTCCCTGAAAGAACCCTTCTGTGTTATCCTTTACCTCATGAGCATCGAATAAGGTGTCAACGTTATAGGCAGAAGGGGGCATTGTAGCAGGCGCGAAAGGGAGCAGTAATATACCTGCAGCTCCCCTCTTCTCTCTCGCATGCTATTTAATGATGCTGGGAGCCAGAATATGACGTCACTCCAGCCCCTGCTGCAGCGGTACTTACCCTTTCCAGGGGCCGTCCGGGGTCCTGCTGCTGCACGAGCCGTGCGTGGCTCATCCGAAGGCAGGAACAGGAAGGCGGGCAGTGACCGCGAGAAGCGGTCACGTGTCCCGTCTGACTCTAAGAGCGGGTCTCGGGCGCACTCTTAAAGGGACAGTGGGAGCCTAAATTGGAAAAGGCCTCCCATTGGTCCCTGTCATGCCACACTACCCATACTCTTACTTTTTGGGGACGTGGAGATGACAGGGACCAATCAAGATGTTTAGTTATTTATACTCACCTTTTTCCCTTGGTTCCTTGCCCTATCGTGGTTTCTGTTTCAGTTCCCTTAAGCGCTTGTTGTATTCAGTTGTGTTCCTTCGTACTTGACATTGGCTTTTGTTTTCTTTGTTTTTCACACGCACGCGATCCCCCCCTATTTCCCAAATGGCCGGCCATGCCAACTACATTTCCCATAATGCCGGTCACTTTGCGGCTGTCATAAAAAATGGCAGACTATATCGCATCAGTTCCCCCCTTTTCCCCACCCACTGACAGACGTCGCATCCCCAGAGACTCCTGGCCAGAAGGTTTGGGTTACTCGATGGGATGTGTGATTTACTCACAGGTGTCCTGCCAAAGGGATATTGTGCCTAATCTGAAGAAGCTCCAACCGGTACTTTCTGGGAACCACTAGTTGGCGCTTCTGGGATGGGACTTGCCCTGTTTTATGGGTTTCGGTCAACCTATACAACCTATCTTGTTCCCATATAAATCTCTCGTTCTCTAGTCCTCCTTGCTCTGTCTCTGCTTTCTCTCTATATATCTGGAGGGACGGGCCTCCCCTGGTTTCCCTCCCAAACTACTCTGGTGTGTCCCAAGCTAAGGGGTTTCTGTTTACTGTCGTAGTCGGGATCTTATTAGTTCTTACCTGGGTCTCCTGGGCTGGTGAGCTGGGTATGCAGTAGCTGGTGTAGTGGGGATGTATGCAGATGTTACAGGTCCCAGATCACTTCCCAACAACACTTCAGCGGGCAAATTATTCATAATTCCTACACTCACCAGGCTGGATCCGGCTCCCCAATCCAGGTGAACACAGGTGGAGGAGAGGTGAAACACAGCTCCCCTGGTAGCAGACGTCATTCACCTTCCCCCAGTGAACTTGGCCTCTATCTCCCAAACGACCGGCCACGCCAACTACATAATGCCGTTCACTTCGCGGCAGTCATCAAAAATGGAGGACTGTATCACATCGTTTCGCCTTACAAAAAGTGCTGTTGGAATGTACAGTGACATTAACCTTGAGAAAATCAAACAAGTGCAGTACAACATATTTCTTAAACCGAAAATGAATGCTTACTTGTCCTTATAGCATGATATGTAACCCTTTTACAATGAATTGTGCATTTTACCCTAAATTATTTTGTAGTGGAATAATTACTATGATTGATGTTAGTCTTTTTAATAAAGGCCCCTTCCAGTTTTTTGAGGTTTTTTTTAAAGAGAAATTCAAGAAAAAGTTGCATTTTGTGTGCTGAATGATTCCAAGTTCATTAGACTTTCAGTATGATCATCAGTCAGCTGAGCAAGTAAGTACGTTCTGTATTTCGAATGTTCTATTAAGGAAACTGATGTAGACATTGATTTTTAATACAATTAATTATCTTTCAGGCTTACCCAGGCTTGCTAAAAAGATTTAAAGGAGCTCCCTCTGATTGTTAAAGACTACGGGTGCAGTTTGGTACTATATGTGCATCAAGGACCTAATATTTAGTACGATGAACCTTAAAGATCAGTGAGAAGATAGTTGCTTCATGTTTTATTGTTTTATTTTCCTCAAAGGGGAAAGTTCCAAAAAAATTAGAACTAAAATCTTTACAATATGTGTTTTCATTAAGTCAAGCACTATGGCTTTTGTTGCAAGATTCTTGCACTGCAATTTTAAGTGTTTTCTGGGATGAAAGCTCCCAATGTAAAAATTCACTAAAAAGCAACTTTGTCGAGAATTAAATTCCGAATTTCAAAACGCAGGGTAAAATAGCCACGCTGTGACTATAAATGGGGAATTTCAGTATATTTTTGCCATACATTGCAAATTGTTTTTTGAATTGTCCACAAGACACTGCGTTAAAGATTTTACTTTGCCTATACTGTGCGCTCTTGTGTGCCTATCTCCCTGCAATGTGACTTTTGTCAGAGTATCTGTGTACATCCTTCCCTGGATATTTCTGTGTATCAGACTCTGTTGTCTTTGTATATCTTTTTTTTATTATTTATTTCTTTAATGGTATAGCTTGTTTTACTTATGAGAATAAAACACAAAATGAACAAAGGACAAGTACATATTCTATCTTTTATATTGTCAGTCGGTAGATATCCATTATTCTGTAAATGTAAAAAACAAAACAAAAAAAAAAACATGGACGTATTCTTTCCACCACTTTTACAATAATGTGCACCACCACCCTTTATTTTTTTTCCCCCAATGCACTATTTATTTTTTTCCTTCCCTAAATATTTTTGGGTCAGATTTGTTCTAATGAAGTTAACTCCCTGTTACAGCTCAAACCAGTAACCAGGAAATAGTTTCAAACTATTTCCCATCAAACTTTGCTGCCTATGACATATTGGAAAAAAGATTCAAACAACTATACAATATACACGTGTATTGTTTTACCACTCGGAAACTTTAAACGTTTCATTAAGTTAGAGAATTAAACAATCACACAATGAACTTTACTGTGTTTAGACTTCCCGGTGTTCTTTGATTATTTGCTTTATCCTGGAGAAATCAAGCAACCCGCTTGTTTCATCAGCTCATCTCAAGATATTTTAAGTGGCCAAAAGGAGGCATATGACCAATGGCGGAGCTACAGTATCGAGGGCCCTGTTGCAAGAATTTTTGCCTCCCTCCCCGCTCCCATATCGCAAGGGTGGCAAATGGGTATGTCCCCCCATTTTTCATACAACTCCCACAATGCTTTGACAGCTGGGGCTCTACCATATTCCCATCCTTGCAGGGTTGTATTTAGCACAGAGCAGTGTTTGTGTTTGAATGTAAGCATGTTTTTGTGTAGAGTATGTTTGTGTAACTGTGTGGGGTGCATGCCTGTAATGTTTGCGTTGGAATGCAAGCATGCATTTATATGTAGTGATCAGGGCCGGACTGGGGATACAAAGCAGCCCTGGAAAAAAATCTATGCCAGCCCCGCAGCATGGCGTGGGAAAAAAAAGTGCGTAAAAACACTATTTTTAAACACACGCATGCACTATGACAGACACATACACACACACATATACCACGACAGATGACACGGACACACACTCTCCATGACGGACACACACTCTCCATGACGGACACACACTCTCCATGACGGACACACACTCTCCATGACGGACACACACTCTCCATGAAGGACACACACTCTCCATGAAGGACACACACTCTCCATGAAGGACACACACTCTCCATGACGGACACACACTCTCCATGACGGACACACACTCTCCATGACGGACACACACTCTCCATGACGGACACACACTCTCCATGACGGGGACACACTCTCCATGACGGACACACACACTCCATGACGGACACACACTCTCCATGACGGACACACACTCTCCATGACGGACACACACTCTCCATGACGGACACACACTCTCCATGACGGACACACACTCTCCATGACGGACACACACTCTCCATGACGGACACACACTCTCCATGACGGACACACACTCTCCATGACGGACACACACTCTCCATGACGGACACACACTCTCCATGACGGACACACACTCTCCATGACGGACACACACTCTCCATGACGGACACACACTCTCCATGACGGACACACACTCTCCATGACGGACACACACTCTCCATGACGGACACACACTCTCCATGACGGACACACACTCTCCATGACGGACACACTGACACACACTCTCCATGACGGACAGACTGACACACACACTCCATGACAGACACACACACTCCATGACAGACACACACACATAATATAGCTGCAGGGCAGACAGCTGGGTCAGGTGTGCTGGCGGCCGCAAGGGGAGCTGGCTGTTTCGGCAGCTCCCCGCCGGAACAGTCAGGAGCCAGCTCCCCCCTGCGGCCACAGGTCAGCCAGCTCTCTGTCCGGCACCAGGTGCCGACGGCCCACCGTATCCGGGTGGGCCAGGCCGGCCCTGGTAGTGATTTGTGATTTGTGAATGCAGGGATGTGTGTATGTGTGTGTGTATGTGTGTGTGTGTATGTGTGTGGGTGGTGGCGTGTGTGTAGCGTTTTAATAGAGCGGTATATTTAAATATAGTATTAACATTTGAATGCAGGGGCGTATATGTGTGTAGTGTCAGCATTTGACTGCTGAGATGGTCACATATACATACACTGTGATTGACACACATACAGATATACACAGAAACACACTGACGCACATAAAGATACAAATACTGACAATATGCAGATAAACACACCAGTGTTAATTTTGTCGACTAACCATTTTAATCAGATTTTAGTTGGCTAAAATTTGAGATTTAGTGAACTAAAACAAACAATTCAGATGACTAAAATATGATTAAAACTAAAATGTCTTTTTAGTCAAGACTATGACTAAATTGAAATTTCCCGGCAAAATAAACAATGAAACACAGATACAAATACTGACAAAATAAAGATACACATGATGTTAAATGTTACACTTTTGGGTGCTGGAGGGTGACTTCCCTGTTGGCCTGTTGGGGTTAAGGTCTGGCTCTCCATGTCTGTGCCCCGTCAACTCTGCCTCCTCCCCCCCCACCTGCACGGTTCTCCCTTCCTCCCATGCTGCAGATAAGCAAGGTGGCTTTCGTGCCGTTAAAGGGCCACAGAGCCCCTGGTGATACATACCCACTGGGTGGACCCGAATGCCACTGCACCGGCGGTAGTCCACCACTGCTTATGACCTGAGGTGTAGCTAAGGGAAAATTAAGAGATTTATTCACTAAAGTGAGATTTCAAAGAGAATTTCACATTTAAGGTTAAAATACCAGAACTAGAAAATATCTGTCAGCTATGCTTCCAGTTTGGCTACTTTACCCCTGGATTTTAAATTCACATTGAACTTCAGTGAATAACCTTGTATGTCAAAGAACGAAGATTTTATTTGCACAAACTAACCTGTAAATACTTTGGCTATAGTAATGCCAGTCACATGATTGCCGTCATTATTGCTTTGCTACCGGTATACACCGGTATATGTAAGATTGTACAACAGGACTGAGATGGGAGGCTTTCATGAAACCAATCAGATTTTGTGAAATTTGCTTCTAACTCTGGCTGCCTGGACTGCTTCTGTTCTCCTGTCTGTACATCTATTTGGTTACATGTGCTGCCTATGGGTCTGGTCATCAATCTGGCTGCCTTGGTGGGCTTCCTCTTGGTCTGTTCACCTGTCTGGCTATATGTGCTGCCTTTATTCACCTGTTTGGCTACCTGGGAGGACTGCCTCTCGGTCTGATCACCTGTCTGTTTCATGGGCTGCCTCTCTTCACCTGTATGACTATCTTGGTGGGCTGCCTCTGTTCATCTGTCTGGCTAGCTGGGTGGACTGCCTCTGTTCACCTGACTGGCTAGCTGGGTGGGCTACCTCTGTTCACCTGTCTGGCTAGCTGGGTGGGCTACCTCTGTTCACCTGTCTGGCTAGCTGGGTGGACTGCCTCTGTTCACCTGTCTAGCTAGCTGGGTGGACTGCCTCTGTTCACCTGTCTGGCTAGCTGGGTGGACTGCCTCTGTTCACCTGTCTGGCTCCATGGGCTGCCCCTGGTCACGTATCTGGGCTGGGTGGGGTAACAAATATTGGTACATTAGCTTCCTCTGTCCATATGTCCGATTCCCAGGGTCTGTTTACCTGCCTACCGAATAGTGGAATATTATTTGAGTGGAAAGAACCAACCACATCAAACAAAAAAACAGTGGAGCGCTGAATTTATACACTTACAAAGAACTGGGCTGTCAGGATAATGTGCACTGTGCCTTTAAGAGGACACAACTCTTCTTTATAGCAAAGGACAATGGCAGAATATGGGACTTAGATATACATTGTAAAAAATGTATTAGCCTAAATACTGGATATATAAAAACAACAAATAAAAATACCACAAAGTATTCAGTCCCAAAAAGGATGTTGCCGTCCAAAGCAGTCCGAGACGCGTTTCGCCTGAACCAACAGACTTTCTCAATCGGTGTCCTCTTCTGTGCATGTTGTGCCAGTTTTTTTTATATCTGGTGGTTTGCCCATGATTGGTCCCCCTATGTGTGTGTCATCCAATCATACGTTGGTCTGAGGGGGTGTCGGCTAGATCAGCTGTTTGCTTATGGAACACATTTGTGTCTGTGCAATTGCGTTTTACCCTTAGTAATTGTGCCTTTGGTGCATTTAAAAGCCAAGGTTAATAGTGACAACTTGTTTGTTGGATGTAGCTATTGACATCCACATTCTTGAAGAAAGTGCTTGTCTTAATGGTGGTGTCCCTTTATTGGCACAGCAACGTTTCAACGGTTTGTCTTCAACAAACACATTGTTTGATAAAGACACACTGTCGAAACTTTGCTGATTTGCCAATAAAGTTATATCCTCTTTTCACAATAAGGAGTGCTGAACATCGTTTCTGTTTATTCTTTGATACTTATCCAGGATGGTGGAGCCGGAGTCATTGCACCCTCAAGAAAAATAAGTGCTCTCTTACACCATGGTTATTTAGAGTTCATGACCAATAAATAATGGCATCAAGCATATACTTGTCAACTGAGGAATGCTCAGTTTTAGTTTCATTTCTGTTTATGCATATACATGTGTCTCTGTTTATTTCTGTTTTCTCATATCGGGCTGTATCCATGCATTTCAAGTTTACTCTGTATTCAGTAAGAATATACAGTCATGTGGTGGTCCTTGTGAAAACAAAAAGTCAATAAACAGCTGATTCAATAAAAAGTGTAGTCTGCTTTCATTATCGGTTTGTATAGTTTATTGAGGGTGAATTACGGGCAATCAAAGTATGTGTCAATGAAAATATTATTTCTTTGATATTTGTAAGGCAGCATTAATTATAACTTGAATTCATCTGAGGCTGTGCGTCATTTACCACCCTGTGCTGCAACAACTACTAGTTACTGTAGCATTTGTTTTAGAGCTGCAGAGCTCTGGACATTGACAGGACTATTTGCTGAACTCTGAATTTTCACAATTTAAATTCTCTGCTATAGTCACAACCTTGATGTTTTTGCCTTAGTTTTGCCGTTTACATTTATTCAGAAAATACTGAGCCATACACAAACACTGCAAGCTGACACATTCACAAACTTATACACACACAAACTACATTCTCTGACACTCACACACAAGTTCACCAAATAGCGCTCAGATCCATGCAGTGTAGGGGAAACGCCACCGTGTTGAAGTTCTGACTGGCCGCACATGTGTTCCTTTGCCCAAAATAGTTCCAAGTGATGCTGACACGGAGCCACAGTGCCGACGACTAGGCAAAGGCCTTCCGGGCTAGATTCGAGGCAGTCTGCCAGAAATACTTGGAGCGACTAGGGGAGGGGAATCTACCTTCTGCCCCGACGCCAACCAAAACTGCACCACACCAACATGCAACCCCCCAAGTGACGCTGAACTTAATGCTCCAGACCTAGCCTAAATGTAAAATCACAGTACACCTGTATGTTGGTATAGCACTGGTTTGTTTGTATAATTATCATATGTATGCAGAATCTGTGTTGCCCACAGCTTAGTTTAAGCACCGTTATATAGATGAAACACCGTTAACCCGCCTAGCGTATTTTGCAAACGTTAAACTAGCTAAGACTGCTCATATATATGAACGTTAACCTCATAATTCGTCTAGCATGTACTATAACATTAAACTTTATGTTTAAGTTTGAATCCACGTTCTCTTCATAAAACTATGACTGGTGTTGGCTAATGTATGCATAACCTGGTATTTATCTTGTTTTCCACATGCCATAAAATAGGGCAATGTTCTGCTTTGCATCGTAGTCAGCATTAGGTGATCTTGCTCTCACATAATCATCTACATTGGAAAGGTAATACCCGCTCCATAGCATCTTAATCCAGCTTGTTAAAACCAAGACTCTATTAAGCGACTCACAAAACTGAATCAACTACACTAGTTTGCTGGTATAGACACCGCTACATTTGACACAGCATCTTAATTTAAGTTAAGCAACGTTATTTTATGTTATGAATATGCTTAAGTAATGACAATCGATACTGTGTACTGCATAACTCAACCTTATAAAAATGTGCTAAACCAACCATGTACCTCTATGTTTAAATGTTTTATAAAGCGTTGGAGGATTGCCTTTGGGGTACCTCACAAGCGACTGTACTAAGCTTATGCACTACAAAAATAAAGAATTTTAAAAAAATTAATAAATAAAAAAGCACTCTCCTGGTGGGTTGCAAAGTGGTTCAAAACCTCGGACCAAGTTGTCCGGGAACCACACGGTCACCTTCGCGGCTAGGTCCCCCTGAGGTGACTGGGGACCCACAAAGTCCTCATGCTGGAATTAGTTCCATAGCGGTCTCGGCTAAGTACCGCTGAGGACCATCCATGGGTTTGGTTCATGCAAACGGCTGCCGGAGAACTAGTGTTCGGTTCCATTCATGAGAAGGGAAAGCGTCGATCCAGGAGCACACAGGGAAAGCTGCTAATGGCGGCTGGTCAGGGTAACTCCCAAACGGTGTCTCAGACCTGGACAATAGTCAGTGGGCAGGAGGCCAGCTTCCACACTCCTCCAGGAGTTTGTGGCAAACGTTTGAGGGAAGGAGCGTTTGTCACACCCCCTACTCAAGGCCGCTGGCCTGCATCATGGCTAGTCCTGCCCCGAACTCCATATCCCGGATGATATAAATGTAAGTATTACATGAATATAGAGCTTCATGCTACATAACTAATCAAACAGCATAATGTAGTTGTTCTGGTGTCTATACAATGTTGTATAAAATTACAACCCTCGTAAGGAGTGTACTCAATATGGCGACCGGAGCATTGGAGAAGGCTGAGAAGACAGCCCGTCTCTGCAAGACAATCAAGAGGCACCTAACCCTGCATTACTATAGCAAAAGTTAGATGCATTGTCGGAGAAGCTGACTCCAGCAGTTGGAAGTGCAGCTCACCTTGTGTGAAAATACGATTATAGACCTAGAAATCCGCTCCCAGAGGTACAGGTCACGGAGATGCTATGCAGGAATCAAATTCCATACAGTTGGGGGTTACTGACACGATTATTAGTCATGAAGAATTGGCAGACAATGGTGTCACGCACAGTCAACAAAGCAATGGGGATGTTCTGCAGGTGGAGTTCTTGTGGCTGGATCCTCTCCAAAAAGATTCCTAGCTCCTGGGTCCCTTTCCCTGGAATGGAAGAGAGTACATAGACAGACACTTTCCACTGAGTGAGATCCCTAGGAGATGGGGTGTCGGGGGTATTGTTAAGTTTGAACCATTTGCTTTTGCATGACCCAAGCATGTGTGACTGTGCAATTTTTCTCCTATATTTCCTTTGCCTGAGAGCATCTAGTTCTTGGGATGTTAATGCAAACTCTGACCAATATTTCCAGAGGGGATTGCGAATTGGAGCTGTAATATAGTTGAGATGAGTGGGTAGAGCAAAGGTTGACACCCTACTTGGGATTTCTGGGGGACTGACTTCAGACCTCTCTGGGAAGAAATATGGTTTGAGAGCATAAATTATTGTGCAATTTTTAATTTGTTGGCCTGATTAATCAGCTACATAGTAAAGAGACACATTTTTGAGGAGATCCTAGACCAAGATTGTCTGCAATCAGGAGCTGAATTTGCCATACTAGAGGCCTGGCCCATGTCACCATATTGTACACACGGAACAAGGCCGTTCAAGAGCGAACCCCAGAGCCTTGATAGGGGCACAACTTGTATAGGCTTTAGCGTACTTAAAGGATAGAGGGTACCTGACTGGTTACAGTTAGATTTGGGGTACAGGAGACATCCCTTTTTGGGGGAATAGTACATTAACTGTTATGAGTATATTTGAGATAATCAATGGAGATGCTAAATGGAAAATGAACAGTATTTTTAATGATTAGCATGCTGGGTCTGGGACGACTCTTGCCTTTGCTCAGCCACCGATTGAAAAGCAGTCTGACCGCAATCGTCAGAGGGTGATAATATGTTGTCACTTTGTAATGGGTTGGTTTTTATGTTCTTGGATCTTTACTTTATTCTTACCCTTCTCTCATTTCTTTCTTTGCTTTCTTGGATGACAAGAGGGGTGCCAAGATAGACCGGCAGTGCGCCGGAGGTGATGATATGTACGGTGCTAGTAATTTTTCGATATTTCCTTATGAAGATAGTATCCAATGGGGGGGCGTGGCCAGCTGAGCACCGACTAAGACGTGCTTGTGTGAAGCTCCTGCACACAACGCCTAAAATAGACCTAAAAAGCCACAAAACCACAGCACTGGGACCCTAAAACCAAGCTGTCATCAGAGCTGAAACCCCCAACAGAGAGATGGGGCAAAAAACTAAAAGACTAGCCCGCCCGGAGGGCTCCTATCTGCCTGACATCAGGCGCTCCTTTGAGAGGCCGCAGCAGCAAACACAACCCAAAATGGCGCCGTGTAGGCCTCGAAGCGCCAGTGAATCAGACTCCTCTATGGAGGAAAGCAACCCTCTGGCACCACACGCCGCTACCGCAGTATACCAGTCAGAAGAATCAGACTTGGATGACTCACCTTCCACAAAAGGTGACATAAAAAAGCTGTTACTAGATTTGCGGGAGGTCTGGAAGGCCGACCTGGCTGGCGTGCAATCAGAGGTGGCAGGCATCAAGGCGCGCCTTGGCGCAGTGGAAGGCCGGGAAGAAGACAGGGACACCTTGCTTACAGACACCAGAACGCAAGTGGAAACAATGTCCCACCAACTCCAACGACTCACACGCACTGTCGCAACGATGGAAACACGCCATCGCAAGAAAAATGTCCGCATACGCGGAGCCCCAGAAGACATAGGCCCGGAGGCCTTGCTGGAGTATACTAACAGAGCAGCAATAACCATGGGGGCGAAAAAAGATGGAGATACTTGGCCGATAATGGCAGCATTCAGGATTAGGAAGGCCCCGACCGCACCGGCGGATGCCCCCAGAGACATAATAGCCGTCAATAGAGACATCTCAGTTTAAGCAGCGCTTATGGCCCACTCGAGGAAAACACCCACCACTAACATGAATAACCACCACATCAGAGTTTTCGACGATCTCCCGTTCTCAACCCTGATGGAGCGGCGGAAGTTAATGCCAATCACCCGCCAACTGGGAGACGGGGGTATTAGATATCGCTGGGGGGCAGCAGGCACGCTAATCGTACCACATAAAGACACTATCCTTACGCTATCCGCAGAAGAGGACCCCACCCTACAGAGTTTACAACAGCTACAGCTGATGCCTCCGGAACCAGGGAGCGGCAAGACTCCAAACGGTACAGGTGAGGAAGGAAATGTAGAGAGAGACACCGGTATGGAGAAGAAGAGGGGGAAACAATGACTGCAGAACACCCCATGCCAGTACAAGAAAAAGTGACTGTTACCCACATACCTAGTACCAAGGATTCCCGGGTTGCTGACATACTCGGAACATCTTTGAATGCAATGACGCTCACCGTGATGCCATCCTGTGTCTATGCGCATATGGTAACGGTAATATACATACAAAGTAATAGGTGGAGCCGCTATAGTTTTGTACAATCTGCAAAACACAATGGATATACAAAATAGCGTAGTATGTCAATATAAAACAAAATGAGAAAGTAGATTTTAATGGAATTACTCACAATGTTGGAGTCATACCATCATATGACTCTTGTGGTATACTTCTTTGGACCATTCAGGGGTTGTCCAGACCCTTGTGTGATCGGGATCTTGGTGGTTTTCTTTCCTTTCCTTATTTTGTATACCAAAATGAGGCTTATTGGAGATCCAGATGGTACTTAAATACGGAAAATTTTATCATACTTACCGTAATTTTCTTTTCCTGGCTATTATTCATGGCAGCATCACTTATGGGTAGCTCCGCCCCAATCAGGAACAGGACAGGACAAAATCAATTAATCCAGACCAGGCTGGGTATAAAAGGTCCCTCCTCCTTCTATCCCACAGTCTAGTCCCAAAGCTAAATTCCAAAAACAAAAAGGGAGGGTTGCTGATGCTGCCATGAATAATAGCCAGGAAAAGAAAGTTACGGTAAGTATGATAAAATTTTCCGTATTCCTGGCTAATCATGGCAGCATCACGTATGGGTAATACCCAAGCTTCACCATAGGGTGGGAAATAAACAGAAACTCCAAACCAGATAATGCTGAAAAAAGTTTAATTTAGATAGATTCCACCGAGGACAGAACACCTCTACCAAAGGCCGTAGAGGAAGAAGCCAAATCCAGTCTGTAGTGTTTGATGAAAGTGAGAGGAGAAGACCACGTAGCTGCCTTACAGATGTCGTCAGATGGAACTTCTGCCCAATTAGCCCATGAAGTTGCTAAAGCCCTTGTAGAGTGAGATTTGATCTTGCTAGGAGGAACAAGGTCTTTCAACTGATAAGCCTTGACTATGGTATTGGAAATCCAACGTCTCAAGGTGGAAGTAGAGGCTGCCTCCCCTCTCCTGGGGCCAATCGGAAGAACAAACAGCTGTTGAGACTTCCGAAATTGAGTAGAAACTTCTATGTACTTAAGAAGGCACTGCCTGACATCCAATTCATGAAGTTTCACTTCCTCTGGAGTAGAAGGAGATGGATAAAAGGAAGGAATAACAATTTCCTGTAATATGTGGAAATTCGAGACTACTTTAGGCAGAAACTCTTGTCTAGGTCTCAAGATCACCCTGTCGTGGAATACTTGAAAGTGATTTTCATCACAGGAAAATGCATGAATTTCAGACATGCGTTTTGCCGTAGTAACAGCCACCAGAAATAATGTCTTATATGTTAATAAGACCAGACCCAGCTCATCTAATGGAGCAAAGGGGTTTTCAGACAACGCCTCCAGTACCATAGGTAAATTCCACGGAGGAGAGTAGTTCCTATTTGGAGGCCTTATACGGATGGTAGCTTTAAAGAATCTGGCAATTAGAGGATCTGATGCCCAGGACTTGTTGCAGAGAGCAGATAAAGCCGAAGCTTGGACTTTAAGAGTGCTAAGACTCAGTCCCTTATCCAGACCTGTATGAAGAAAGTGTAGAATATTGATGTTAGAAGGTTGAAGAAAATCCACACTATTAACTTGAGACCAGGAACGGAATACTTCCCATATCCTATGGTAGCAGGAAGAGGTTGATACCTTTCTGGATTTAAGGAGTGTAGACACCACAGCTTCTGAGATCCTTTGAGCTAGAAGTCTCTCCTTTTCAAGAGCCATGCCCCCAATTTTTTAAATATGCCATTGAATCTATGGGAAGAGTAGTTCTTTTTGCCATGTGAATGACCGCTGCATCAATTTTCGGAACCGACATCCATGATTTGCAATCCTCAGGAGCATACGGGTATAATCTAGGAATTTTGTTCTTTAGAGTTACCTTCCTCTCAGGTCTATTCCATTCTTCACCGATGACTTCCTTGATGGCCGAATGTACTGGAAAAGAGGGTCTGTTAGGCTTCAGATCTTCAAAGTATCTGTCGGACTCCTTCTTCTCCCTGCTCTCTTCAGGGATTCTCAACGTGTCTCTGATCAGACAAACCAATTTATCTACAGACCTGGAATCCAGCGATTTTGAGTCACACTCATCCTCCTCTTCCTCGGAATAGTCTTCCATCATATCAGATTCCTCTTCTGATTCCACATAGCATTCCACTCTGGGACGTTTAGAGATAGACATCTTATTAGAGGCTTTAAACCCTTCAGCAATCGCTTCAGATATCCATTTCTTTAAGTCAGTCTGAGGGGAACTGTCTTTCGCTGCTTCCGTCAGGCAAGATCTGCACAAATTATTCCCTGGAGGAGCCACTTGGTTGCAGTTTGCACATCGGTTAGATTTCTCTCGATATTTTCTGGGAGAATTTTCTTGAGATTTTTCTGGGCTGAAATAGAGGCCAATATGAAACATATTATAGGTCTGTAGTGGCACTCTTTTCCCCCCTTAATATAAAAGAATATATGCGGCTCACCTATGTCTTCTAGAGCGAGATCTTGAGGCAGAGGGAGAAGCCATCTAGGAAATAATACACTTATTGCAGAACCAATTATAAAGAAACTATGAAAAGTAAAGATAAAATAAAATAGGATTTTTACCTTAAAAAAACAGATTCTGGAGAAAAAGGGCAGCTTTCCTTGTTACCAGATGATCAGGGAAGAAGCAAGGATCAATTCTGAGTGATTTTAGAAATTTCGTTTTATTGGCGCGATATACCTTTAAGCGCGCAACTATCCCGCGCATGCGCAGTATCGTCGGCGTCCGTTCTGCGCATGCGCCAGCAATCCGAACACAGAAGAGCAGGATCGGAGGAAGACACAGTCCCTGCCAGCCAGTCTTTACCCAGAATGAAGAATGAAGTAGGTAAGGGAAAACAGACAACACACTGACCGAGGAAATAGTTAGTTGAGCAGAGAAAATTTGAGAACAAGACTCAGACCTTTACTCTCCCAGGGAAAAACTCCATAAATTTTAGAAGAAAGAGATATACAAATTAAAACTTACCCTGGCTTCTCCAAAACACTGACCTCAGATCAGGGGGGGGGGTTGGATGTCATAAGGGGAAATTTTTAAGGCAACAGCCGACCCCACATCACGATCTATAAGATTAATTTCTCCCATATAGTACAGATACTAATCTGTACTAAACTCAGTTAGTCCTGCCCGTGCAGGCTGTTTACTGAGTTCTTCAGATGAAGAGAGGCTGAACTTCATCTGGAGGCCCATGGTACACATGGGAAGGTGGCCCAAAATAAAATATCCTGTGTGTCCTGAAAGGACAGGAAAAAAGACTGTGGGATAGAAGGAGGAGGGACCTTTTATACCCAGCCTGGTCTGGATTAATTGATTTTGTCCTGTCCTGTTCCTGATTGGGGCGGAGCTACCCATAAGTGGTGCTGCCATGATTAGCCAGGAAAAGTAATTTATTGTATAAAAAGCAAAACAAATGTATTAAAAACTTCCAGAATCAACTGGTTAAAATGCAGGAAATAGAGACTGATAGTAGTAAATATAGTCTCTCAAAGTTCTTTGCTAGGATGAGTATCCCAAAGTCCAAAACGCGTTTCGCCTATCTGCATATGGTAACGGGAATGGCTTCAGGTGTTATTAAGAACTTGATGGCCCACGGTGTTCCTTTTTTTTTTTTTTTTATTTATACTACATGTTAGCAGTGGCATTAGATAACACTTCAAGGCTCATTCCAAGACAGCTCTAAATATATATATATTTTTTTTAGGTAGATTACCGCATTCTGATCCTATGTTTAATGGCTGTTATTCCTAGTCTTGCAAGTGCTGAAGGTGTGTTTGCATCACAAATATGAAAACCGCCTGATAACTCTGACTTGGTTATTAGTTCTCAGCCATTTTACTTGTGCCAGTATCGGCTTACTCCTGAAACAAGATTATAAATGCACTATTGCGTTAGATAGTTGATTACTAATTTTACAGTTCGAAATGTGCATGAACCTGCAGTAGTTTTTTAATACCGGTACAAGATAGCTATTTTCATATGTATTGCTTCTTTGGAAATGTAGGTAACTAATGACCCATAGAATGTGCTACTCGCTGCAATTTAAGTTCTGCAGCACCCTGTTGGCTAATACTAGGCTTTCCACGATGCGCTACAAGCACGGTTGGCCGTCAGGGTCCTAGCGGAACGCAAGCGTGTAGAAGATCCTAGCAAACCCTGAATGTTAACAAAATGTCGTACACAAGGTCATATATTGACGACAGCCATTAGGTTTAGACCAAGTTTCTCCAGTAATGTGCACATTCTTTTCCAGACCGAAACACAATTGTTTACAGCTTCCCCTCCAGGATTTAAGTCCGTGGATAATGCTACCTTGAATACTGCCTGTTTAATTTTAATTAATTTTTACTTTTTATTATTTTCACCCATCGGATAGTTACCTTTTTGCACACGAAAACTGTTACGTGGCTATACACAGCCAGACATAAGAATTAGTGCAAATTCCTCCAAATATTGTCAAATATTGCCAATCTGGTATATACTTATTAAGACAAATGAAAAGTGCACAACATGTATATGAATGTCCAAGGATGATATATGTACAAATAGGATGTATATACGCGTGAATTTAGAAGTATTTTTGTAAACACTGCACTTAACAAGGATAGAGAAAAACAAAGGGAGAGGGGGAAAAAAAGGAGAAGAATAGAAAAGCATACCTAGCCATATAGAATAGGTAATCTTTGTTATCCTAATAGGTCTTATAAATGTAAAACCCCACAAATACACTATTGTCACAACGAGAATAGAAAAACTGGAATCTAACATCATAATCTGCTTACGTTACATGTCTGCAATGTTAATCTTGTTAATTTTTATACCACTTTAAAAAAGTGCACTGTATTCCTCATACCATGTCAGCTAGAATCTAACATCATAATCTGTTTACTTTACCTGTCGGCAATGCTAATCTTGTTAATTTTTATACCACTTTAAAAAAAGTGCACTGTATTTCTCATACCATGACACTCTATGTTAATGTATGAACGGCTGGCTGTAGCTATTGTGGTGCAGCAAGCCAGACTGTAATTTCATGCCCAAACAAAAATAAAGAATAAAAAAAAAAAAAGATAGTATCCAATAATGTGAAGAGGCTGAATGCCCCAGCGAAAAGGCACACGTTTTATAGATAAATTCAAGATCGGGGTGACATTGTATGCCTGCGGGAGACCTATTTAAAACAATTGCAACCATGCCGTTTTCAGGTCAAACCGTTCCCCTACCATTACCATGCAACTACAGATTTAAATTCCAAAGGCATATCTATACTAATCAGTAAACATATCTCCTTCTCCCTGTTAAAAATACATAAATAGCAGACCCACAGGGCAGATTTCTGATTTTAGTGGGAGGGAGCCATTAATGAAACTGTATATACAATAGTCAATGTATATTTTCTGAATGTCAGGATTACAGTATGATCCAGCACGTAGAATTGTGTAACACAGAGGACTAATAGGTAACGTATACCGGACCTTAGAATGGCCGGACTAACGTACCAAAGAATAGTCATAAATAGCCGAGGTCAAGGGAAACAGAAAGAGAGACACAACAATACGGAAAAGCCAGGAATCAGGGATGCCAGAAAACAGGGAAGTCAAAAACAATGCCAAAGTCAAATAACCAGAATCAATAACGCGCTCTCGGACAACCACGACAGGGCACTAAACTGGATGAGAACTGGGCCTAAATACCCCTCCTCTAGATCTGATAGGCTGTAACCGGCCTTTGACCCAAAAGGCAGTTACCAGGTTCCATTTGCATAATTGCTGCTCAGCATTAACCCTTCTGTGGATTTGGTTGCTGCTCGGCACAACTTTTCCTGTGTGGACAGTAACCACATTTTTATAAGCGGATGAATACGTGACACTGAACACTTATAAGAGGGGGGTTTTAACTAAAATTGCATAATTGCATACTTGAACCTCAGATGGACTCCTCGGCAGATTTCCTTCATAATCTGTATCGCTCTCTAAATTCCCTGGCACACATATGATGGATATATGATAGATCTAAATTCCCTGGCACGCAGATTGCACGCATATGATAGATAACACTATTCGAGTGTACATATCACGTATACGAGAATAGATATATTTTATAACCCGGGGTTCTATATCTCGCAAGTAGGAGAGTAAGCGATTTATGGTAGATATTACGTGGTCTGACCACGCCCCAGTAGCTCTCACAATAAAAAACTAATTTGGATTTAAAGGGAGGAGTCTGTGGAGACTTAACGAGTCGCTCCTCTGCGACCTGGCATTTGAGAGGGATCTACTGGAACAACTCCAGTCTTATCTTAAAACTACTGAAACAGACACTGTACTATAGTTCCAGTTTGGCAGGCCCTAAGGCCATAATTAGAGGGTGTCAGAGAGTTTTGCAAACTCTGAATAGACTGAACCAATCCCTACCTACCAGAGTACTTCGAGAGGAGATTGTCTATATACAGTCCAAAATCAATGAGGCTTATTTGGCAAAGACAAGCTTCTACTTGAGACGGTTGTAGTCATCTAGTTAGATGCAGGGGAACAGAGCAGGGGGAAAAATGGCGAATAAGCTGAGAGGAACAAATCCAAACAAAGATATTCTATCTTATTTCAAGAACAGCTGATAAATTGCTAAAACCATCAGTGAATTTGCCTATTTACATACGGAGCTCTATAACATAGCAACCGATAATTCAGTTCCTTCAGTAAGGAACGTTTCTGCATATATAGACTCCATTCAGACCCTGACCATGTAATGTACTGAACAGGATATGTTGTCCTATCCCATTATGATTGAGGAAATTATTAAAACGAGGGACTGCCTGCAAACAAGTCTCCTTGTCTACAAGTGGGGAGGGGGGAAAAAAAAAAAACAGGTGCTCTCTGTTCTTATACACTCCAACCAAACCTTGTTTGTTACTGGGAGACAGGAGTCTTGCTTTCTCTAGACGCAGAGAAAGCTTTTGACCATTTGAGATGGTCCTTTTTGGAGTCTGTTTTGCTTAAATTTTGTTTTCCAGACAAATTCGTAGCTGCAGTTAAGGCCTTGTACAACAATTCGCAGGCGAGGATAGCGAATTCCTAGTTTTTGCTTTTCTCCCTTTCTAATGGTAACCGCCAGGGATGCCCGCTTACCCCCCCTGTTTTATGTTTTGGCATTTGAACCTTTGGCCATCCAAATTAGCTCGGATCCGAGCATACATGGGTTACAAATAGGCCCGCGGGAATATACACCATGTTCCAAATTATTATGCAAATCATACAAAAAGTGATGGCCTGCTACCCCCAAAGGATTACCTACAACTGTTCGTGCCTTAAGAAGTTGGAATACACGCCATGCAAATTTTCAAACTTATAGACCACTATCTCTGGCCATCCTAATAAAATGCTTCAGATCTATGATCCCATTCTTTGACTCTAATGGGTGGGAAGCAAGGGGAATATATTACTTTTATCAAATTTGGAAGGGTTATGGGTTGCCATTCTCCCAATTGATGGAGGTATTTTTCCGAGGAGCTAATTATTCTCATACCTGCAGTTGCAGTCTTATGTGAACACAAGGAACGACAAGTGGATCAACGCTGAGTGACCAATCACAGAGTATATTTTTAATAATGGGCAGCAAACCTAAAGCATGGGGCTCCCTCATAAACCTCAGAATGGAGAATAGACCATAAAATAGAAAATAGGTTGCGCTGAAAAAATATTAAAATAAATAAAGTTGCCAACTGATTGAAGACAATACAATACATTATTAAGATAATAAAAAGTACAAAATACAGAAATAAAAACTATAAAGAGTCCAATATTTTAAAATAAATAAAAAGTCCAAACTTTGAGGTACAGCAAATAATAAAACAGGGACATGTTTGCAGTGATATTCTTGTGGGAACCGGGAGGTTGTTGCTTCTTCAATTCATTAGACCATAAAGGGAAGAAGAAGAAGAAACTCCAATGGTGTAGTATGCCACAAACAGGAAAATAAATAATATAAAATGAATATAGATCTACTTACATTTAGTAGAGCTAATACAAGCTTCGGTGTTGTGCGCTTTCAGTGCCATTGATCCCCCACTGGTAGGATATTGATGGCTGTGCTTCCAAAAGTTAACTCTAAGGCAAGGTGTCCCAAAAGAAAAAGACAGGGAAAACAGTGCTCTTTGTATAACCAGAAAAATAGACGATAGTTTAAAAGGTCTTATACACATAATTGATTGAGCAGGAAATACTGATCAATGATTGAAGAATAGGTGGTATAATCCCCACCTTGGATTCTTTGGTGAGTTCTTCTTTGAAGATGTAAATAGGTGACCAGGTTAAAAGTTAATAAAGAAAATAAAGAGAAATATATGGCTGAAAGAGATACAATAGTCTATATACCTTTAATTATGTAAATGTAATGTAAATAAAATAAACCACAGCGCATTTTGCCAACACATGGCTTCATCAAGTGGTAATAGAAACATACAACCTGGCACATAAGAGAATATATAGGGAATGCTTGCTTTGCAATTTTTAATATTGGCGCCAAAATTATGTTTTTTTAAAAATTTAATTTTATTATTTGTTGTACCTCAAAGTTTGGACTTTTTATTTATTTTAAAATATTGGACTCTTTTTATTGTTTTTATTTCTGTATTTTGTATTTTTCTATTATCTCAATACTGTCTTTTATTGTGTACCATCAGTTGGTAACTTTCTTTATTTAAATATTTTTTCGGCGCAACCTATTTTCTATTATATTATGTGAACACAATCCTGCTTAAGGAGTCCCTGGGGTTCTCCCTGACTAATCTCTCAATTATAGAGAAAGTATGCACAAAGTTACTTCCTAAACGTAAACTGGTTTGTTTGTCTTGATACACTAAATTGGGCTGTAGTTTAACTTCAGATGAATGGTGGCATCCTTTGGGGTACATTAGAGACTTGTGCACTGCTCCTCCTGCCTACAACTCATCAGGAAAAATGCATACCAGTGGTACTTGCTGCCTGCACGCCATGCACATATGGAAAGTTTCTATTCGTACAGAGAAAATAAGAGTGTTTCACATGTGGCGGGTTTGTCAGGCACACTTGTAAGAAATCTTACAAGTAATAACCGGACAAACTGTCCACTTGAAAGCTGAACTGTTCTTGCTGTTTATGCTCCCAGAGTACTTTCTGGGATGGGAAAACCAAGTCACATTTCATGTGCTGGTAGCTGTCAACTTGTCTGTGGCTAGGAGATGGAATTCTGGAATTACACCATCTAAGAGGCACTGTCACGTTCTGTTCCTGGCTGCGGATCATTCTGGTAATGGCTTCTGGTATCCAGTACTCCTTTTACTATTCTTGTTTAGTATTTCTTAGTTTTTGGTTTTCTATTCTATGTCTGGTTTTCTTTATGCTGGGATTTCTGGGTTCATTCCTATAGCCCGTCCCTGGATTTCCCAGTCTCCAGGTTTCCTTTAAATGTTTGTTTTATTTGCCACACCCTTATGTTTCCAGCTTTCATTATGTGTTTGAGTTCCTGCAGGCAGCGGCTCAAAGCTTCTGTCCTTTCTTGCAGGTAAGTGCTATATATGTGTTCTTAATCTGTGGTTGTTTTAGCATACATTAGGCAGTGTAGGACCTGCCAGATATGGGGTACATTGGCGTTGTTGGCAGGCTTATGCAATGTATGATCATATAGTGTGACTAAATCCCCATGATTTCCATATGTAGTACTTAGTCATTTCTCCTCTTGTTTTACCTTTGTTATCTTGTCTTGTTTTAGTTTGTATCCCAGTCCATGTACAGTCCTGTCTAGTCCTGCCCATGTTATGTTCATGTTTTCCTCATGTCTTGTGTATGTTCTGGGTTTAGCTTACTATCCTTCTCTGGTTCTGGGTTCTACTAGTTCTGTCTTGTTTTCATGTTTGGTGCCTATCTCTAGTCTTGCCTTGTTTCTAGTACTGGATACAATCCTGCTGCAGAGCCTCCCAATTCAGCTCCTGGGAGGTCTGCTTATTTCCTTGCTCCTAGTTCCTGTTATCCGCACAAGCTGAATCAGGGTCTTGGTATGTGGCTGCACAAACGCTGGTGCTCAACACCAGGGGGCGTGCGGTTACCCTGCACCAGACCCTGCTAATCCACCTCCACGCTGAAGACTCCCACTTAACATCAGGCATATTGGGTCCCGGTCCACGCCCCGCCGCCTGGACACTGTGTCTGGGTACCGGGCACCGGACCGCCACCCTGACAGGCACGTATCACTGAATTCATCATATGAAAGAATGGCCTCTGCGAGTTCTAATGGTCCCTACCGCAGGATCCAGGCGTGGGACGAAATAAAATCCACTTTCTAAGATTTACATTTTAAACTTGAGGAGATCTGAAGCCAGTCTATCAGTTTTTCCAATTCTGATACAGGAATATTGATCAGTTTAAAGTTGTGATTCCATAATTCTTTCAATCCTCTCATCTCTGTCACCCTTTTATTTCTATATTTTTAACAATATGGGATGATTTTTCTTCATCATCTTTTTCCACTCCTTCTTTAGGAATTCGTCTAAAGGTTATTTTCATGATATGAGTTTGAATTCCTTGTTGTTTTAATGTTATTCTGAAAATGATGGTGAAACCATAGTTACAAGACTTATAGTAAGCAGCTGTTGACAAAGGCTCTGTGTAACCAACTGTATGTGGGAAATGTGTTTGACATTGGTATCACCAATAAAAATGTTTGTGTGTGTGTATATGTATTAAGGCCGTTTGGCCTGTATTTGTGGGAGGGGCTTAAATTAATTCACTCCCCTATATAAGGGACACCCCTTACCTGACTCATATCACTTGAGGTCAGCATCAGAATGATTTCCACTTCCGGGTCATCCAGACGCCATTTTACCTGATTACTCCATGAGGTTTTCTAAGCAGAGCTGTGTCAGGAATCCAGCCACAGGCTTTTCCGGCCTACCACCTTCTTTCTTCAATCCATCACCGTGGATGGTGTCCAAGTGACTCACAAACTGTAAGTCGACCTACCCGTTACGCCAGGCATCAGTCCCACGGCACCATGCAAGGGTCAGGTCCTCACTTTACGGCTGCATTTTGTCTAAGTCTGTTCTAAAACCATTGCAAGTTCATTCGTTTAAAGCCCCTACCGGTCATTCGGTGTACTACAGGCTTTTCAGACATTATTGCATTTCATGTACAAACCATCGAACCACTGCATTTTCGCCTACACACTGACCCCTACCGGTCATTCAGTGTACTACAGGCTTCTCAGACATTATTGCATTTCATGTAAAAACCAACCAACCACCGCATTTTTCACCTACACACTGACCCCTATTGGTCATTTGATGTACTACAGGCGTCTTAGACGTTTTTTGCATTTTCATGTACAAACCAATAAACCACTGCATTTTCACCTACACACTGACCCCTACCGGTCATTCAGTGTACTACAGGCTTCTCAGACATTATTGCATTTCATGTACAAATCAACGAACAACTGCATTTTCGCCTACACACTGACCCCTACTGGTCTTTTGGTGTACTAAAGGCTTCTTAGACATTATCGCATTTCATGTACAAACCATCGAACCACTGCATTTTCGCCTACACACTGACCCCTACCGGTTTTTGGTATACTACAGGCTTCTTAGACATTATCGCATTTCATGTACAAACCATCGAACCACTGCATTTTCGCCTACACACTGACCCCTACCGGTCATTCAGTGTACTACAGGCTTCTCAGACATTATTGCATTTCATGTACAAATCAACGAACTGCATTTTCGCCTACACACTGACCCCTACAGGTCTTTTGGTGTACTAAAGGCTTCTTAGATATTATCGCATTTCATGTACAAATCAACGAACCACTGCATTTGCGCCTACACACTGACCCCTACCGGTTATTCGGTGTACTACAGGCTTCTCAAGACATTATTGCATTTCATGTACAAATCAACGAACAACTGCATTTTCGCCTACACACTGACCCCTACTGGTCTTTTGGTGTACTAAAGGCTTCTTAGATATTATCGCATTTCATGTACAAATCAACGAACCACTGCATTTGCGCCTACACACTGACCCCTACCGGTTATTCGGTGTACTACAGGCTTCTCAAGACATTATTGCATTTCATGTACAAACCAACAAACCACTGCATTTTCACCTACACACTGACCCCTACCAGTCATTCAGTGTACTACAGGCTTCTCAGACATTATTGCATTTCATGTACAAACCAACTAACCACCGCATTTTCGCCTACATGCTGACCCCTACCGGTCAATCGGTATACTACAGGCTTCTCAGACTTTATTTCACTTCATAAGCAAACAAACTAACTACAGCATTTTCGCTTTTATACTGACTCCTATCTGTCAAACGGTAGGATTAACCCCTTAAGGACATATGACATGTGTGACATGTAATGATGGTTTTTTTTTTATTACAGAAGTTTGGTCCTTAAGGGGTTAAAGGGTATTTTAACATACAATCAGCATTTCTGACCCCTACTTGTCAACAGCAAAACTGTCTTCACATGTCATATACAATTTACCAGCCAATATAAATTACACATAAGATTGTTTTAAACATAACCATAAACCATAAATTAAACTCCAGCATGGGCTCAACTTCAGGTTTAATTCACAATAATTTACATTTCACATCAAGACCAACAGTGGTTCTATCAACACTGCCACCTACAGGTCTGTCAAGTACGTTGACAATTTTCATGGGGTTTTACAAACACCAAAACACTGACACCTATAGGTCAACAGACAAACATTTCACATACCAATCAGTATCCAACTACACTGCCACCTATAGGGCACTCGGCAGATCTCCAGTGCACTTGCATTTTGCAACACCATGTTCACTGACCCCTACCATTCAATAAGACATACAACAATTCACATAGCAAGCACTATATCAACATCTGGTATAAATACATATATTATTACACAGTAGCAGACGCATCTGTATATACGTAACTGGTAATATAGTTCCCATACATTTTTCACAGCACGCTGCTCACACAACAGACTTTCCCCTAGCAAGGCGACATACAACTTACAAGGTGGGGACAGACCACCTTTTCACTTGTACAAAGGGCTCTTAATGGGTTAAGATTGATACATATTTAACCAGTATGGCTATGATGTTTAATATTTACACATCACGGCACTTTACTTTTCACATATACTGTATGTATTAAGATAAGCTTGGTCTATGCCACATTTCCTTATGCCATACGGTTTTATCCATTCAGGTTACAGTTACTACTAAAAACCTATATGGATTGTCAGGTTCAATACCATACTACAAGGTACATACACCTGCTCACGTAGTTATTAATCTCTTACCTTCCCTGGAATAGTAATAGTGTACTGGCAATTAGGGTTCTAGGGCCCAATAAGTATTACCCCCTTTTTTCTCTGCATTATGCTTCGGTTAGTGGTCCCGCGAGGCCAACACCCCGCCTCACACTCGGAGGCATACACCCCTCGGGCCACTCATGAGCTAGCCGTCTCGCATTGTATCATAGAGAGGGCCTCACCTGTCACTCCCCTTCCTATTTTCTGGTTACTGTCACTGAGAGGCCAACATCCTGCCACAACATTCAGTGGCCACACAAAATCCCCTCGCGCCAAGCATAGATAGAGCCTCTCAAGCCACTTGGCAACTAGCAGGGCCTCACCAGTCACCAAAAAACACCAAGCCTAATCGTTTCGCCTTACGGCTTAGCTAGCAAGCCAGTACAAGAACCCTGGGTACAAATAATAATTGCAATCTTTATTGTTATTTAAGTATTTCTCCAAAAGATGGTGAAGAATCACCTCTTCCTAGCACCCCGGCTAGAATTGATACACCTTCAAGCAGAGGAGATGTTGCTAGTCCAGCAGCAATCAGATCGTGGATGATCCCACACATTACCACCGACCAACAGACAACACGGAGGCAGGGGAAGGCCCAGCTACATCAACTCAGGTGACACCCAGGCTATGCTAGCCTCACTCATAAACTCATGAGCAAAAAAAAAAAAAAAATTATGATAGACTGGCAATCTCAAGTTGGTCACCACAGCCCTCACAAGGCTGGGCCTCACGCTACTCTACAACCAGCACCAACCGAAACTCTGTTACCTGGTACAATCAATTCTTATGACACACAAGACGTTAACCCTGCACGTATGATCCCAGCACATTGGGGAAGCAAGGCATATATGTATGATGATGTATCGGTGATGGTCAGATCCAGGGATTCCAGGTAAATGGGGATCTGATCATCCCTTGGTTGGGTTGGCATTTGGAATATGTAGAGATGTTTATTTGTGCAGGTACCCATACAGAAGGGAGTTTGTTCCAAACAAATGGACGAGCACTCTCAGGCTCCAGGTACCAGCACCTCTGAACTACCAGAGACCATTGATATGAGTAGTTGCATTGCATATAGACTGTTGCATATATGTTCAAATGGTTCAGGGCACATGACAAACCATGTGTCCCAATACAACTTACAAATAACGTACTCACCATCTGTACACACTAATGCATTTTCAACACTACTGACTCATCACCCTTCCAGACTTGTAGTAGATTTACTAAAGCTCTGGAGCTTCAAAGGGCTCCCTTACAGGTATCATAAATACACCTTCAAGGGATATAGCATGCCCTCACTTACAGTCAGCACAACAAAACCATTGGCTGTAAACACACTCATAGCCAAGATTTGCAGAGGGGTCTTCCAATCTCCACCATTTACAGCATGGCACCAAACACATTGGTATTGTCACAAGGAATCTTCCCTTAAACAAAGACTAACCATAGACTTATTGGCACCACACACCTCCGCTACCCCAAGTCTCAACTCCCTCATACCCTTCGAGGAGTTTTCTTACTATACAACACCATTGATCTACCTTTACAGCTATCACTCAAGCATGGGTTGAAGCTTGGTTAAGTAAGACCAATATCATCAACGCAGTAAACGGCTACCATCTACCCTACACACTGGCACTTACATGGCATAAATTGGGCAATCCTTTCCCTGCTCAACTTTCGAGCTACAGATTAGCCTACTATCGATATTTGCAGATACTCTGAGCTGGTTATGATAACATATCCAGAGGCCTTAGTCATACACTATCTAGAAGACTTCTTGTTGATCAAAGATAACATATTTTTCACTAGAAGCCTCACGGCAGCTTAGTCTGGTTGACCACTTGGGCGTCCCAGTACCCCATAAGAAACAGAAGGCTCAGACACTATCACATTACTGGGCATATGAATTGAGTCGGCATCCATACACGCAAGTTACCACAAGACAAATAGGGAACATTCTCAACTACATCAATCACTACCTCCTGCTTAGTACTTACAACTGCAAGGAACTACAATCCCTACCAGGTTCCTTAATTTTGCCATGCCAATCATACCACAAGACCACGCTTTCACATCCAGAGTACTTTCCCCTTTTTTCCACACTTCCAACATGACGATCAGAGGATGTCCCTAGACACCTCAGCAACAGCAGACCTGCACATGGGGGGGGGGGGGGATTTCTTAACCACTTGGCATGGTAAAAGCATGTTCCTTTCAGGATTGTCGGACACTTCTCCAACCAGATGGTCAGATGCGGCGTCTACCACGGGTTTGGCAGCGATCTACCGGGAACAATTGCTTTGGAGCTGTTGGCCATGGCATCCAGGTTTTTACATTTTTCCACCACCTCAGCCCCTTTGGGAGATCTACCCCATTGTAGCAGCTGCTGTGGCATGGGGTAAATCAGGGTCATCAATCCGTTGTTACTCAGACAACTAGGCACATGTCATATCATCAACAAACGCCACTACTCATCCATAAGGTCATGATATTTCGGGGGAACTCACTTGGTTGGCCACTTATCACATTTCACTTGCATGTACCCGATGGGGGTATACATCCCTGCCGACAATTGTCTCATTTATATTCCAGGCATGTTCATCATATGCTTCCTACAGCTGCCCATACAGTCACGGCCACTCTTTTGTTCCAGAGACAAAATCATGGATTAGACATACTCATGCAGCATAGCATGCACTATCCCATCTAACACTTTCATCCCATACTTGTAGAACACATAACACAGCTTTTTACCTGGCTTAAAGAATCTCATTGGAACACAACATAGCTCAACCTGTGTCATAACATTTCTCCTAGGTTTTGCTTCTTTTTGCCACCTTAAACTATCTCACACACCATTAATTATATATTTTACAGGCATTCAACAACACAGGATAACCTATGGCCAAAACTACCATAACTTCATGCTATCATACCAGACAAGAATATACTCTGAGGTTTTCAGGAATCCATTCCCCCATGATACTGTCAGAGATTACCAATAGCCATCCAACTTTTCATCCTTATCGGACCTATTAGATCTACAACCATTCAATTATACTACCAAGTCGGCCATTACCAGCCATGCACATTGCCTTTTATGCCTTTCTCGGGCCAGAGAATCCACTACCATCACCACCACTCAGACAGATCATTGTCTTCAACAATCCCACGTACGTAAACACATTACTACCTATTGGCTCTACCACATTCCGAAATTAGTCAACACGGACCAACAGTAGAGATAACATACTATCCTACCCACAACAAATGGTGTCCACTTTCGGTCCTAGATTCCTACCTTCAAAATTCTTCCAGGAATTAAATACTGTAATGCATTTAAGGAAATATCTGGTTAATTTGTATATATTTGTTGACTGTATTAAATCTTTGATTATTCATTTTTGCCCTCTTTATTTACAGGCCTACCGTATCGTCGGTCTCGGCACACCACAACCGACTTGCTCCCTTTATACTATCCTATGCTTATGCTGTATCCTTACTCCATATACGGCTATTTGCCCCTTACACAAATATATATATATATATATATATATTTTTTTTTTTTTATTTTTTTTTTTTTTAAACTGAAATTGTCATGTCTCTTTTACAGCACTGTAATTTCACAAAATAGTGTCTAGGTCATATATTGAGCATGTTGTTTTACTCAGAAGATGTAACAGAGCATAATTTGGTGTTTTTATCACATATCAAATGTACAAAATACCCAGCAAAAATCTAAAGAATTATATTTTTTTTTCCCCACAAACTTTGAGATAAATTGGTGAACAAATGGCGGCAAGTTAAGGCACAATATGCGCCATATAAGATACCCTGGAGTGCCTGCTTTCTCAAATGAAAGTAATTTATGGGGTTATTGGAACCGTCAAACTGCAATAATGTTATTATGTCCTGGTATCTAAAACCATAGAATTCAAAGACGGTGTATGTTAGATCAAAATTAAGACCTCTTTAATTTATCACTTATTTTGACATGGACAATCTCTGGTTTATCCTGCAATCTCTTTCTTTCAGCGCTGGGAAGAAGCCACCATGAACTGGGTGAGCCTCAGACAATTTGTTTACAATGACTGCTTCAATTATCTTTATTATATATAAGAATATACTATTTTTTTTTTTAACATGGCGTCCAATTATTCCTTATCCAATCAGATATTTACACCTGGTCTTAACTGTTGTTACTAAGCAAACCGCAGTAGGGATCGTAGGAGATAGGAAAGAAGGTATAAAGTCCAAAATTGTAAACAACCAAAAAGCTTACTATGCTAAAACTTTGAAACTTATTCTAGGAGTTTATTCACCAACATATTAAAAATCAAAAAAGCATAAAAATCTCGATGTACCACATATGGTGGACATGCAAACTTATCCGCCCATACTGGACAATGGTGGGTGAAATTCTTACCCACTTACTACCTATGCCCCTAGAGTTAACACCTGAAATATGCCTCCTGTATATATGGCCTGAGAATCTAGCGAAGGTCCATGCTAAACTATTGTTCCATACATTAATAGCCGCCTGCACCCTCATTGCCAGAGCATGGAAAACACATCGGAACTCCACCCCTCTATATACACACACTCAGGGCTGTAAAGCCAATAAAGAAAATGACACCTCTCACCAAATAGAATGCTGGCTACTATCGCTAGCCCGCATACAATACACTAATACCCACTTGTATATAAGTTAGCCCCCGAACACTGTGATGAATGTGAAGCTCGATGTAGGGTGGGTAATATCAGCTAAGGGGGGCCTGCGCTAGGAAACCTACTAGACTGAACTGTAATCATGATACAGGCCTAACGATGAGTGGGAGCCGCAACCGTGCAAGCCCTGCTCCTCCTTCACAGAGCAGCTGTCATCTTATGCGCACAGATAGATGTTGTCCATCACAATCCAAGGCTGAGGGTTTAACCTTTCTCATAATAGCAGTACACAAACACTTAAGTATAGAGATATAGACATACAACACAAGCACTACTATAGCACCTATTAATAATATCTTCCTTCCAAGGGAACCAAACCAGCCTCCCTAGAGAGGGTAGTAAAAGGTGGTTTATGAGTTTGAACTTTCCTGCTGTTACTGGGCATATCAGCAATAACGGGGATGTTAAAATCAAAAAAGCATAAAAATAAACACATTCCATCAGTGTACTTTCTTTTTCCCATGACATATATATACTTTCTCTCTCTTGGGGCAGAGGAGAAGCGGATGAGCCTAGGGCACAGAAAAAGGGGAGATGAAGTAGAGAAAAACGTATAAATGTGAAATAACCGCAGCTATATTAATTACAAACATTTTTCTAATATGAGGGGTACATTTATGGGAATGGGCTGCTAAGGGGCACACAAGTAAAAAAGATTAGGGACCACTATTGTAGAAGATGGAGGGCTAGTTTTGCCTTACCAAGTCTCTCAATCTTTTTTAGGTCTCATTGTTACTGTGTTTTCTTTGTACGTTTTAGCATTACTGACCACACAAAAGAAACATCAGAGGTGGGAGTACGGACAGAAGATAGACGTAAGTCTTCAACAGATCGTAAGGGCCTAGACGGGACATACTTGTGTATACTTGATAATGGTGCATTTTAGGTGCCATCTCAATGTTCTGTTAAACATTTTTTTTATTTTTTTTTTTAATTCTTTATTTTTGAAGTGCAGATAATTACATACAACTTGTCACGCCCCAACAGCTTGTGACAGGAGACAAAATACACAGCTTGTAAGCAGTAGGGCAGTAAGAAAACATGCACAATTTTTAAAGTTACAAAGACAAGAGTAGGTACATGCAGCGTTTCACATTTATGTATTACACAGGGGTATACGAGAGACATGCACAGTTTTGTTATTATTTAGTCGTACATGAAAATTAACAGGCGCTTTTACGAGTGAGCTATTACGTGCTGACAATTCTAGTTAAATCAGGCTGAGTATGCCACTGGGCCGGCCATGTGTACCAGAGTATAAGTCATGCTATCACAGAAAGGAACATATTATATTATAAATCTGACTGCCATTCTGGGGTCAAGAAGGAATTTTTTGTCCTAGCTTGTTGCAAAATTGTGCTTCAAATTGGGTTTTTTTTTTGTTTTTTTTTTTGCCTTTTGGATCAACAGCAAAAAACAGGTGTGAGGAAGGCTGAACTTGATGGACGCAAGTCTCTTTTCAGCTATCTAACTATGTAACTATGTAATATTAACGAAGCAAGAGAGTGCACATATTGAAAACATGAGTTATAACAGAACATGGTCTGCAGTTGCCTGTAGGGGGGGGGGGGGAGGTACCAGTACCAGCGGTGGTAGGGCTGCACAGTTGGAGTTACCCTATGCCCAGACTTGGGAGGCATTCACTGGGAGCAAGGTAGGTGCTGTACGTAGTGTCCCAGTGTGAGCGGGACCAGCTAATCCTCCGTCCCCAGGGATTTACAACTGACCGCTTCAGCGAGCCACGAACTCTGGATCTCTGAGAGTCCCGTTCTGCCCCCTTTTGAGAGTAGTGGAGGGTCCCGGTAGGCTGTCGCTGTCGATGACGGGGTGCCCTCTGTTTGCGTGGGTGATGTTTCAGGGTAATGCTCTTGGCGGCCCTTTGCTTGGTCAGGTTTGCGGTTGGCAATGTAAGTTTGTGAGTTGGGGTTCTGTCTGGGGGGGACCCTCTTACCAGGCTGTCTTCTTGAGCTTGGCGGGATGCTGGTGCTGTGCGGCTTTCAAGGTTTGCCCAAAAGCGAGTAAATATCTCCTCCAGCCGCTTCATGGATTGCTGCATTGTGTCAGGAGGGTCTCCCTCTTGCTGCCACGAGGCGTGCGCGTATGGAGTAGGCACGGCTGCCATCTTGGATGACTTCTCCGAGCTCACCATACGGCTATATTATCTTGGGTGTGCGATCCCACAGGGTTTGCAGTGTGCGTCAGATCGGCATGCCAGTGGGGACCGGGATAACCCCCACCGGTTCAAAGGGGGGGGGAAACAGGGCCCAAAACGCTAGGATAGTGAGGTGAAGTGAAGGAGCGGCCGTCCCCTCCACTTGACACCGTAGGCCTCTGGGGCAGCTTGCGTTGTGTGCCTGGGATTTTCCTCTAAGACTTGGTCAGACTGCTGGCACGGTAAGTGCAGGTATATTAGGCAATTTTTTTGTTGAAATCGGGTGAAATCCCCCTTCAATCTGTATAATTTCAGGTTTTGTCGAGGAGCCCCTGCGAAACGCGTCTGCCTCAGTCGGCTGCCAGGCCCCGCCCCCTGTTAAACATTTTTCGTGTAATTCCAGAAAACTGTGGCCCACCTGTGCAGCCACTCAGAAAAAACAAAAGTCACACAGTCCAGAGCCATTATTCAGCAGACATTAAAGGGACACTCCAGGCACCCAGACCACTTCTGCCCATTGGAGTGGTCTGGGCGCCAACTCTCATCACCCTTAACCCTGCAAGTGTAATTATTGCAGTTTTTATAAATTGCAATAATTACCTTGCAGGGTTAAGTCCTCCTCTAGTGGCTGTCTATCAGAGTGTTTTAAATGATGCTGGATGTCCTCACGCTTTGCATGAGGACCCCCAGCGTTGCCGGAATCCCCATAGGAAAGCATTGAATAATGCTTTCCTATGGGGAGGTCTAATGCGCGTGCTGCCATTGACGTGCATGCGCATTAGGTCTTCCTGTCAGCTGACATTGACGTGGGAGGAGCGTGGGCGGAGCCTGACCCAGCGCTGAGGGACATCGGCGCTGGATTCAGGTAAGTTACCCTTTCAGCAAAATGGGATGGGGGTGAGAAGGAGGGGGGCACTGCAGGATCCTGCAGTGCCAGGAAAACGGGTTTGTTTTCCTGGTACTGGAGAGTGCCTTTAAATCAGCCGTTCATGCATCATCCACTACAGCCAAACCATGTTCTTGTAAGAATCTGTATTCCTAAAGGGACATTATAGTCACCAAAACATCTTTAGCTTAATGAAGCAGTTTTGGTGTATAGATCATGCCCCTGACGTTTCACTGCTCAATTCACTGCCATTTAGGAGTTAAATTGCTTTTTTTCTGTACATACAGTGGTGAAATCTATGCCCAGCACTCCTGATGATCCCGGTAACGGCTGCCGGGTGAAACGCGCGTCAGTTGCAGACTTGCGTGTCTCGTAGACCAGAAGGCTCTTAGACTTAACTGAAACCCTTTGACAAACTTTGAACAACCTCAGCCTCTGGTTCAGGGCATACTAGTACAAACTTTTTTTCTTTTTGGTCATCTCTTATTAGACTTACTGACTGACTCTCCCATACGGTGGGATATAGGGGGATTATTTTCTTAAAATAATCAGCTATCTACTATTGCAGCTTTGGGGCTTACAACATGGAGGGAACATGTGCCGGCTGTCAAATACGTAGGAACAAGTGGTTTGGTAAACTCTCAGATTTCAATAGGGACCAACCAGCACATGCAACCTCCATGCTGCCCAGAATGTATTGAGTTATATTCATATCTTCATGAGATCTCCAAATATCTAATAAACCTCCAGAAATTACGCTTTAAAACTTTTTATATTTTCTTGCAGAACTTAAATCACTGGATAGCAATTTTTTTCACTGAATTATTCGGTGACATCTAGTTGCTCATTAAATACATTGTTATTAATATTATTGCAAACTAGTTACTTTTGGGAGAATTTATGAACATTCACAATTCTGTCTCTTTTATATCCAGTATCTACCTTAGGAGTAACCAATTTATTTTATGTTTGAGGATTATTATGATTAAAAATATACTCTTTGATTGAGCATTATTGTCTTTGTATCCCAACTCGAGGGAACTATTTTTTAATCTGAGAAATAAAATGTTTTATTAACTAATATCTCACCACCACCCTCTGTCTATCTATTTAGAAAATTGGGCAGACTAGATGTGCCATATGGTTCTTATCTGCCGTCACATTCTATTTTTCTATGGTTATACTTTTATTTGTGTTTTTTTGCACACACATGAACTCCATTTTCACCTGATATTTTATATTCGTGATATAAGTTAGTGTTATTGTTTCATGAATATAACAGTTTCTCATATACCGGTCTTTAAGATGTTTTTTTCGTACCATAGTAAGTCAAAGGGCCAAATATATTGGATGCCTTTTTAAACTTTTACATTTAACAAAATGATTTTTAGGGCCTATGTTGCCTATGAGACAGTACAGCAGCCCAAAAAAGAAAATTACCCCCATGCTAGCATATAATTTTTAAAAGTAAGGAACCCAGCATATTCCAAAAGGAGTATTGAGTTGTTTGGTTTAGCTACATTATCACAAATGCTGGCCCCATGTATTGGTCTGATTTTCCTTTGTGTTTTTTCACACACATGAATTCTATGTTGACAGGAACTTTCATAATCCTGATATGCAATATAAAAGTATTCTAAATGTAGTATTTTGAGTTGTTTGATGTAGCCACTTTATAATGGCTGGGACAGTGGCGGATCCAGAGCCTGATCTCGGGAGGGGCACTTGTAGATTATTTAAAGAAATAATCCAGACACAATAACCACTACAGCTCAGTGTAGTGGTTATGGTGTCAATAGTGGCGGGACCCCCTCCCAGAGTAAGTAGTCAAACCGTTTAAGAACAGTTTGACAACTTACCTGAGGTCTGCTGGGAACTGGGGCTGTAGTAGGAGTGGTGTGTGTGAGTGGTGCAATGTGTAAGGGGTGCAGTGTGTGTGTGAGGGGGACAGTGTGTGAGCAGTGTGTGTGTGTGAAGGTTGTAGTGTGTGAGTGAGGGCGGCAGTGTATGTGTGAGTGTGGGCAACGTGTGTGTATGGGGCGGCAGTGTATGGGGAGCAGTGTGTGTGTATGGGGTTAGTGTATGTATATATAGAGTGTGTGTGTGTGTGTGTGTATGGGGGAGCAGTATGTGTGTATGGGGGGCAGTGTGTGTGTATGGGGGGCAGTGTGTGTGTGTGTATGGGGGCAGTGTGTGTGTATGGGGGCAGTGTGTGTGTGTATGGGGGCAGTGTGTGTGTATGGGGGCAGTATGTGTGTGTATGGGGGCAGTATGTGTGTATGGGGGACAGTGTGTGTGTATGAGGGGCAGTGTGTGTGTATGAGGGGCAGTGTGTGTGTATGGGGGGCAGTGTGTGTGTATGGGGGCAGTGTGTGTGTATGGGGGCAGTGTGTGTGTATGGGGGGCAGTGTGTGTGTATGGGGGCAGTGTGTGTGTATGGGGGCAGTGTGTGTGTGTATGGGGGCAGTGTGTGTGTATGGGGGGCAGTGTGTGTGTATGGGGGGCAGTGTGTGTGTATGGGGGGCAGTGTGTGTGTATGGGGGGCAGTGTGTGTATGGGGGGCAGTGTGTGTGTATGGGGGGCAGTATGTGTGTATGGGGGGCAGTATGTGTGTATGAGGGGCAGTGTGTGTATATGGGGGCAATGTGTATATGGGGGCAATGTGTGTATGGGGGCAATGTGTGTATGGGGGCAATGTGTGTATGGGGCAATGTGTGTATGGGGCAATGTGTGTGTATGGGGGTAGTATGGGGGCAATGTATGTATGGGGGTAGTATGGGGGCAACGTGTGTGTATGGGGCAGTATGGGGGGCAATGTGTGTATATGGGGGGCAAGGTGTGTGTATGGGGGCAGTATGGGGGCAATGTGTTTGTATGGGGGCAATGTGTGTGTATGGGGGCAGTATGGGGGGCAATGTGTGTATATGGGGGCAGTATGGGGGGCAATGTGTGTATATGGGGCAGTATGGGGGGCAATGTGTGTGTATGGGGGGCAATGTGTGTATATGGGGCAGTATGGGGGGCAATGTGTGTATATGGGGGCGGTATGGGGGCAATGTGTGTATATGGGGGCAGTATGGGGGGCAATGTGTGTGTATGGGGGCAGTATGGGGGGCAATGTGTGTGTATGGGGGCAGTATGGGGGCAGTGTATGTGTGTAGATTGTGTGTGATAAGGGAAGGGGGGCTTTTCTTTTTTAATAATATATATATATATATTTTTTTATTTAATTTAAATAAATATTGATGTCCCCCCTCCCTTCTTACCTTTACCGGGAGAAGGGGGGACATTTCTTGATCCCTGGTGGTCAGAGGGTGATTCCCTGGTGGCCCAGTGGGGAGAGTGAGCTCTAGCCCATAGCTCCCGGGCTAGAGTTCACTCTCGCGAGATTTGGAGCGTTGCCGTGGTTACCGCGGCAACGCTCCAAGCTCGCGAGATGAGGACCCGGAGGAGCTGCAGGCAGAGCTCCCGGGTCCTCTCTCCTCCCTCTCCCTCTCCCCTGCCGGCTGTCAGCATAGTGCCTGCGGACCGGGGAGGGAGATCTCTGATCTCCCTCCCCAGTTCGCAGGCACATTGCAGGGCTGGCACCTGCATGTGCTGGCAGGGGTGAGGGAGACCGTCAATTTTCTCGGGGGGGGGCAATTGCCCCGTTGCCCCCCCCTGGATCCGCCACTGGGCTGGGATTAATGTTAAGAGGGACAAGCAAAGTTTAGGGGAATCCAGAAGTCAGAGTAGTCAGTAAAACAAGCCAACAAGTGGGTACAGGCAGCTAATAAAGAGTAATCAGGACAAGCCGAATTCAGAAATCCAGAAAAATCTAACTAACTGACAATGTATTTCAATAGTTCAGCTCTGTACGGTAGACTTTGAAACAATTTGTTATGCAGAGGGCAGGAAGAGCAGTAATAATTGAAGTACTTTTGGACTATTTCTTGTAGCAAATATGCCACTTTCTAGACATGTGAAATTAGTTTCTGTCTGAATTTAAGTTCGTGAGAATTTCGACAATTCGGACATTTGGATGCTTCTGAATGTCGGAAGTGCCGAATCGAACCGAAGTGCCGAAGTGCTTTGGATTTCTGAAAAGTGGCAAAACAGGAGAGGGAGGGAAAACTAAGGGTAGGGTTGGTGGTAGGATTAGGGTTAGGGGTAGGGTTAGACTTAAGGAAGTGCCAAATTGCCAAAGTCCAGAATTTCGGAAGTGCTGAACCAAACTGAAGTCCCGAATTTTGGAAGTGTCACACCGAATTGCCGAATTTGGGAAGTGCCGAACCAAATTTTTTTCCCATGCATATCCCTAACACTTTCTCTGTGGTGACTTTATACAGGCTGTGAGAAGCATTCAGGAAGGAAAGATTTCATGCCATATTGCTTGAAAAACAGTCTACCTGTAAATTTCATCAGGGATTCGTCAATGCAAATGTTTTAATTGAGTTCATAATTTTGTGAAAATATGTCAGACAGGAGTTGGATAAGTGACTGAATTTTGTAGAGCCTGTCAAACAATAGGTAATTTCTAGGGGGGAGGGACAGTGCATTATCATTAAAATAAAGAAATCGCAGCATTTGCTGGTAGCGATCCCTCTTCATAACCTCTGGCAAAAGAGGGGTAGCCAGGATGTGGTGCTTGTGCCAGTAGGACCCAATACAGGACTTTTTGGCAGTACCCATTACTAGGGTTAAAGCGCATAATCCTTTTATCTCTACGCCATCCGTGGGGTGCCATATATTCTTTCTAATATAGAGTGACCCCTGATTCATTGAAAGGTACTTGCTGGCAAACAAGTTTGTTTTCTCAACCAGCAGCTCAAACATGTCATAATAAAAAGCTTAAAATAGTTCACTGGCTCAAATGCATCCACTGTTACTGTGATGCTAGGTGTAGCTGTGAACCGGGGTATATCTGGGGCAGTTAGGTTTGGGGGTACCCAGTTTTCCTCTGGCACTATGCATCCTATGTGCCTTTCTTATAAATGGTGATGTGGCACCATCACTGGAGTACTCAAGGGCTCAATGTCAGAGGATGTGAAAGTGTCAATGTCTGCTATAATGTCACTATAAATGTTGTCAGAATGATTTCAGAGATTTTAAAGAACTCTGCCTCTCACCTCAGATCAAAGTTAGGAGAAGAGATGGGCAGAGACATTTTTCAAATCAGGCAGTGGTAGGCTGTCACAGTGATCACATGCCGAGTTCGCTGCTATTGGCTACTATTGAAAGTCAGGTCCCCCTAGCTCGATCTGCAGCATGACAATGTCATTGGACACATGGGACGGTGAAAAATGTTGGGCGTGCTATGACGCTCGGTGGCATTAAAGCCTGTCTCCTGCTGGATGCATAGCATGCCTGCCGTTCTGAAGGGGGTTAAGTAATTTTGGAGAGCCATGACTTCCAGGGACTCTGCTGAGCTCTGTTACACGCCAGTACCTACTTAATGTAATTGTTTTTGCATTAGCTGTAGCCAGTGGCATACACATGGCCCATGGGGCCCCGGGGCGAAAATTGATCCGTGGGCCCCCCCCCCCCACGCTTACTCTGCGTGGGCTGGGGCCGCAACACATGGTGGCGGGCACCTGGTCGCAGGGGTTGCAGGGCTGCGACCCCTGCGACCGTGGTATATACGCCAGTGCATGCAGATGCACACACACTTAAAGGACCACGACAGACACCCAGATCACATCAGCTCAATGAAGTGGTCTGGGTGCCAGGTCCCTCTAGTTTTAACCCTGCAGCTGAAAACATAGCAGTTTCAGAGAAACTGCTATGTTTTACTAAGGGTTAATCCAGCCTCTAGTGGCTGTCTCATTGACAGCCGCTAGAGAAGCTTCCGCGATTCTCACTGTGAAAATCACAGTGAGAAGACACTGAACGTCCATAGGAAAGCATTGAGTAATGCTTTCCTATGGGCGGTTTGAATGCGCGCATGGCTCTTGCCGCGGATGCGCATTCGGAGCTGAGAGGCGGAGGAATCCCCAGCGCCAAGGGAGTCCGGCGCTGGAGAAAGGTAAGTGCTGAAGACACACAAACACACTCTCACGAACAGACACATACACACTAGCTAACAGACACACACATTTACTAACAGAGACACACTCAGCGACAAACATACATACACACTCACAAAATATACACTCTCACTGACAAACACACACTCACTAACAGACATCAAACAGACTCAAAAACAGACACACAAACACACTCAGTAACAGACACACTCAGTAACAGACACACACAGTAACACACTCACTGAAACTCACTAGCAGACACACACATTCACACACACTAACACTCACACACTTTTTTTAAAAAATGTAATTCCCCCAGCCTCCTTACCTTTTGGAGTGCTGAGGGGATTCCCTGGGGTCCATTGGTGCTCCTGGGCGGCCGGGCAGGCTGGCGGGCGCGAGAGGGAGCACTCTCCCCTGAGTGCTTCCTCTTCAGCTCCCTCGCGCGCCACGTAGGGATGCCGACGCCAGAAGATGAAGTCATCTTTCGGCTCCGGTATCAGTACACGGTGCGCAAGGGAGCTGAAGAGGAAGCACTCAGGGGAGAGTGCTCCCTCGCACGCCCGCCGGGTGACACCAGGGCCAGCCTCAGGGGGGCCCTGAGGTGGCTGGCTCCTGGGCCCCCAGGAGAAGAGGCTGGCCACAGTGGATACATACCGGGTCGCAGGGCGGCCGGGCCCCCTGTTATATATGCGACCCTGTTATATACGCCACTGGCTGTAGAGGGTATTTGTGAATTGTAGTATTAGCCTTCTATTAAATGATATGGATGAGCCTCAGCAAAAAAACAAACAAACAGGCATGTCATTTATATTGAACACTGTGAAATGACTAACTCGTACTTGTATTGATCCACAGTAGCTGTCAACTTGGTTTGAGCAAAGAGATTTTCAGTAGGAGAAATAAGTTGTGTGTGAGAATCAATAAACTACACGCAAGACAGAAAGCTGTGATCAAGTGTAATGTCTAAACAAAAAAAAAACTGACTTTTTATTTGGAGAGTGATCAATTGTGACCAGTTTTACCTCTCTTCAGAAACTGCCTGTTCATAACAGAGGTGTTGTGTAGAGTAAAAGAATCCAGCATCTAAACACCTTACAAAAGCAGAATTTTGTCTATTGCAAGCCCTCCTATTTTCTCCTGCCCAGACTTTCTAAGTCCATATTTGAGGGCTGCTGCGTCCCAAACCTTGAGGGACGTACATATCGCCGGGCATACCACTTGATCTATTGGTCGGTATTCCTTAGGAATCCACATAAGGAACTGTGGCATGTCTGGGCCCATCATGGAGGATTCCAGATCCACCCATCTCCTCTCCCCAGGGGGAGAGTGCCACAGAGCAATTTGAGCCAATTGAGCCGCCATGTAGTAAAAATAAAGGTTAGGGAGGCCAAGGCCTCCCCTGTCCTTTGCCCTATACAGGACGATACGGGAAATCCTTTGCCTTTTATTCTGCCAAATAAACCTGCCTATAGCTTGTTGGAGCGGGCCTAAGGCGGACCTGCTCAGGTGGACCGGTAGAGCCTGGAAAAAAAAGAGTATCCTAGGCAACACATTCATCTTCACTGAATGTATCCTTCCGATCCACGAAATCGGCTTGTCCACCCAAGTCTCCATGTCGGATATCAACTGTCTAATCAGTGGGATATAGTTTTGCTGATAGAGTTGGGAGGGGTCCGCCGTCAACCAAATTCCCAAGTATTTGATCCGGTCTTTCTCTATCCGCATGTGATAGGTCTTTCCGATATACGCTGCGTCTTCATCCGTCATTCCTATGGGGATCGCGCTTGATTTATGCAGGTTGACTTTATAGCCCGCCACCTCGCCGTATGCTATCAGAATCCTAGTCAGAGCTGCCATGGACGTCTTCGGGTCCGTTAACGTCAGAAAAAAGTCATCTGCGAACCCCGAGATAATATATTGCGTGTCACCCACAGAGATACCCTTAACATCCGGTGCTTCTCGTATGGCTTGCATAAGGGGTTCCAGCGAAAGTACAAATAGCAGTGGTGAGAGAGGGCAATCTTGCCTCGTTCCATTGCTCAGGTGAAACGGTGCAATTCGCGCTCCTGAAATCTGAATCTGAGCCCTGACGTTTGAGTACATGGCCTGAACCGCTGTAATAAATGTGGGCGGTACGCCAAAGTGCCGTAACACCTCGAATAAATAAGGCCATTTTTAAAAAAAATGTGGAGGAACACTGACTTGACATGTTCCAATTGCCAACAGTCATTTCTGTGCTGCTTAATATTTCATCTTAAACTGTTGCATTTTTATGTAATTTTTTTTTCTTTCAGGCACTGCATGTGTGGCAAGGGCTTGGAGCGCTACAGTGGATCATTTAATTTGCAATCACATCTCAAACTTCTTATTCAAAATATCTATTGAAGTAGAGAATATTTTCACAAACTATCCAGATTTCTTTGCACCAATCCTAGTTCTTCTATTGACAGGTGTGTACATGTAAGAGCAGTTTGAAATATTATAATTATTGTATATAGTATAGTGTTTGCAATGCTGGTATTTTAAATACAGGTACTCCTCCCTTACCAACCCAGTTCCGTTCTAGAATGAATTAAGGGATTCCCTGCTCTGGTGCACTTGTCTATGTTCGGGGAACATCTGGGAAATTTCCCCGAACTTAGACGAACGCACCAGAGCAGGGAATCCCTCCATTCTATGCTCAGGGAAATTTCCCCTAACATAGATTAGAGGGATTCCCTGCTCTGTTGCATTCGTCTATGTTCGGGGAAATGTCCCTGAACACAGACATGCGCACCAGAGCAGGGAATCCCTTAATTCTATGTTCGAGGAAGACAAACGCAGCAGATCAGGGAATCCCTCTAATTCCCACGACGGCTCGCACTTACCACCCCGCGAGAGAGCTGGTCGTAAGTGTGAGCCGTCGTAAAACAGGTAGGTCGCAAAACGAGGACCACCTGTATATGTCTAACAGGTGGATATTAGACTTTGTCTAATTTGCTTTGCTATCATAGCTCTCTGTGTTATGCACTTTGAACAGGCAGAAATTATGTAAATTTCTTCTTTGGCATTAAATGAGACAAAAAAAAACTAATTGGGATAAAGACTGTTAGCTTGTTCCCTGTGCATGTAAAATTTCCTTAATTACATGAACACTGTAAATATGGGGCACTCTGTACAAATGATTTTTAAGGTCCACTGTGATTTTGTTCTTTCTCAATGGTATTTTTGCGTCTCCTACATAGTTAACACTTTAAAAGAAAAAATGTGTCGTTTGCAAACTAGAGATGTATCCTGGGAATTTTCAGACCATGAGCTCATAAAAAGTTACAACATTTTTAGCAGGATGAAGGCAGTGAAAACTGGAGTTAATTGAGTATTGAAACAATGCAAAGACATTCAACTGTGATTTGTGACTTATTTTTTTTTCCTCTTCTGTAGGTCTCCTGGCCATTGGGGTAAGCGAATCTGCTCTGGTAAATAGGATCTTCACTGCAATCAATCTGCTGGACTTGGCTTTTGTGAGTCTGGTCTGGTGGGATTTGTGAAGGGAGATAGAAAGAACTGGAACCTCACAGAGGAAGATTATTTCAATCATACATTAGGTGAGAAGTAAGGCATGCTTTTGCTGACATTAAATTAAAACTTCCAAATGTTTGCTTTCTTCAGACAATATATACAAATCCTATACTAGCTAATCTTACATCAAATACATGGCTACTGAACACGGCGTTCATTTTATATTCTGTAACTCCTGTGTATGTGCTAAATTCTACATAGTTTATATCTCATACATAGTGATGCTAATACAGATTATCACCGGCCATTTGGGACGATTGCCAATATTCTGTATATTTAATGTTTTGAAAAAACAACACTATTCCCCCACAAATCTGGTATTAACTAAACATGCTGACAGCAACCACACTCCCATCATTCTTAAGCAGCCATTAGATGTTGGCTCCAGTGAGATCCCAACTTGTACAGGCTGTTAGTAATATGAGTAATTGCTGATAGCAGCCAGCGTTCAGCTGAGCTACACATGTGGTGACTCACAGGGAGGGGTGACATGTTGCGAAGTGGCGCCTAACTAGCTGGTGGATGAAGTTTCCAGGTACAGAAAAAAGATGTACAATGACTGGGATAGGTAAGATCGGTAAAAGACCGATACTGGTTATCTAAAATATGCAGAATATTGACTCTAATAATCGTGGGAAACAAACGGTTGATCCCTAATACACATACACAAAGTTAACACAATTACAGATGCAAATGCAAAGGAGTCGTATTGAACTGATTGCTAGTTGTGTGATGGCTATACGATTGGTCTAACAGTACTTTGAAATATGAGCATGCAAAAAGAGAGGTAAAATGGGTGCTTTCATTACAAGACTGAAAATTGTGTCAAAGAGAAATATCCATTGCTAACTAGGACTGGTTAATACTTTATTCTATGAATGTAGATATACCACAGATTTACGGCATTTAATACAACAGTCAAATACAGAAGTAAACCAGTACCTCTGTGTGTCTGAACATTAAAATATGTATGTTTATAGAGAGCAGAATGAGTCCTTAGCCTGCTATGTCTGTTGCAGTGTCGGTGTGTATGCTGTTTTAAAGGGATACTGTAGTGCCAGGAATACAAATCCGTATTCCTGGCACTACCTCTCCCCTTGCCTCACCCCTCCCTGGTAAATAAAGGGTTAAAACACCTTTATTTACTAACCTTTCCCCAGCGCCAAAGTCCCTCAGCGAAGGGTTGACGCTCCACCCCCTCCTCTGCCCTGCAACGAGCTGTGTCTAATGAACTTGCGCAAGCATTAGACCTTCCTATGGGGAAAATCTGATGCTGGAGGTTCTCATGCAAAGTCCATTTCAATTCAGGAAGCCCTCTAGTAGACAGCCACTAAGGGCAGACTTAGAGCTGCAATGTGAAGAGTGCAATGTCTATGGAAGCAGCACTAGGTGCAAAAGGGACACTGCACCCAGACCACTTTAATGGGCTGAAGTGGTCTGGGTGCCTACCGTGTCCCTTTTACGTTTGAATATTGTCATATTAGATCTATAATATACAACGGTTTCAAGTTTACATTTATTGATGCAAAGTGGTAACATTGTGCTTGGTGCTGTACATGGTCTTCAGTTTTTCTGATGGAAATGGGGAAAAAAAAAAAAAACATTGGCAGACGTGTTGACTAGGCATATCTAGGACTTACTTTCACTGTCTTCCAGAGTGGGTGTTTTTGGATCGGGAGGATTTGCACCTTTTGGGTTCAGTGGAATTGTAACTGGGGCTGCTGCCTGCTTTTATGCATTTGTGGGTTTTGATTGTATAGCTACAACAGGTAAGGTTTTGTGTGTTCCTCATAGCTTTTCTTCTGTACAGAGTACATTTCTAAAACCTCAAGAATCCTCTTTTTAGTCTCCATAAATGACTGAAATTTTCCATGTCCCACAATCAATCGTTTTGTATTGCCTGATTTAGAACTAAGCAGCAGAACTGCACATACATTTTTTTTTTAATCAGCAGAATCTGTTCTTAAAGGGACACTATAGGTACCCAGACCACATCATCTCATTGAAGTGGTCTGGGTGCACTGCATCTGTTCCCATAAACTGTTCCCATGTAAAAAGATTGCACTTCTTCAATTTAGACAGTTTAACTCTGTGAAAAGATGCTGGATGCCCTCACGCTTTGCATAAGGACATTAAAGGACCACTATAGTGCCAGGAAAACACTCGTTTTCCTGGCACTATAGGGCCCTGAGGGTGCCCCCACTCTCAGGGTCCCCCTCCCGCCGGGCTCTGGAAAGAGGCAGGGGTTAAAATCTTACCTTTCTCCAGCGCCGGGCGGGGAGCTTTCCTCCTCTTCTCCTCCTTCCTAGCGACGTCATCGGCTGAATCCGCATGCGCGGCAAGAGCCGCGCGCGCATTCAGCCAGTCTCATAGGAAAGCATTTACAATGCTTTCCTATGGACGCTGGCGTCTTCTCACTGTGATTTTCACAGTGAGAAGCACGCAAGCGCCTCTAGCGGCTGTCAATGAGACAGCCACTAGAGGCTGGATTAACCCTCAGTGTAAACATAGCAGTTTCTCTGAGACTGCTATGTTTATAAAAAAAAAAAAAAGGGTTAACCCTAGCTGGACCTGGCACCCAGACCACTTCATTAAGCTGAAGTGGTCTGGGTGCCTAAAGTGGTCCTTGAAGTGTTTTCAAAATCCACATGGCTTGTCAGGGGCGGGCTTGTCACCGCACTGGAGCGGACACCATTGCGCTGAGCTCCGACACTGTACCACACAATTTGCCAAAATCAGAGAGCATTCTGCTTAATCACCGGACAAAAAATACTTGGTCAGATGCAGCATAACCTGCCGCACCCGCAGATGCTCTTCTTCTCCACTCCGGGCACAAAAACCCGAACCTGAGGCCCTAAGGCCTACTGCGTGGGCGGATTTCTGCGGGAACTTACTGACAGACCCGGATGGTGGAAAACACAGGAGTGCCCAGGTATACGTGAGGAAGGTGAGATGGATCGCAGGTCGCAAAAGCAGCCCATACAAAACCCGAAATTACAACGGAACATCGGCCACATGCTGCTAACTCCCCTCTCACAACAGGCCCTGCCACTTCCCGTGGCCTCCCCAGTATCCTCGGTAGACGAGGTCCACCCAGGCAGCCCCCCTTCAGTTGTCACCTTGTGCTGATGCACTCAGCAGGAGACCACAGCCCGGCCTCTAAAAAGGATAAAATATGCTTGCAGGCCTGCAGCAAAATTTGAAGCAGCTGTGGGAGGCTGACCTAGATGTTTTAATCACCACAGTACAGGCTGTGGCAGCATGCACTCAGGCTACCGAGACAGGCCTCGCAGACCTAAAATATCTTGCTGTGGCACAGGCCACAATGGCCAGACAACTCAACGTAATGGATGATAGGGGCAGGAGAAAGAACTTAAAAATTAGAGGGGTCCCTGAGACGCTACCCCTAGAAGAACTGCCTCATTTCATTAGATGCCTGGTGGGAACAGTCCTACCGGCCAAGCAGGCCAAAAAGTTCTTCTTTGACGGAGTATACAGAATCGCCAAGTCGCCACAGGCCCCCACTTCGGCATCACGTGACCTCATCTTACGCTGCTGCACAATGACAGACAAGTTGGGACTACTGGCTGCATTCCTAGGGAAGACCCCATATGACTTCGAGACATGCCAAATATCCCTCTTCCAGGACTTAAGCAGAGACACACAACTATGGCGTAAAACAATGCGGCCACTTACCGCACAACTGCAGGAAGCAGGGATTACCTACAGGTGGGTGACACCAAATTCTCCAAGAAGGGACAGTCCCACAAGGCCTCAGACCCCAAGTAAGGTCCAGCCCTGTTGGCTACATTGGGACTGTCTAACCAACCCGCGACCGCAACCCCTGGCCCTAACCACAGAACACGGAGGGCAGAGATGTCTCCACACCCAGAAGGACTTGACTACAAGCTCACCGCTACTATATTTCGTTTAACTGTTGGGACACTTTCTGTTATTCAAATGGTTTAATTGTATTATTTTTTCAAGTATCTCTAGTTCTACCTACCTCTTGTGGGCCAACTAACAAAGCCTAACCCATGGTCAATAGGATGTGAGTGAGGCGTCCAGAGAACACATCGCTGTGCTTCGGTGCACAACCTCCCCCCCCCCCTTGGCCCCAGGGTATAGGGGCATCACAATCATTGGAGCTTCCCTGCTACAAGCACAACATCGGTCTGTCCATTGGTACCTCAGCAATTCAGCCGACAACCTAGCCAGACCACACACGCATACACAAGCTCCATCACCCTCAGACCCGAACAAACTAGCTGTGCTTTATACGAAACAGGCACTAACACCTCACTTAGCCCATCCACACATAGGTACTTCAGCACTAGATACTAGGCAACGCAACTCTAAGCAACTACCCCCTAGACACAGGTGGTCAACTACCCTCAAACCATGGGGTGCCAACCACAGAAATACCACAGTGGAAGAACCAGTCATAAATATCAAGGTCAACCCCGCTAGATCTTTTGTCCACCTAGCCTTACCAACACCAGACCCCAGTGTTTCTCACTCTCAATAATGATTCACCACTTTTCGTTACCACATATCAGACTGACCAAAGCACATAAAAAGGTGCAAACTGTATTTCTCTATACTTATATATGTACCAAGATGGAATGTTGAACACTATACAATTCAAAGCATGTTTTAATTCTTGCACTGAAAATAAAGAATTATAATAATAATAATAACATCCACATAATAACATAAAATAATAATAATAACATCCACAAAACCGCAGGAATTAGTGCTCTCCCTGTGTGGCCGTCGTTCGTGCAACCGAACAACATGTGCTGCAGAAAACAGCAGCCATCTTGTCACACGAAAGGAGGCAGCAGGACCTGATCGAGTGTCTGGAACTCCAAATCGGTGCCGATTCGGTTATATTTGTGGGATCTGAGTGCTATTTGGACAACTTGGGTGCTCAGATCCAGGCTATCCGGAGATATGACATTTATGGGGGTCCCTATAATATTTATGTGAATTATTCTGTACTTTTTATATTTTGTATTTTATGTTGTCATTGTGACTCTGTAATCTAAAGGGCGTGTTGTGGGGGTTTGTATGTGTGTTTATAATGTACCCTTGACTTGCATAAAAGCCGGTCACTTGGCCTGAATTAAGATATTCCTGTTGTACCCTTCATCTAGTCTAGGCTGATGTTTGGGTATATCTGAATACCCATTGGATTTATTTGTATGCTGTATTTTAGTCTGGAGAACGTATGAATCGGCACTCGAACTGCAAACTGTAATCACAAAGTATCTAGCAGTTTGGGAGGAAGCGAACAAATGGGTATCAGAAATACCAGCGTTCGTTACAGAAGTGCTAGAGCAAACATCCGCATTAGATTCCTAGAGTGTCCCTCCAGGGAGAGGGGCCTTATTGTGTTAGGCGTACACGTTCATATTCCTAACACTAGTGTTCCTTTAAAGGACTGTAACTGCTTCATCTCATTGAAGTCGTTGTAGTGTCTGGAGTCCTCCTTTTCTTTTATTGCTAAATGAGAGTCCCCAGAAGTCAATCCTCTCTGTGCTGCTTGGGCAAAAGAGTAAGCATTGGCCTGAACAGCAGTGGATAGCTGTGATTGGCTAAGAGTCTCAGAAGACTGCTTTCAGCACATCACATTGCCCATTGTTGTTATGCATTGCTATGACTAGAAGGTAGTGTGTAATCCCTGCCTCAGCCCTACCTACAGTAGGGGCTGGACTATAGTTTAACACTGAATGAAGGGACAATACCATGTGATTCTAGGCACTATAACTACTTCAATGAGATGAAATGGCTATTGTGCCTATGGTGTCCCTTTAAATGATACTACTCCAAACCATAACCCATTCACTGGATGGATGGAGTATGCAAGTATAAAGATAATTTATTTCAATGCAGTTCAAATTGGGTTTTGACAAGTGATACATGCTCAGTTGTTCTGCTAATTATAACATGTAGCAGATGCTGAGGCTTAAAGAAAAACTGATGTGCCACCACCAGGAAACCCAGAGATGTATAGATCTTCATTAATGCGTAATGCATTTTTTTATTAATTTTTTTTTTTTTTTTAATCTTTAAACATGTGGGATGTGGAAAAATAGCCAAACTGGAAAATTTCTACTCTGACCTTTAAAAAGACACTATAGTCACCAAAACAACTTTGGCTTAATGAAGCAGTTTTGGTGTATAGATCATGCCTCTGACGTTTCACTGCCATTTAGGAGTTATATCACTTTTGTTACTGTTTATGTCAGTCCTGTCCAAAGTAATTTGGTAATTTGGCTAATCTATCTGTTGTGGCCCCCAGTGAATCCCAGAGCACCGCTCAGGATCCCTGGATCTTTGAATGCCGCGGTCCTGAGCGGTGCGCGGGGATTCACTGGGGGCCAAAAGATTGCGAGAATGCAGAAGTACATGCAGTCACTGCTAATCCTCCATCTGTGTTCTCGCGATCTCTTGGACGTTGCGGGATCTCTTGAACGTCGACGTCGCAGGATTTGGTTCCTTCTCCCTGGAGGGACAGAATGAAGGGAGACAGGGACATAATAAAGAGAGACAGAATGAAGGAAAGACAGGGACATAAAATAGAGACAGACATGTTCCTAGTCAACAATAGGAGCCTACCAAGAATAACTAGCAAAAAAGAAATTGAAATTCCAGAAACTGGAGGGCTTCCTAACCGACCTTAAGAGGGCAGAACAACAACACCAGGGCAACCCGGACGAACTAACTGCAGGTCGACTGCGGGAGGTAAGGTTGGCAATACGCCGGCTGCTCCTAGACGACACAGCCAAATCCATTACATGGTCCAGAAGGACCTTCTACGAACATGCAAATAAAATGGACACACTCTTAGCCAGAGTCCTGAAACCTAGACAACGAGGGGGACACATTACATCCATTAGACATAATGACGGCTCAACTAAAACTAGTCCCCGAGATATAGCGGAGGTCTTTACGGACTACTATAAATCCCTGTATAATCACTCACCGGGATCTGAGACGCGGAAGGCGGGGGATAAGGCACTGGCAAAGCAATTTCTGGCAGACTTAGGGTTGCCCAAACTGGCTCAGGCAGGGGTGGACGCGCTAGCGGCGGAAATCACAACAGAGGAGGTGGCGCAAGCCATAGCCACACTGAAGGGGAATAAGGCCCCTGGACCGGATGGGTTTGACGGGAGTTACCATAAGGAGTTTCGGGGCGAACTGACTCCCCGCTTAGCGGCTCTTTTTAACGAATTTAGATCAGGAGGCACCCCAGATTTAGATATGTCACTAGCAACCATTGTCTTATTGCCAAAGCCAGATAAGGACCCGGGCATCCCGAGTAGTTATAGGCCAATCTCCCTAATTAATCATGATATGAAGATCTTAGCAAAAATTCAGGCGACAAGACTGAACCCTTATTTGGCTACCTTGGTAGATGTGGATCAAGTGGGGTTCGTGCAGGGCAGACAGCTGTTTGAGAAAACTTGCAGGAATATAGATATCATTTGGAAGCAGAAAGTCACGCACACCCAAACTATGCTGGTCTCATTGGACGCTGAAAAAGCGTTCGACAGGGTCACATGGACGTATTTATTGCTATCCCTACCCTGCATCCTTTCTCTTTCTCTTTCCTTCTTTTTTCTCTTACTATGAGTAGCATATGTCTCCCAGAGGATGCTGGGAGAGATATACCCGGAAACTGTTTACACAACAGGTGTGCACTAGGGAACGCAACCCAAGACCTTTAGAGGGCCCTGCCTACTGCTGGCAGTTTGTAGAGAGCGCAAAGATGCCCGTAACACGAGACCCTCCGGGTCTTGTTTTTTACAGAAGAGACCAGGGGGCAAGAAACTCGTAGCAAGTCATCTTACACTGTGGCACAAAGAAACTCATTAAGCAACACCCTATTAGATCAGGGGGCTCCCAGCAGATAGAGGGCACACACCAATGCAGCTTTATGTACATATACAACTAAGCGCCATATGTTATCACATATTTCATGTTTTCCTTTTCTATCTTCCACAAACCACAAAACTCAAGTTGACAAAATGTAACATGTACTCTCAGAAAGTTTTAAGGTAACCAATAGAACAGTTTCGGGAGCAATGATGGGATGTTTTCGACCACCATCAAAGCGCATGGTTATGCGACAGATATGTGAATACAATCTGTATGCAATGTGTATGTCGCTCTTTGTTTGTACTACGGAGTGTATTCGATTTATACATGTTATTACTGTCAACATAAATAAAGAATAAAAAAAATAGAGACAGAATGAAGGGAGACAGGGACATAATAAAGAGACAGTGAAAGAGAGACGGGACATAAAAAAGAGAGACAGAATGAAAGAGAGAAGGGACATAAAAAAGAGACAGAATGAAACAGAGAAGGGACATAAAATAAGAGACAGAATGAATGAGAGAAGGGACATAAAAAAGAGAATAAAGAGAAAAGGGACAGAATAAAGAGAGACAGAATGATAGAGAGAGGACAGAATAAAGAGAGACAGAATGAAAGAGAGAAGGGACAGAATAAAGAAATGAAATGAAAAGTATGCAATTTGCAATAAACTTTGCATAAAATAGTTCATTTGCATTTAATTTTAATGGTTCAAAGAATGTCAGGCAAAATAGTCGGCCCTCACGCATGTTCACTTCATCAACTCTGGCCCTCTTTGAAAAAAGTTTGGACACCCCTGGTTTATGTAGTCCTAGCCAAAACTTTCCTTAAAACAGCCAGCATGAAAACAAAATGTATATCCTGCTCTGTAAATTGGACTTCCATTACATACAGGAGGTCTTGCAGGGTCTAGCAAGCTATTAACAGAGCAGACGATACGTTTTAAATTAAACAGAATTTGCAATGAAGTGTAAACATTAGATAACTTTTTACAGGAAGTGTTTAGGAAGGCTGTGCAAGTCGCATGCATGGAGGTGTGACTAGGGCTGTGCAGACAAGGTGATTCAACTCCTAAATAGCAGAGAATTGAGCATTGAGACTGCAGGAGCACGATCTATACACGAAAATTGCTTCATTAAGCTAAAGTTGTTAAATTATCAGATATGTATATTTAATATTATAATTTATCAACTTTGAATAAAAGTAATTTTTCTAGAGAAAGATTAGAAAAGATCTGCGAAACAAATATAAATAAGCTAATTGAGGCTAGAATTCAACAAAATTTTAAAAAACTGAAAGAAAAATGTTATTATAAAAACAACAAAGTCGACTCTGTGTTAACAAATAGACTAAAAAAAACAAAATTTGGAAAGAAAAATGTATAAGATAATAGTAGGAGGTGAGAATATTACAAAACCTGAAGATATAGCTGAGACATTTAAGAAATTCTATGGCAAACTATATAATTTAAACTTAAATCCCCCAATAACAGCCATGGAAAGAATGCCGAAAGTCTCAATTGATCAGAAAAGGAATTTAAATAAGCCATTTACAACAGAAGAATTAGAACGGGCAATTAAGAATTTAGCAAACCAAAAAGCTCTGGGTCCTGACGGATATACTAATCAATTTTATAAAAACTTTAAATTTCAAATTATTCCAGTGTTAACAGATACATTTAATGAAATATCAAAAGAAGCCATGCTTCAGCAGATTTTTTAAGAGCACACATTAGTCCTATATTAAAACCAGGCAAATCCCCAACAGAATTATCAAATTATCGTCCAATATCATTAATAAACGCTGACGTTAAACTTTATTCAGCAATTTTGGCAAATAGACTCTAAGCAGTGTTGCCAGAAATTATACACAAGGACCAGATAGGTTTTGTAGCAGGGAGACATTCCAATAACAATACTAGAAGAATGATAGAGATAATGGACTGGGCCCAAACAACTGGGGTGCCCCTGCTGACCCTGTCGATTGATGCCGAAAAGGCTTTCGACAGTGTCAGCTGGGATTTTCTAAAACAAACCATGTTAAAAATGGGTTTTGAAGGTTGGTTTATGGGGGCAGTGGAGGCTCTGTACTTGGAACCGTCAGCTAGAATTATAGGTAGAGACTTAAGATCTGAATGGTTCAAAATTCTTAACGGCATGAGACAGGGCTGTCCACTCTCACCGCTTTTATACGTAATTTCAGTGGAACCCTTGGCATGCACAATTAGACAAAGTATAGGTATAAAAGGGATATCTATCCCAAATGAACAACTTCAAATCTGTCTATATGCAGACGATGTTATATTGACTATGGCAGAACCAGAACACTCGCTACCACTGTTAACGCAGGAGATAACATTATATGGCGAGGTCTCCAACTTCAAAATGAATATTAACCCCTTAAGGACACAGCTTCAGAAGCTTGTCTTACGCTTAATGACACAAGCAATTTTTTGCATTTTCTTGCTGTATGCGTTCAACTTCAATTTGCATCTCTCTCGTTTATTGCACCGACGCATATTATATACTGTTTTTTAGAGGACAGAAAGGGCTTTAATTTGATGTAACATATATATATATAAATGCTTATTTATTATTAAAAAAAAATACAGAAAAATGCAAAAAAAAAAAAAAAGAAAAAATTTGTGTTTTTTGTACAGTTTTTGCAATAATAATGTGTGCCTAATTAGTGCAGGTTAAAGAAAGTAATTAAAAATAAATTCATTTAGTTGTTCTGATTTACAGAATATATAATGTGTCTGGGATTTTCAGTTTTTTTTGGTAGTTACAGGTCACAAAGGAGTAAAATAAACTTTTAATATGGAGCGATTTTAGAATTTGGTATGTTTGTCTTGTAAGCTTAATAGCCATAAAAGAAAACAAAATTGCCACACAAGTATATATTTATATAAAGTAGACATCACAGGCTATTGTCCTAAGGTTGTTTTGACACTTTCTAAGTAGCCATTTCACCGCCAATCTCTGCTAAATATTGGAGTAAAATTTAGTATTTTGGGTTTTTTGGCACACAAACTTATAACAAAGAACTTCTCATGTGTATTTTGTAAAGTTGGTGTGTGCTATTCCTGTACAAGGTTTTATTATGCGTTCAGTTACTTCTGCTGAGTACAACGGTACCCCCATTGTATGACCTGTCCGTTTCAACATTTACAGTAGAATTTTGAGAGGCGGATTTAATGGGCCTATGCTTCAATTTGGGGTATTATAGCAGTTTGACTGTTCAAAAAAAACTCACAAAGGCCTACCATTTGTAAAAGTAGACACCTCAGGGTATCTCATATGGTGCATATTGTGCTTTAACATGCCCCCATTTTTTCACCAATATATGCCAAAGTATGTGGTAAAATATAATTTTGGGCATTTTTTACATATGGATTACATTTTTGCTGGGCATTTTGTACATTTCATATGTGCCACTAAGTTCAAACCCCCCCAAATTATGCTCAGCTAAGCCTTCTGAGTAAAACAATATGCCCAATGTATGACCTAGACACTATTTTGTGAAGTTACACTGCTGTAAAAGAGACGTGACAAGTTCAGGTTTTTAAGTGTGAATTTTCATGGAGGGTTTTGATGCGTCCGTGTCCCACTGTGGAGCACTTGAGCAGGCTTCATATTACAACTACACTATAAAGGCATACCATTTCTTAAAGAAGACATCCCAGGGCAATTCAAAGGGCATTTTTTGAACCTTAGCGTGGGATAATTTTTCCGCTAGCTTGTACCAAGTGTAGTGGTAATACGCATTTTTTCTGCCTTTTTGACACACAAAGTGAGTTTGCGCAGTATATTTTTCAAACCTTATGTGTACTACGACTGTATAATACTTCATATGTTGCTCAACTATGTCGGCTGAGTACAGCAATACCCCCATATGTACCTTTGCCAGGTATACGTGGACATTGAAGGGGCACATTTGAGACACGGCCATTCCAGTTTTTTCAAACATTGAATTTTTACGCTGTGTCCATGTCCCATTTTAGAGTATTTTACAAGGCTATATAATCAATTACCCCATAAAGGCATACCATTTTTTAAAGAAGACATCCCTGGGGCAAATTCAAAAGGCATATTTTGAACCTTAGCGTGGGATATTTTTTCCGCTAGCTTGTACCAAGTGTAGTGGTAAAAAGCATTTTTTCTGCCTTTTTGACACACAAAGTGAGTTTGCGCAGTATATTTAGCAACCTTATGTGTACTACGACTGTATAATACTTAATATGTTGCTCAGCTATGTCGGCTGAGTACAGCAATATCCCTGTATGTACCTTTGCCAGGTATATGTGGACATTGAAGGGGCACATTTGAGACACAGCCATTCCAGGTTTTTTTCAAACTTTGAATTTTTACGCTGTGTCCATGTCCCATTTTAGAGTATTTTACAAGGCTATATAATCCAATTACTCCATAAAGGCATACCATTTCTTAAAGAAGACATCCCAGGGTAATTCAAAAGGCATATTTTGAACCTTAGCGTGGGATCATTTTTCCGCTAGCTTGTACCAAGTGTAGTGGTAATTTGCATTTTTTTATGTATTTTTTTACTTTGTAAATCATCTTTTACTTTGTAAAACTTTTTTTACTTTGTAAAACCCGTTTTTAAACTTTTTTTTTTACTTATTAAATGTTTTTACATTTTCTTAACTTTTTTTACACTTTTACATTTTTTTCTAAACTTTTCTTTTACCGTTAACCCCTAACTAGCAGTAAGCAGCACTAAACAGTAAATTCCCACCCATAACTCCCACCCACCCCAGCTAGCAAAATATATAATTATAAAATATTTAAATGAATTAAATAAATTGAACCCCTGAGGGTTAAAAAAATAAATAAAAGTTAATCCTCAGGGGTTAAAAAAATTAGATCACAGTATAATACTGCGATCTGTATGTTGATCACTGTAGGCCAGTGATCAACTGGCAGGGAAGGGGTTAATTTTTTATTTAGACTGGGTAAAGGGGGGTGGTATTTTTTTTTTACTTAAACGTTACTAAAACAGTTAAAAAAAATGTTTACCGAAAAAGCGAATGAATAAAACTAAGCACGGCCGGACGTGCTCTGTAAGAGCTCTTGCACTGGAGGGCACAAAAACCGACAATCCTGGCAAATCCAATCATGCCAACAGCCTACAGTATCCAGAAAACGATAGAGAACCACACGAGGAACAAAACGGTACCGGTCATGCACTACAGCGATACACGAGCACATGAACCGGCCATGCGGCCTATACTGCAGCGGAACCCGAAGCCTGGGGGAGGCGGCCGATCGCCCAGCAAGGGACCCGCTCGCAAGCGAGAATTGCAAGATGCCCAGCTACCCCCCCCTCTGGACCGGCGGGGGATATCCCGGTCCATGCTGGGGGTGCCCAACCCCGCAAAGCTACGCAAACAAGCAACAAAGACGGCGGTGAAACAAAACTGCCAGGGCCCAGGCAAAGATGGCGCCACTGGCACGGCCAGCGACGCATCACACCCCGTCTGAAGCCACCCAAGCATACCTTAAACTTCTTCGACCAATTCTGCGCGAGCCTTTGGACGAAGCTCAGTGCCAACGGTCATGCCTTCCGGCGAGCGAGGAGACTGGCGGCGGCATGGATTCGCCCAGCAACCCGGCGACACCTGTGTGGATCCCCGCCAGGCACCGCTAGGGCGGCCTCCCGATGGCATCGACAAACACGAGGGCGGGAAAAGGCAACATGTCCCGCGGGCGACTGCGTTCACTCCCGCTCACACAGGGGCGAGGCCAGCCAGCATGCCCAAGCTGTCTACCGCACGGAGACTTCCGACCTCCACGCTAACCTCACCAGCCCCCGATCCCCAGCCTGTAACAACAAGACTCACCAGAACGGTGAACATCACCCAGGGACCTCGGGAAGGGCCCGACGAGAGGAACGACCACAAGCCTTAACCACTGGTGCGCTGGCACCCGAGCAGCCCCGCCAAGGCAGCCGTTCAGGATGCGACCAAACGAGGAGCTGTACGCCCACAGCACTCCGGAGAATACTTCCCAAAGAGTCCATACTGCCCTGCAAGCAGATGACCAAAGCAGCTCCCAGTCATGGACACAGCAAGTATCCACTACTGAGGCCTGACACAGGCATAGGCTGACAATCTCCCTAAAGGCAATCCATAGCCCCCATCTGGCTTGCATTATTTGCTTTTATTTTTACTACAAGTTTTTTTTTTGTTTTTTTTTCCAGTCACTCTGGCGATATTAAGTAACCTGCCCCACGTATTGCCACCTGGTGGACTCTTGCCTCATGTATCTGAGGATGTGGTGACACATCTTGTTTATTTTTATCACCAGCTTAAAATCTCTGCTCCATGATTCATAATTCTTAACGTTTATTATACCTTGTCTGTTATCACTACAACCTTACCTAATGTTGGTAACCATATTGTTATTACTTAAATACAAAGTTATGTTTAGTTCACATGTTCCCACCTCAGATGACTAGACAAGAATGTACCCTGCAACATGTTAGCTTACACATTAAACCTGTAATGATAAGACCGTCAACCTACACAGATCTCAAGTAGCCCACTGTGACAAAGGTAGTTATAACATATCCCTAGCCTGTAAAAGTCTCATTAACATGTAACTTCTTTTGTAGCTACATGCCTGTGAACTTACATGCACAACACAGAAGCCTACTCTCACTAGTACCAGTAAAGCCACACACTCACAGAGGGAATGCTGCCACACTAGCAAAGCACAAACCATGGCGACCACAATGCAGCATATCCCGCGAAATCATATAGAATCGCCCAAGCGAGCACCCGCATATCTGTAAACACCGCACTACAGCATTGAGCGAGATCACTCTTAACATGCACACATTTACCATGAATGTCTTCTAGCTTGTTATCTTCACAAAAAAAAAGCGCTGTTTAACCTGTCACGATCTGTAATGTATATGAAACTGCTTGCAGCAGCTGTCGTGGCGCTGCACGCTTGCTGTCATTTCATGCGCAAATAAAATAAAGAATTTAAAAAAAAAAATGTTTACCTTTTTAAAGCTTATTTTAAAAAAAATTTAACGTTAACCCCTAGTTAGCCTAACACCAAATTCCCCACTAACTTCCACCCATCCCAGCTAGCTAAATATATAATTTTTTAATATTTAAATTAATTAATACAATAAATTTAACCCCTGAGGGTTAAAAAAAAAATAATTAACCCTCAGGGGTTAAAAAAAAATCAGATGACATTAAAATATATACCCTGCCAATTGATCACTGTAGTCAGTGATCAATTGGCAGGGAAGGGGTTAATTTTATTAAAACAGGGGAAAGGGGGGTGGGATTTAACTTTAATTTTTTTTTTTTTACACTAGGGGGCAGGATCATTGAAGATCCGTCTCCCTGCACTTCACACAGAACCCGGAAGTGCAGGGAGGCGGAAGGTGAGTATGTGGAGCACATGTGCTCGCTCTGACATGCCGATCGGGTGCTCCCGGTCTGCCTCTAATGCAGAGGCAGACCGGAGCACCGTTAACCCGCGATCGCCGCGATTGCGGCGATCTTGGGTTAACTTTAGTAAATTACGGAAATTTTCCGTCAGCGGTCCTTAACTGAAGGACAAGGTTGACGGAAAATTTCCGTCACCGGTCGGGAAGGGGTTAATAAAACATTAGCCTTAACTATAAACATAGGGAAATCACAGTTACAAAAGTTAAGACAAAGTTATTCATTCAACTGGTCAATTACACAACTTCCATATTTAGGCATTTTGTTAACATCTGAAGCTGCTCGTTTAATGGAAATTCATTTTTTAAATCAACTAAAAGAAATGAATAGATTGCTTAGGGAATGGAGGTTTCATGAAATATCATGGTGGGGCAGAATTAATACGATTAGGGCTTTTATAGTCCCAAAATGTATCTATCTGTTCTGCATGATCCCTCTTAAGATCCCACTACACTGGTTAAATTTAAAGCGGCACTGTCATGCCGAATCCCGTTTTTTTTTTAACCCGCCTCCACTACATCCAATCGACCCCCTAGTCACCCCCAAATGCCCCTAAGCCCCCCACATTACCTCTTTTTAATTCTTTATCTTCTGCCCCGATCTATATTCAGGGCGCCGCCATCTTTGTGTGGGTAGGTGAAGTCCCTGTGGGACACGTCATCTACCCACACTACACAGACTGTGAGATTCCCGCACATGCCCAGTGAAACACCTGGACATGCGAACGGGAATTTCATCCATTCATTCATCAGACAGACGAATGAATGAATAGAAAAAATCAGATGAACAAACTAACACTGTGTATCAGTGTTAGTTTGTTCGTTCAGTTTATTACAAGGAGGGAGCTACCGGCATGCAGCTCCCTCCTTGTAATATGTAACTATAGAAGCGGCAGGGAGCAGTGCTCCTCGCCACTTCCTAAGCCCCCCATGTCCCCCCCTCACTCTATGGGGGTCAATATGACCCCCATAATAGCACAAGGGAGATTAAAATCTCCCCAATACCCCTACTCGCTATACCGCGAGTAGGGGCATGTCCACTAAACAGTGAGCAGCCTGTGGCTGCTCACTGTAAAAAAAAAAAAAAAAAATGGTAATAAGGGGGGGACCTACTGTCCCCCCCCCCCCGGCCCCCACCCCTGAGCGGTGGGTGGGGGCCCTAATAAAACAATAAGGGGGGGGGACCTATTGTCCTCCCCCCCTGGCCCCCACCCCTGCGCGGTGGGTGGGGGCCCTAATAAAACAATAAGGGGGGGGACCTACTGTCCTCCCCCCCGGCCCCCACCCCTGAGCGGTGGGTGGGGGCCCTAATAAAACAATAAGGGGGGGGACCTACTGTCCTCCCCCCCGGCCCCCACCCCTGAGCGGTGGGTGGGGGCCCTAATAAAACAATAAGGGGGGGGACCTACTGTCCTCCCCCCCTGGCCCCCACCCCTGCGCGGTGGGTGGGGGCCCTAATAAAACAATAAGGGGGGGGACCTACTGTCCTCCCCCCCTGGCCCCCACCCCTGCGCGGTGGGTGGGGGCCCTAATAAAACAATAAGGGGGGGGACCTACTGTCCTCCCCCCCTGGCCCCCACCCTTGCGCGGTGGGTGGGGGCCCTAAATGACCCCCCCCATCAAGGTGACTAGGGGTCCCAAGCCCCTAGTCACCCCCCACCCAAAACATTCTATCCCCTACCTACCCCCCTCACCCTAAAAATAGTGAGGGGGGAATAAAATAACTAACCTGTAAAAAAAAAAAAATTAAACTTACCATTTGACGTCTTCTTTTTTCTAAATTCTTCTTACTTCAGCCCCCCAAAAGGCCAAATAAAAATCCATAAACCCGTCGCACTTTTAAAAAAAAAAAACAAAAAAAACGAGCGCAAACAAAAATTAATCCATCTTCACCCATGGAGGGCACGCCGCGTACTGAGCTCCGCAGGGCGGGTCAAGGCTTATAAAGCCTTGCCCCGCCCTGCAATTAGGCTTAGAACACAATGATTGGTTGGTCTAAGCCAATCAGAGTGCTCTGTGTCATTTTACAAGCGTGGGAAAATTCCAAAGAACTTTCCCACGCTTGTAAAATGACACAGAGCAGTGTGATTGGATGGATTTCAAGCCATCCAATCACAGTGCTCTGTCATTTTACACAGCGTGGGAAAATTGAACTTTCCCACGCTGTGTAAAATGACACAGAGCACTCTGATTGGCTTAAACCAACCAATCATTGTGTTCTAAGCCTAATTGCAGGGCGGGGCAAGGCTTTATAAGCCGTGATCCGCCCTGCGGAGCTCAGTACGAGGCGTGCCCTCCATGGGTGAAGATGGATTAATTTTTGTTTGCGCTCGTTTTTTTTTTTGGTTTTTTTTAAAGTGCGACGGGTTTATGGATTTTTATTTGGCCTTTTGGGGGGCTGAAGTAAGAAGAATTTAGAAAAAAGAAGACGTCAAATGGCAAGTTTATTTTTTTTTTTTTACAGGTTAGTTATTTTATTCCCCCCTCACTATTTTTAGGGTGAGGGGGGTAGGTAGGGGATAGAATGTTTTGGGTGGGGGGTGACTAGGGGCTTGGGACCCCTAGTCACCTTGATGGGGGGGGGGGGGTTCATTTAGGGCCCCCACCCACCGCGCAGGGGTGGGGGCTAGGGGGGGAGGACAGTAGGTCCCCCCCCTTATTGTTTTATTAGGGCCCCCACCCACCGCTCAGGGGTGGGGGCCGGGGGGAGGACAGTAGGTCCCCCCCCTTATTGTTTTTATTAGGGCCCCCACCCACCGCGCAGGGGTGGGGGCCAGGGGGGGAGGACAATAGGTCCCCCCCCTTATTGTTTTATTAGGGCCCCCACCCACCGCTCAGGGGTGGGGGCTGGGGGGGAGGACAGTAGGTCCCCCCCCCTTTTTGTTTTTATTAGGGCCCCCACCCACCGCGCAGGGGTGGGGGCCAGGGGGGGGAAGGACAATAGGTCCCCCCCCCTTATTGTTTTATTAGGGCCCCCACCCACCGCTCAGGGGTGGGGGCCGGGGGGGAGGACAGTAGGTCCCCCCCCTTATTGTTTTATTAGGGCCCCCACCCACCGCACATGGGTGGGGACCAGGGGGGAGGACAATAGGTCCCCCCCTTATTGTTTTATTAGGGCCCCCACCCACCGCTCAGGGGTGGGGGCCGGGGGGGAGGACAGTAGGTCCCCCCCCCCTTATTGTTTTATTAGGGCCCCCACCCACCGCGCATGGGTGGGGGCCAGGGGGGAGGACAATAGGTCCCCCCCTTATTGTTTTATTAGGGCCCCCACCCACCGCGCAGGGGTGGGGGCCAGGGGGGGAGGACAGTAGGTCCCCCCCCCTTATTGTTTTATTAGGGCCCCCACCCACCGCGCAGGGGTGGGGGCCAGGGGGGGAGGACAGTAGGTCCCCCCCCTTATTGTTTTATTAGGGCCCCCACCCACCGGGCAGGGGTGGGGGCCGGGGGGGAGGACAGTAGGTCCCCCCCCCTTATTGTTTTATTAGGGCCCCCACCCACCGCGCAGGGGTGGGGGCCGGGGGGGGGGGAACAGTAGGTCCCCCCCCCAATCTTTAACCCCTGCGCAGGGGAGGGGGGGTGTTTATTAGTTTTTTTTTTTGTTTTTTACAGTAAGCAGCCACAGGCTGCTCACTGCTTACTAGACATGCCCCTACTCGCGGTATAGCGAGTAGGGGCATATTATTTACTAATACTAAGTAATCTTTACTTAGTATTAGTAAAGTTGGCTGAAAGACCAATTCAGGTATTTTAGCCTTTTAGTAGATAGCTCCCTGATACCGTGGGAATTAGGGAGTTATCTACTAAGCGGCTGCAAGATGCAGCCGCGGCAATGAATAGGATCGGAGTTTCATTCATTAGAATGAAATTCCGATACAAACAAAGTACCGAATTGCATCCTAACACCAATGGAGAAACTCTTCTCATTCTGTTAGGATGCAATTCGGCAGTTTTGCCGGCGTTCTGTCTAAGTGACAGGACGTTTGGCAATACTGACAGGAAGCATTGTGGGAACAGGGAGGAAAGCTAGGGATCATGGGAAAATTGCTCTGACCAGCGGAAATGAAGCACACTTTGCTCCTCCGCTGGTCAGAGCTGGTCAAGCGGAGGAATCCCATAAGACAAAGAGTCCCTACTTTGTCTTATGGTTTTAAAGAAAACTAAAGAAGACAGGAAGAAAAGAAGAACAGATCATGAGAGAGGGGGAGAAGAGGAAGAGATTGAGGAAAGGTAAGTTCGGCATGACAGTGCCGCTTTAATACAGAGTTGTTTTACAGACTTTATATGGAGGGTCAAGAAACCCAGAATCAACTCAATAACATTAGCAAATAAAGCCTATCGGGGAGGTCTGGGATACCCATTAATAATAAATACTTATCAAGCAATTATGATGTCACATGCCTTAAATCTACAAGCTGCAGATTGTAAAGAACAAGCGTGGTATAAATTTGAACTATATAGAGAGGAGTTGTCTAACCTAGAAACATTACTCTGGGCAAATATTGGTAAAAGGGTTGCCATACCAGAATTTAAAACCAAGATTATTTCACATACAATAAATGAATGGTATACTATAAAACTACAAATTGGGAATAGTTGATTTAATCCCAGATACTATATCTCTGAAAATGGTGGAAAATATTATGGATAATATAAGTCTGGAAAACTGGCACGATGGCTCTGATATCTGTATTAAAGATATATATGTCAATGATCATTTGGAAGACTACCCCACCCTAAAGACAAGACTAGCCTTACCACCTAGAGAAATTTTTTAATTATTTGCGCATTAAGAGTTTCCTAAAGATGCACCTTATAAAATATAATGGGGATAAAGGAAATCTACTTAGAAAGATTCTATCTGTAGAAACTATGAAAAGGAAATATTCCCTAATACTTGATTTGTTAAATTCTATAAAGCAACCTAACATCCCCACAGCTTTTAAAAAATGGGAAAGAGATTTTGACACCGAAGTTGACTTTAATTTGTGGTGCCTTGCATTTCAAAACATTAAAAAACATCTCCATTGCTTAAATATACTGGAAAACTTTATTAAAGTCAGCTATAGATGGTATATGGTTCCAAGGAGATTAAATAAGATATGTCAAACTACAGGGAGTGCAGAATTATTAGGCAAGTTGTATTTTTGAGGATTAATTTTATTATTGAACAACAACCATGTTCTCAATGAACCCAAAAAACTAATTAATATCAAAGCTGAATATTTGTGGAAGTAGTTTTTAGTTTGTTTTTAGTTTTAGCTATTTTAGGGGGATATCTGTGTGTGCAGGTGACTATTACTGTGCATAATTATTAGGCAACATAACAAAAAACAAATAAATACCCATTTCAATTATTTATTTTTACCAGTGAAACCGATATAACATCTCAACATTCACAAATATACATTTCTGACATTCAAAAACATAACAAAAACAAATCAGTGACCAATATAGCCACCTTTCTTTGCAAGGACACTCAAAAGCCTGCCATCCATGGATTCTGTCAGTGTTTTGATCTGTTCACCATCAACATTGCGTGCAGCAGCAACTACAGCCTCCCAGACACTGTTTAGAGAGGTGTACTGTTTTCCCTCCTTGTAAATCTCACATTTGATGATGGACCACAGGTTCTCAATGGGGTTCAGATCAGGTGAACAAGGAGGCCATGTCATTAGATTTTCTTCTTTTATACCCTTTCTTGCCAGCCACGCTGTGGAGTACTTGGACGCGTGTGATGGAGCATTGTCCTGCATGAAAATCATGTTTTTCTTGAAGGATGCAGACTTCTTCCTGTACCACTGCTTGAAGAAGGTGTCTTCCAGAAACTGGCAGTAGGACTGGGAGTTGAGCTTGACTCCATCCTCAACCCGAAAAGGCCCCACAAGCTCATCTTTGATGATACCAGCCCAAACCAGTACTCCACCTCCACCTTGCTGGCGTCTGAGTCGGACTGGAGCTCTCTGCCCTTTACCAATCCATCCATCTGGCCCATCAAGACTCACTCTCATTTCATCAGTCCATAAAACCTTAGAAAAATCAGTCTTGAGATATTTCTTGGCCCAGTCTTGACGTTTCAGCTTGTGTGTCTTGTTCAGTGGTGGTCGTCTTTCAGCCTTTCTTACCTTGGCCATGTCTCTGAGTATTGCACACCTTGTGCTTTTGGGCACTCCAGTGATGTTGCAGCTCTGAAATATGGCCAAACTGGTGGCAAGTGGCATCTTGGCAGCTGCACGCTTGACTTTTCTCAGTTCATGGGCAGTTATTTTGCGCCTTGGTTTCTCCACACGCTTCTTGCGACCCTGTTGACTATTTTGAATGAAACGCTTGATTGTTCGATGATCACGCTTCAGAAGCTTTGCAATTTTAAGAGTGCTGCATCCCTCTGCAAGATATCTCACTATTTTTGACTTTTCTGAGCCTGTCAAGTCCTTCTTTTGACCCATTTTGCCAAAGGAAAGGAAGTTGCCTAATAATTATGCACACCTGATATAGGGTGTTGATGTCATTAGACCACACCCCTTCTCATTACAGAGATGCACATCACCTAATATGCTTAATTGGTAGTAGGCTTTCGAGCCTATACAGCTTGGAGTAAGACAACATGCATAAAGAGGATGATGTGGTCAAAATACTCATTCGCCTAATAATTCTGCACTCCCTGTAATCCTCCTAATTGCTGGAGATGCTTTAACTTAGATGGGACCTTACATATAAAATAATAGCTAAAGATAAATAATATTCATCTAAACTTCTCACCAGAAACAGCTTTATTACATATTTACAAAAACAAGCTAGATAAAAAAAATGAAATACTAGTTATACATTGTCTTATGGCTACAAAGCTCCTCATTGCAAGATCATGGAAAAAAACAGATATTCTAAATATGCATCATTTAAAGGGCCAAATTCTGACTCCATTAGAGATGGAAAAAGGAATAATCTGGCTTAATGCTAATAAAAAAAAACTCAATAAGAGAGATATATATAATACCCTTATAGTAGATATAAACCATATAGAAAGCTAAAAAAAAGGGGGAAAAAAAGGAAAGGACTAATAATTTAAAGACAAAGAGATAACCCATTATATGTTTCAATGGTTGTTGAAGTTTGTGTGAATGTAGATTAATCATAGATAAGATGAACAATGTATATAAAATATGAACGACTATATTGTTGCTATGATTATAGTATGAATATTTTTATGTTTGAGTCTAAACAGAATCATTGTTTTACTGTATGTATATTTGTACAAAATGTCTCAAGACAAATAATTCAATAAAGAGAAATACACAAAAAAAAAAGTTGTTTTGGTGCCTAAAATTCACTTTGAATTCTCATGTTCGTAAATTTTCTTTTTGTAATGTGTGGAATTGAAAGGCTAATTCATAATTATATGTAACTGGGTAAGAACCATTACTAAACCTTTTTGTATACATGCATTTACATCCAGTGGTTCCCAAAGAGATGTGTATGGTGCATTTTGCGGTTGCCAGTATTTAAAAATGAGTTCTTTGTTATGTTGCAGGGGAAGAAGCCAAGAGCCCACAGCGTTCCATCCCCATAGGTATCATTATATCCCTCCTGGTGTGCTTTGGCTTACTTTGATTCAATGCATCTCTATGAAAAGTTAAATTGGCGCAATAGTCTCCCATGGGAAGCAATGGATTGGCTAAATGGTCAAGATTGATTATTTCAGCCATGGAGGTGGGACCAGTTGCGATGTCACCAGCATGGCGTGGGAAAAAAGGTGAGTAAAACACCTTTCCCATGTGATAGGCGGGAGCACATACTCACACAGACACACACACTCACTCACAAATAAATACTTTTTTAATTTTAATTTAAATCCACCCAGTCTCCCTATCTTTGGAGAACTGGAGTGGATGGGAACTAAGTCAGCCGCCCGCCCTCCTCTCTCCCTCAGCTCTCCGTGAGCTAGCCGGCTGTCCCCCTCCCTCAGCAATACATAATCCACCCGCCCCCTCCGTCTTTCAGCTGCCCGCCTCCCTCGGCTCTACATGAGTTAGCCGGCTGTCCTCCTCCCACCCTCAGCAATACATAAGCTGGCCACCCCCTCCCTCTGTCAGCCGCCTGCCTCAGCCCTCTGTGATCTGACCGTCAGTCTTTGCTGTCAGGCAGCCGGTCACCTCAGGGGCTGAACAAATCCCAGGCACCAGGACAAATGTCCTGATCGCCATGGCAACCCGGGATTTCTCGAGCCCTGATGTAACACTTTGTCACATTTTTGCTTCTAATTAAGTTTAGACAGATCTATTTTAGACTGGCATAAAAAGTTGCCATGATGATATCCATTCGTAAATATCTTACATGGCTGATTCATTTTAAATATTCCTTTTTACTTCTGTACTAAATTTTCTGGCACAGTATTTCAGTTTGATCAATAAACATATTTAGAATAATTATACAATGTGTTATACCCTGTTTGTGTAGTAACACTAGATTATCTTTTGTGCAGTTTGCTAGGATCCATGTTTCCAATGCCTCGTGTAATTTATTCTATGGCCGAGGACGGTCTGCTCTTCAAGCCCCTTGCCCGTCTGAATAAGAAGACGAAGACTCCAATGATTGCAACTATTGTATCTGGAATTATATCAGGTGAGGAACATTGAAAGATTCTTAAAATATAATGGTTGCATGACTGGCAAATCACCGCCCATTTATTTTAGATTTCCCATTTGAGGGAAACCGATCAGGATTAGAAATAAAGGCCCTGGTGCATTTCTTAAGCTGAAATCCAATTTACGTATCTCGCAGAGCTGGAAAAAAAATTGTTGCTTTTTAAAGATGTCACATTCCTTTGTTTTTTAACCCCTTAAGGACACATGACATGTGTGACATGTCATGATTCCCTTTTATTCCAGAAGTTTGGTTCTTAAGGGGTTAAAGGAACTTAGAAGCAGTACATTAACCTAATTCGTAAAATGGTCACACTCCTGTATTTGTACATCTATAAACAGCTTCTCTAGGTGTCAAATATGTCATTTTATGCTGACATCACAACTTGCACATGCTCAGCTGTTCATAACTTAGATTGCAGTGCTGACATGGTCACAAGTGAATGCTGCACATGTGTTTTGTGTTTTTATTACAGCCAGTGGGTCAGGGTGTTATCCTTTCCGGTTACCAAAATAGTTTTGTTTAGCCTTTAAGCTTGAACCTCAGGGTAGGGTGAATATTGACATCAAGAATAAAATATATGTATTTTATATTTCAGGCTTTCTTATCTATTTCTTATATGGAATTCGGAATAGCGTGGAACAGCAGGGTTCTGCAGCAAATACAGAGAAAAAAACTGAAAACTTTAACTCTGAAAAGGACCCATCTGCAACTTGTGTATGACACCAATATTGATCATTACCTGCAGCTCAAAATACAGACATTTGGATATAAAGTGTTACACCCTGTTCCAAATTATTATGCAAATTATATTTTTCTCATTTACTTAAATAATTGATGTAAATAACAGTCAGCATAATTCTCATGTTATCAACTATTAAGAGTACAATTCAAATTGTATTGAACAAACCAAACAAACCGTATTGAACAAACCAAATAACAGCATTTTTCAAATTATTACGCACAGTAAGTTTCAAAACACTTTATAGGTTGTAAAGAACTGAAAATTGTCATTTGTTGTATTTGCAGCATATTTACTGAAATCAAAAGCTATTTCAATCCAACTTATAACAACATTTTAACTTTTTAAATATTTTAACAGGTCACATTACATTTTAACATAGTACCCCTTATTTGACAGCAGCTTCACAAGTCTTGCATCCATTGAACTTGTGAGTTTTTGTACAGTTTCTGCTTGAATTTGTTTGCAAGATGTCAGAATAGCCTCCCAGAGCTGCTGTTTGGATGTAAACTGCCTCCCACCCTCAGATCTTTTGCTTGAGGATGCTCCAAAGGTTCTCAATAGGATTGAGGTCAGGGGAGGATGGAGGCCACACCATGACTTTCTCTCCTTTTATCCCCATAGCAGCCATTGATACAGAGGTATTCTTTGCAGCATGAGATGGTGCATTGTCATTATGAAGATGATTTTATTACGGAAAGCATAGTTCTTCCTTACCAGGGAAGAAAGTGGTCAGTCAGAAACTCCACATACTTTGCAGAGGTCATCTTTACAAATTCAGGGACCCTAAAGGGGCCGACCAGCTCTCTTCCCATGATTCCGGACCAAAACATGACTCCACCACCGCCTTGCTGACATCGTAGCCTTGTTGGAACAGGGTGGCCGTCCACCAACCATTCACTACTCCATCCATCTGGACCATCCAGGGTTGCACGGCACTCATCAGGGAACAGGACTGTTTGAAAATTAGTCTTCGTGTATTTTTCTGCCCAATGCAGCCGTTTCTGCTTGTGAGCATTGGTTAGTGGTGGCCGAATAGAAGGTTTATGCACAGTTGCAAGACTCTGGAGTACTCTACACCTTGATGTCCGTGGGACTCCAGAGGCACCAGCAGCTTCAAATATCTGTTTGCTGCTATGCAATGGTATTTTAGCAGCTGCGCTCTTGATCCGATGCATGGATCTGGCAGAAATCGTCCTCAATGTGCCTTTATCTGCACTAACCCATCTGTGCTCTGAATCAGCCACAAATCTTTTAATAGTGCAATGATCACACTTAAGTTTTCGTGAAATAGCTAATGTTTTCATACCTCGTCCAAGGCATTGAACTATTTCACTCTTTTCGGCTACAGAGAGATCCTTTTTCTTCTCCATATTGCATGAAAATGGTGATCTGCTTAATAATGTGGAACCCCCCTTCTTTAGTAGTTTTTCCTTAAATTGGGCTCACCTGGCAATATAATTATCTTCTTTGTCTTAAAGTAAAAGACCGTCCATTTTTATAGTAAACTTTTCAACTTATATGAAATTTCTCTTGGTTGCACTTAAAACTGTTTACAATAATTCAATTTACAATGTTTATTGTCCTTGTTCGCTATAATCATGTCACTTTTTTTCTTCAACAAATTGGTTGTTTTCAATTTACTGTTTAAAAGGTCAAACAAATGAGTGTCAATTTTAGCCAACCAATATTCTATGTTTTTAATTAATGTGTATATAAATTAATGTAAGATTTTTAGTATTCATAGATGGATGTCTGTTACCCTCCTATTACACAGAAGGTACATGCAGTGTTCCCTTGTAAGCTGCATGCCATTCTGGTGTTCCGGTCAGTATGTGCATAACTGTTTCATAGTGCATTCCCTAAAGGGCATCTCAAATACTATCCCCCTAGATGTTGCTGAACTACAACTCCCATGAATCTTTGGCCATATATTGCATTAAAATAATTCAGAAAGTTATAGGCCATCAACATCTGCCAACATCTGCTAAAGAGAAGCTTGGATTCAATATTGAGCCTGAATAGCACACCCTTTCTGACTTCCATGGCTCAGATGGCTTCTATAAAAGAGTCCAGAGCTAGACCAATATATTGCATTTTCCTTGAATGTTATTTAATGACTCGCTACAAGAGGACCAGATTAGTTTTCTTTTCTCTATATTCTCTCTATGTTCTATATTAGTGTACTTCCCTATCCAGTATGCTGTGCCAGAATAAGTGTTTCTCAGACGCTCTTAAGACTTGCTTATAGCATTACCAGTGATCAGTCTGACTGACTGTTTACTTTTGGTAGATTAACATATCTAATTCAACCAGGCAGCATTCTATACTGGCCTTTGGGCTATTTAAATGGAGTAAAAATACAAATTGTAGGATTTTATGGATAAAATGTTAACCGACTTTTGACTTGATATAGTTTTCATCCCCCTTATTTTTTATCTGTGCCTCCATACACGTGGTTTTTGTTCTATATGATCACACCATGGGCCCCCTTATTTATATATTTTTTTATTTTATACACTCCACAAGTTTCCTTTAGCAGTGCCAGATAAGCACACTTTATACCTGCATCAATCTGTGTCTTTCTGTAGATCAGGGGCTTGGATGTAGGCCGCAACCAGGAAGTTTTGCCCACATCTGTTATCTCCACAGAGCCAACAGAAGGCAAGCATTCTGAGCCAGTGCATGCCTGCTTTCCCCCTACTCTGTGAGCTCTACTACAGCTCATTGACAAGCATTGGAAAGCCGCAATCGTGCGTCTCTTCAATAAGAAGCATCCGATTGGAGTAATGCCTGGCTGTGGAAAGAGGGGGGAGGGCTTGCAAGGACTGCAGACAACATGTCTGCAACTTTTGCATGCTGTTGTTTCATATACCCCACAGACAACATGCAGGAAACATACATGCATGTGTACTTAGGGGGTATATCTATAAAATTGGTAATATTTAATGGAGTGTTCCTTTAAAAGAAACTGAAATAAGCCCTGCGCTCATATTTCTACTACTGTTGGGATGGAGCAATGGCTTTTCGCTAAAATATATAAACCAATCCAAAAAAGTTACCAGAGCACTATCTAAAATCCTTATGCACATTATCAACCCCATAGTTGGTACCCCGGGATTTCAGACCTCTATAAGCACTTCTGCTTGCTGAAGTTCTTTAAAAGATAAGTGCCCCCTCTTTCAAAATTAGTAAAGTACCAGTTTCAAGAGAATTTGGCATTTTACAAAAGGTGCTAAGCTGGACCCTTCCAGCTTTCAGATAGCCGGAAGGGTGTTTTTCAAATTGCTTTTCTCCCAGCACAAAGTGGAAGGCAATGCTTCACTATGAGAAGCATCGCAGGCCCAGAGCTTCACCGACACTCCAGCAATTCATACATAAATGTTAATGAAGACCAGGAAAAGGCAGAAATTTTAAATAACTATTTCTCCTCTGTATATATCAAGGAAGAACCTATGGCAATAGATATGCAAATGCTGGCTGCAAAAATTGTGCAGAAAAAGTGTAATGGGCTAACTCAAGACAAGATGCTGCAGCAACTAAAGAAAGTTTATATGAACAAAGCTCCAGGGACTGACGGTATTCATCCACGAGTACTTAAGGAACTAAGTGTGAAAATAAGTGAACCTGTGTTTTGAATCTTTCAAGATTCTTTTCTTTAAGGAAGTGTTCCGGAGGATTGGAGGAAGGCCGATGTGGTTCGTATATTCAAAAAGGGTTCAAAATTCTTGCCTGGAAATTATAGACCTCTGAGCTTAACTTCTGTGGCTGGGAAAGTATTTTAAAGGTTATTTTATTTTTTTATTATTATTTATTTTTGCTGTGCAGGTGTGCACAAACAGTTATGTCATGCCACAACAGCAGTTGACACAAACATCTTAATACATAGTTTACATAAGATGGCATTCAGTTAAAACTTGCACAATTTTGGGGATTATAATGCTTGATGAACAAATGTGTTGCAAGAACAATTTTATATGTTAAACAAGCTAGTGACATGGAGCTTGGTAGGAACCGTGTTGGTTATTCAGGCTATAGGTGCTCCTGGTCATATAGGGTTACATGCTCGAGTAGAGGCCTAGGTACTGGTTGCACATACCCTGTAAGGTCAAGGGGACTATGCCTATGAGTGGTGTAGCGGGTTTAACCCCTGAGTCGCTTTAAGTTCGTAGGGTATGTGAGCTTTTAACAAGAAATGTTTTCAGAAGGGGAGACCCTGCTGGGCCTCTATTAACTAAACTTGCTTGTCATAATACTTGTGTCTAAGTACCTGGCTATGTGTGTATTAACAGGCTAATGGTGGGTTTAACCCCTGGAGCGCCTGGAGTGTAGTTAAACATAAGTAAAGTAAATAAATGAATACAAGTAAAAAAATGCAGGCAGCCGAGAATAAATCAAAGATAAATTTAACTATGTGACAGTATGGTCTGTCTTGGTACCGGCAGGCTGGAATATCGCAGCAAGTCCTTAGGCGGACATGGGTACCTTGCTCGGGGACATGTGGCACTGTCAGCCAATGCCTCGGCTCGGCAGAGCCATACCGTCCCTGGAAGCTCTCGGGTTCGCCTGGATGCTTTTCCGTGGCAGTTCAAGGTGTGGGTTGCGCCTGGCTTGTCTCTCGTCCGTGGCCTCCCTGAAGGTTAGCATCGTTGTTCCCGAGATTCTTTCTCAGTCGGTCCGCGGGGGGGCCCTCCGCCTGTTTCTCTTGCCGGCATTCAGCCCTGCCATGGCCCGGTCAGAAGCACGGCGGGCCTCGCTAATGCCGCTGTGTGGGGTTGCGCTCTGCTGGTCATTGGTTATCGGGGCCCCCGAGCGGTGAGCAGGCCGTGCTTGCTGGCGGGTCCCGCTCTGGGGTGTGGGAGCGCGGGTGCTGGTGCCCGAGGTTTCCCGCCATTGCTGGCGTCGGTGCTTGCGGGGTAGGTTGGCTCCCTTGAAGGCCTGCAGTGGAAGTCCATAATGGTGTCGGCGGGTCATGGGACGGATCCACAAGGCCACCATTCGAGCTGCTTGAGGGCAGGGTACTCCCCTGTCACGCAGTGCTGTGTAGAAGCTCGCGCTGAGCCGGTCTAGGGCTATCAGGGGGTTGGAGTGCAAGTGGCTGCTAGTTCTCCCTCCCTGACCCCTGCTGGGCGGCCATCTTGGATGTGCTCCGGTAAGTCCGTGCTTCTGCAGGCGACATCGTCGTAATCACTCGCTTTTGGTTTAGGCTGCTTGTCTAGTGTAGACCGGGATAACCTCCACCAGTCCAGAGGGGGGGGGGGGTGGGAGATCAGAAACGATTCTGGAGGGATCCAGTGTCGGAGAGAGCGGCCGCCTCTCCTCGGCTCCAGCACCTGTAGGCCGCCGGTTGTGTTTTGGGCTTCGGTCTCCGGCAGGTTGCAGCAAGGTAGCTATCGGTTCAATGGTGCACTCCCTACGTGGGTAGTGCACCCTGGTGTGTCTATGGGCTGTGTAATTGCCGATTTAGCCTTAAATCCTGCCCGCCCGACAGGAGCTCTTTCCCCGCACGTCTGTTCAGCTTGGCGGTCAGACTCCGCCCCCTTTTAAAGGTTATTAAGGTTATTAAGGGATAATATTCAAGAATTCCTTGAGAAGAAGGTGGTTATCAGCAAAGATCAGCATGGTTTTATGAAGCACAGGTCATGTCAAACTAACTTGATTGCATTCTACGAAGAAGTAAGTAGAAATATAGATCAGGGTGTTGCAATAGATGTGATATATATGGATTTTGCCAAGGCGTTTGCATTTGCATGTGTGGAACTGTATCAAAGTTATGCACGTCAGCGTCAATAATGCATAAGCAACTTATACCCTTAATGGAAGCAAATTAGGAATAACAAAACACAAGAAAGACTTGGGAATTGTTATAGACAACAAACTATGCAACAATGTGCAATGTCAGTCAGCAGTGGCTAAAGCAACTAAAGTATTGTCATGCATAAATAAGGGCATTCATTCTCGGGATGAGAATATCATTTTGCCTCTTTATAAATCACTGGTAAGACCACATCTTAAATATGCTGTGCAATTTTGGGTACCTGTTCTAAAGAAGGATATTATAGCACTAAAAAGAGTGCAGAGGTGGGCTACATAATTAATAAAAGGACTGGAACATTTTAGCTATGAAGAAAGGTTAACAAATTTAAACCTCTTTAGTTTAGAAAAACGTTGCCTCAGTGGGGATATGATAACATTATACAAATATATCCGGGGCCAATACAAACCATTGTGTGGCAATCTATTCACAAAGAGGACATGAGGTCATGCGTTTAGACTGGAAGAAATAAGATGTAGTCGAAGGCAAAGGAAAGGTTTTATTACATAGAAACATAGAATGTGACGGCAGATAAGAACCATTCGGCCCATCTAGTCTGCCCAGTTTTCTAAATACTTTCATTAGTCCCTGGCCTTATCTTATAGTTAGGATAGCCTTATGCCTATCCCACGCATGCTTAAACTCCTTTACTGTGTTAACCTCTACCACTTCAGCTGGAAGGCTATTCCATGCATCCACTACCCTCTCAGTAAAGTAATACTTCCTGGTATTATTTTTAAACCTTTGTCCCTCTAATTTAAGACTATGTCCTCTTGTTGTGGTAGTTTTTCTTCTTTTAAATATAGTCTCCTCCTTTACTGTGTTGATTCCCTTTATGTATTTAAATGTTTCTATCATATCCCCCCTGTCTCGTCTTTCCTCCATGCTATACATGTTAAGATCCTTCAACCTTTCCTGGTAAGTTTTATCCTGCAATCCATGAACCAGTTTAGTAGCCCTTCTTTGAACTCTCTCTAAGGTATCAATATCCTTCTGAAGATAGGGTCTCCAGTACTGTGTACAGTACTCCAAGTGAGGTCTCACCAGTGTTCTGTACAATGGCATGAGCACTTCCCTCTTTCTACTGCTAATACCTCTCCCTATACAACCAAGCATTCTGCTAGCATTTCCTGCTGCTCTATTACATTGTCTGCCTACCTTTAAGTCATCAGAAATAATCACCCCTAAATCCCTTTCCTCAGATGTTGAGGTTAGGACTCTATCAAATATTTTGTACTCTACCCTTGGGTTTTTACGTCCAAGATGCATTATCTTGCACTTATCCACATTAAATGTCAGTTGCCACAACTCTGACCATTTTTCTAGTTTACCTAAATCATTTTCCATTTGGCTTATCCCTCCTGGAACATCAACCCTGTTACATATCTTAGTATCATCTGCAAAAAGACACACCTTACCATCAAGACCTTCTGCAATATCACTAATAAAAATATTAAAGAGAATGGGTCCAAGTACAGATCCCTGAGGTACCCCACTGGTGACAAGCCCAAGCTTCGAATATACTCCATTGACTACAACCCTCTGTTGCCTGTCACTCAGCCACTGCCTTACCCATTCAACAATATTCGAATCCAAACTCAAAGATTGTAGTTTATTGATAAGCCTTCTATGTGCAACAGTGTCAAAAGCCTTACTGAAATCTAGGTAAGCAATGTCTACTGCACCACCCTGATCTATAATTTTAGTTACCCAATCAAAAAAATCAATAAGATTAGTTTGGCATGATCTCCCTGAAGTAAACCCATGTTGTCTCTGGTCTTGAAATCCATGTGTTTTTAGATGTTCAACAATCCTATCCTTTAACATGGTTTCCATCACTTTCCCCACTACTGAAGTAAGGCTTACTGGCCTATAGTTGCCCGACTCCTCCCTATTACCTTTCTTGTGAATGGGAACAACATTCGCTAACTTCCAATCTTCTGGGACTACTCCTGTTATCAATGATTGGTTAAATAAATCTGTTAATGGTTTTGCTAGTACACCACTAAGCTCTTTTAATAGCTTTGGGTGTATTCCATCAGGTCCCATTGACTTATTTGTCTTTACTTTTGACAGTTGAAATAGAACCTCTTCCTCTGTAAACTCACGTGTAATAAATGACTCATTTATCCTTTTTGTTAACAGAGGTCCCTTTCCTTCATTTTCATCTGTAAATACTGAACAAAAATATTCATTGAGGCAGTCAGCTAGACCTTTATCCTCATCTACATACCTTCCTTCTTTTGTTTTTAATCTAACTAATCCTTGTTTTACTTTTCTTTTCTCATTTATGTATCTAAAAAAAGTTTTGTCCCCCTTTTTTACTGACTGTGCTATTTTCTCTTCTGTGTGGGATTTGGAAGCTCTTATAACTTGCTTAGCCTCTTTCTGCCTAATCTTATAGGTCATTCTGTCTTCCTCACTCTGGTTTTTTTTATAATTACTAAATGCTAACTTTTTGTTTTTTACTATTTTGGCCACATCTGCGGAGTACCACAGTGGTTTCTTGAATTTTTTGCTTTTACTGACAAGCCTAATGCAATTTTCTGTTGCCTTCAGTAGTGCAACTTTTAAATAATCCCATTTATTTTGGACTCCATATAAATTGCTCCAGTCTGATAATGACTCCTTTACACATATTCTAATTTTAGAAAAGTCTGTTTTTCTAAAGTCTAAAACTTTTGTTTTTGTGTGGTGTGACTCAGTCACTGTTCTTATATTAAACCACACTGACTGATGATCACTGGATCCTAAACTTTCACCTACAGTAATATCTGATACCAAATCTCCATTTGTTAACACTAAATCTAGTATGGCCTCTTTACGAGTTGGCTCCTCAACGACTTGTTTTAGAGACAATCCCAGTAGGGAGTTTAGAATATGTGTGCTCCTGGCACAAGTAGCTATTTTTGTTTTCCAATTCACATCAGGAAGATTAAAGTCACCCATGATGATAACTTCCCCCTTCATTGTCATTTTAGCTATTTCTTCAACTAGTAAATTATCTAACTCTTCAATTTGTCCTGGGGGCCTATAAATCACACCTACACGAGTTACTGTGTGATTACCAAATTCTAACGTAACCCAAACGGACTCTATGTTCGCCTCACTAACCTTTATTAGGCTAGATTTTATGCTATCCTTTACATACAGGGCCACCCCTCCCCCTTTCTTGCCTTCCCTGTCTTTTCTATATAAAGAGTACCCTGGTATTGCTATGTCCCAGTCATTTTTCTCATTATACCATGTCTCGGTAACAGCGACTAAATCTACACTATCAGTTGCCATTATTGCCACAAGTTCATGGATCTTATTCCCTAAACTGCGAGCATTTGTAGACATGACTCTAAGCTTATCATTTTTTAACACACTTGCTACAGGCACCTTCTGTCCTTGTTTTAGGGGACAATTGGATTGATGTTTTATCACCCTTTTGCCCCCCCCCCTCCTAGTTTAAAAACATCCTAGCAAAACCTCTGAACTGCTCACTGAGAACATTTGTTCCCTTTTGAGAAAGATGCAAACCATCTTTTTTGTACAGTTTATTTCCATTCCAAACAGAGCTACCATGAGCAATAAAGCCAAATCCTTGCTCCCGACACCATTCACCAAGCCACAAGTTAAAGTCCCTAATACGCATCCGCCTGTCGTTCTGAGTGTTATGCACAGGCAGAACTTCAGAGAATGACAGTGTGGAAGCAACCTGCCGTATATCATTGGCAAAAACACTAAAAACTTCCTTAACCTCTGAAACCTAATTGCAAGCCAAGTCATTTGTCCCTAAATGGACAAGTACATCCAATTCCCCTTCCTGCTTTGCTTGCTTAACAATATTACAGATACGTCTCCTGTCTCTGTGAGCAGTAGCTCCGGGAAGACACCTCACAAGACCACCATTGTCCATCTCCACACCTCTTATGATGGAATCCCCCAACAACAACTGCTTTCTATTAGGCCTCACCATAGTCTTCAAGCCTCTCTGCACAACACCACTAGCCTCAGTGCCTCTCTGCACAACACCACTAGCCTCAGTGCCTCTCTGCACAACACCACTAGCCTCAGTGCCTCTCTGCACAACACCACTAGCCTCAGTGCCTCTCTGCACAACACCACTAGCCTCAGTGCCTCTCTGCACAACACCACTAGCCTCAGTGCCTCTCTGCACAACACCACTAGCCTCAGTGCCTCTCTGCACAACACCACTAGCCTCAGTGCCTCTCTGCACAACACCACTAGCCTCAGTGCCTCTCTGCACAACACCACTAGCCTCAGTGCCTCTCTGCACAACACCACTAGCCTCAGTGCCTCTCTGCACAACACCACTAGCCTCAGTGCCTCTCTGCACAACACCACTAGCCTCAGTGCCTCTCTGCACAACACCACTAGCCTCAGTGCCTCTCTGCACAACACCACTAGCCTCAGTGCCTCTCTGCACAACACCACTAGCCTCAGTGCCTCTCTGCACAACACCACTAGCCTCAGTGCCTCTCTGCACAACACCACTAGCCTCAGTGCCTCTCTGCACAACACCACTAGCCTCAGTGCCTCTCTGCACAACACCACTAGCCTCAGTGCCTCTCTGCACAACACCACTACACTCTGAAAGTGCAGAAAATGAATTATGTAGAACAACAGACTGTGCAATATGCCTTTTATCCACAACTCCAAGTCTACCAGATCCTACAGTAATCCATCTGCCATTCCTAGTATGTCTCTGCGGCAATGGCTTTGCAGCAGTTCCAGCCTGAATTTGTTTACCAGATAATTTACAAATCTCAGACTTCAAAAATACAATCTCCTGCCGCAAGATAGAGAACTGTCTACAGATTAGACAACAACCAAACCTCCAAAAAGTGGAACGTGAAACAAATGCATAGCAACTATTACACTGAACTAAGTCTGCCATTCCAATGAGGCGAATAATTTAAATCAAACAAATTTTACCTTTTTTTTTTTTATTTATCCTCCTGGATACCTCAGATTACCTCCAGTTTATCTCCAGAATATCTCCAACCACACACACACTTAGAAGCAACACTTAGATGAAGCAACCAAGCTCTATTAGCCAAGCTAATGACAACTACCCTTATATACTCCTAAAATCACCTCCCACTAGGAATGTTTAACACCTGGGTAGGCCTCTGCTTATTAGCAAACAATAGCTAATTTAAATAGCAATCAATAGCAAGTAGCTACCTAATCCAATCAAATGCCTTATAATTACCAACAGGAAATCAAACCTTGTGCAGTCAGTAACCTTTTCCTACAGATGAATCTTACCTGTAACAGTAAAAAAGAACTCTTAGCACAGCTCTTAGACAGTTGAAGCTTCTGTAAAACTCTCCAGAATATCTCCAACCACACACACACTTAGAAGCAATACTTAGATGAAGCAACCAAGCTCTATTAGCCAAGCTAATGACAACTACCCTTATATACTCCTAAAATCACCTCCCACTAGGAATGTTTAACACCTGGGTAGGCCTCTGCTTATTAGCAAACAATAGCTAATTTAAATAGCAATCAATAGCAAGTAGCTACCTAATCCAATCAAATGCCTTATAATTACCAACAGGAAATCAAACCTTGTGCAGTCAGTAACCTTTTCCTACAGATGAATCTTACCTGTAACAGTAAAAAAGAACTCTTAGCACAGCTCTTAGACAGTTGAAGCTTCTGTAAAACTCTCCAGAATATCTCCAACCACACACACACTTAGAAGCAACACTTAGATGAAGCAACCAAGCTCTATTAGCCAAGCTAATGACAACTACCCTTATATACTCCTAAAATCACCTCCCACTAGGAATGTTTAACACCTGGGTAGGCCTCTGCTTATTAGCAAACAATAGCTAATTTAAATAGCAATCAATAGCAAGTAGCTACCTAATCCAATCAAATGCCTTATAATTACCAACAGGAAATCAAACCTTGTGCAGTCAGTAACCTTTTCCTACAGATGAATCTTACCTGTAACAGTAAAAAAGAACTCTTAGCACAGCTCTTAGACAGTTGAAGCTTCTGTAAAACTCTCCAGAATATCTCCAACCACACACACACTTAGAAGCAACACTTAGATGAAGCAACCAAGCTCTATTAGCCAAGCTAATGACAACTACCCTTATATACTCCTAAAATCACCTCCCACTAGGAATGTTTAACACCTGGGTAGGCCTCTGCTTATTAGCAAACAATAGCTAATTTAAATAGCAATCAATAGCAAGTAGCTACCTAATCCAATCAAATGCCTTATAATTACCAACAGGAAATCAAACCTTGTGCAGTCAGTAACCTTTTCCTACAGATGAATCTTACCTGTAACAGTAAAAAAGAACTCTTAGCACAGCTCTTAGACAGTTGAAGCTTCTGTAAAACTCTCCAGAATATCTCCAACCACACACACACTTAGAAGCAACACTTAGATGAAGCAACCAAGCTCTATTAGCCAAGCTAATGACAACTACCCTTATATACTCCTAAAATCACCTCCCACTAGGAATGTTTAACACCTGGGTAGGCCTCTGCTTATTAGCAAACAATAGCTAATTTAAATAGCAATCAATAGCAAGTAGCTACCTAACCCAATCAAATGCCTTATAATTACCAACAGGAAATCAAACCTTGTGCAGTCAGTAACCTTTTCCTACAGATGAATCTTACCTGTAACAGTAAAAAAGAACTCTTAGCACAGCTCTTAGACAGTTGAAGCTTCTGTAAAACTCTCCAGAATATCTCCAACCACACACACACTTAGAAGCAACACTTAGATGAAGCAACCAAGCTCTATTAGCCAAGCTAATGACAACTACCCTTATATACTCCTAAAATCACCTCCCACTAGGAATGTTTAACACCTGGGTAGGCCTCTGCTTATTAGCAAACAATAGCTAATTTAAATAGCAATCAATAGCAAGTAGCTACCTAATCCAATCAAATGCCTTATAATTACCAACAGGAAATCAAACCTTGTGCAGTCAGTAACCTTTTCCTACAGATGAATCTTACCTGTAACAGTAAAAAAGAACTCTTAGCACAGCTCTTAGACAGTTGAAGCTTCTGTAAAACTCTCCAGAATATCTCCAACCACACACACACTTAGAAGCAACACTTAGATGAAGCAACCAAGCTCTATTAGCCAAGCTAATGACAACTACCCTTATATACTCCTAAAATCACCTCCCACTAGGAATGTTTAACACCTGGGTAGGCCTCTGCTTATTAGCAAACAATAGCTAATTTAAATAGCAATCAATAGCAAGTAGCTACCTAACCCAATCAAATGCCTTATAATTACCAACAGGAAATCAAACCTTGTGCAGTCAGTAACCTTTTCCTACAGATGAATCTTACCTGTAACAGTAAAAAAGAACTCTTAGCACAGCTCTTAGACAGTTGAAGCTTCTGTAAAACTCTCCAGAATATCTCCAACCACACACACACTTAGAAGCAACACTTAGATGAAGCAACCAAGCTAATGACAACTACCCTTATATACTCCTAAAATCACCTCCCACTAGGAATGTTTAACACCTGGGTAGGCCTCTGCTTATTAGCAAACAATAGCTAATTTAAATAGCAATCAATAGCAAGTAGCTACCTAATCCAATCAAATGCCTTATAATTACCAACAGGAAATCAAACCTTGTGCAGTCAGTAACCTTTTCCTACAGATGAATCTTACCTGTAACAGTAAAAAAGAACTCTTAGCACAGCTCTTAGACAGTTGAAGCTTCTGTAAAACTCTCCAGAATATCTCCAACCACACACACACTTAGAAGCAACACTTAGATGAAGCAACCAAGCTCTATTAGCCAAGCTAATGACAACTACCCTTATATACTCCTAAAATCACCTCCCACTAGGAATGTTTAACACCTGGGTAGGCCTCTGCTTATTAGCAAACAATAGCTAATTTAAATAGCAATCAATAGCAAGTAGCTACCTAATCCAATCAAATGCCTTATAATTACCAACAGGAAATCAAACCTTGTGCAGTCAGTAACCTTTTCCTACAGATGAATCTTACCTGTAACAGTAAAAAAGAACTCTTAGCACAGCTCTTAGACAGTTGAAGCTTCTGTAAAACTCTCCAGAATATCTCCAACCACACACACACTTAGAAGCAACACTTAGATGAAGCAACCAAGCTCTATTAGCCAAGCTAATGACAACTACCCTTATATACTCCTAAAATCACCTCCCACTAGGAATGTTTAACACCTGGGTAGGCCTCTGCTTATTAGCAAACAATAGCTAATTTAAATAGCAATCAATAGCAAGTAGCTACCTAATCCAATCAAATGCCTTATAATTACCAACAGGAAATCAAACCTTGTGCAGTCAGTAACCTTTTCCTACAGATGAATCTTACCTGTAACAGTAAAAAAGAACTCTTAGCACAGCTCTTAGACAGTTGAAGATTCTGTAAAACTCTCCAGAATATCTCCAACCACACACACACTTAGAAGCAACACTTAGATGAAGCAACCAAGCTCTATTAGCCAAGCTAATGACAACTACCCTTATATACTCCTAAAATCACCTCCCACTAGGAATGTTTAACACCTGGGTAGGCCTCTGCTTATTAGCAAACAATAGCTAATTTAAATAGCAATCAATAGCAAGTAGCTACCTAATCCAATCAAATGCCTTATAATTACCAACAGGAAATCAAACCTTGTGCAGTCAGTAACCTTTTCCTACAGATGAATCTTACCTGTAACAGTAAAAAAGAACTCTTAGCACAGCTCTTAGACAGTTGAAGCTTCTGTAAAACTCTCCAGAATATCTCCAACCACACACACACTTAGAAGCAACACTTAGATGAAGCAACCAAGCTCTATTAGCCAAGCTAATGACAACTACCCTTATATACTCCTAAAATCACCTCCCACTAGGAATGTTTAACACCTGGGTAGGCCTCTGCTTATTAGCAAACAATAGCTAATTTAAATAGCAATCAATAGCAAGTAGCTACCTAATCCAATCAAATGCCTTATAATTACCAACAGGAAATCAAACCTTGTGCAGTCAGTAACCTTTTCCTACAGATGAATCTTACCTGTAACAGTAAAAAAGAACTCTTAGCACAGCTCTTAGACAGTTGAAGCTTCTGTAAAACTCTCCAGAATATCTCCAACCACACACACACTTAGAAGCAACACTTAGATGAAGCAACCAAGCTCTATTAGCCAAGCTAATGACAACTACCCTTATATACTCCTAAAATCACCTCCCACTAGGAATGTTTAACACCTGGGTAGGCCTCTGCTTATTAGCAAACAATAGCTAATTTAAATAGCAATCAATAGCAAGTAGCTACCTAATCCAATCAAATGCCTTATAATTACCAACAGGAAATCAAACCTTGTGCAGTCAGTAACCTTTTCCTACAGATGAATCTTACCTGTAACAGTAAAAAAGAACTCTTAGCACAGCTCTTAGACAGTTGAAGCTTCTGTAAAACTCTCCAGAATATCTCCAACCACACACACACTTAGAAGCAACACTTAGATGAAGCAACCAAGCTCTATTAGCCAAGCTAATGACAACTACCCTTATATACTCCTAAAATCACCTCCCACTAGGAATGTTTAACACCTGGGTAGGCCTCTGCTTATTAGCAAACAATAGCTAATTTAAATAGCAATCAATAGCAAGTAGCTACCTAATCCAATCAAATGCCTTATAATTACCAACAGGAAATCAAACCTTGTGCAGTCAGTAACCTTTTCCTACAGATGAATCTTACCTGTAACAGTAAAAAAGAACTCTTAGCACAGCTCTTAGACAGTTGAAGCTTCTGTAAAACTCTCCAGAATATCTCCAACCACACACACACTTAGAAGCAACACTTAGATGAAGCAACCAAGCTCTATTAGCCAAGCTAATGACAACTACCCTTATATACTCCTAAAATCACCTCCCACTAGGAATGTTTAACACCTGGGTAGGCCTCTGCTTATTAGCAAACAATAGCTAATTTAAATAGCAATCAATAGCAAGTAGCTACCTAATCCAATCAAATGCCTTATAATTACCAACAGGAAATCAAACCTTGTGCAGTCAGTAACCTTTTCCTACAGATGAATCTTACCTGTAACAGTAAAAAAGAACTCTTAGCACAGCTCTTAGACAGTTGAAGCTTCTGTAAAACTCTCCAGAATATCTCCAACCACACACACACTTAGAAGCAACACTTAGATGAAGCAACCAAGCTCTATTAGCCAAGCTAATGACAACTACCCTTATATACTCCTAAAATCACCTCCCACTAGGAATGTTTAACACCTGGGTAGGCCTCTGCTTATTAGCAAACAATAGCTAATTTAAATAGCAATCAATAGCAAGTAGCTACCTAATCCAATCAAATGCCTTATAATTACCAACAGGAAATCAAACCTTGTGCAGTCAGTAACCTTTTCCTACAGATGAATCTTACCTGTAACAGTAAAAAAGAACTCTTAGCACAGCTCTTAGACAGTTGAAGCTTCTGTAAAACTCTCCAGAATATCTCCAACCACACACACACTTAGAAGCAACACTTAGATGAAGCAACCAAGCTCTATTAGCCAAGCTAATGACAACTACCCTTATATACTCCTAAAATCACCTCCCACTAGGAATGTTTAACACCTGGGTAGGCCTCTGCTTATTAGCAAACAATAGCTAATTTAAATAGCAATCAATAGCAAGTAGCTACCTAATCCAATCAAATGCCTTATAATTACCAACAGGAAATCAAACCTTGTGCAGTCAGTAACCTTTTCCTACAGATGAATCTTACCTGTAACAGTAAAAAAGAACTCTTAGCACAGCTCTTAGACAGTTGAAGCTTCTGTAAAACTCTCCAGAATATCTCCAACCACACACACACTTAGAAGCAACACTTAGATGAAGCAACCAAGCTCTATTAGCCAAGCTAATGACAACTACCCTTATATACTCCTAAAATCACCTCCCACTAGGAATGTTTAACACCTGGGTAGGCCTCTGCTTATTAGCAAACAATAGCTAATTTAAATAGCAATCAATAGCAAGTAGCTACCTAATCCAATCAAATGCCTTATAATTACCAACAGGAAATCAAACCTTGTGCAGTCAGTAACCTTTTCCTACAGATGAATCTTACCTGTAACAGTAAAAAAGAACTCTTAGCACAGCTCTTAGACAGTTGAAGCTTCTGTAAAACTCTCCAGAATATCTCCAACCACACACACACTTAGAAGCAACACTTAGATGAAGCAACCAAGCTCTATTAGCCAAGCTAATGACAACTACCCTTATATACTCCTAAAATCACCTCCCACTAGGAATGTTTAACACCTGGGTAGGCCTCTGCTTATTAGCAAACAATAGCTAATTTAAATAGCAATCAATAGCAAGTAGCTACCTAATCCAATCAAATGCCTTATAATTACCAACAGGAAATCAAACCTTGTGCAGTCAGTAACCTTTTCCTACAGATGAATCTTACCTGTAACAGTAAAAAAGAACTCTTAGCACAGCTCTTAGACAGTTGAAGCTTCTGTAAAACTCTCCAGAATATCTCCAACCACACACACACTTAGAAGCAACACTTAGATGAAGCAACCAAGCTCTATTAGCCAAGCTAATGACAACTACCCTTATATACTCCTAAAATCACCTCCCACTAGGAATGTTTAACACCTGGGTAGGCCTCTGCTTATTAGCAAACAATAGCTAATTTAAATAGCAATCAATAGCAAGTAGCTACCTAATCCAATCAAATGCCTTATAATTACCAACAGGAAATCAAACCTTGTGCAGTCAGTAACCTTTTCCTACAGATGAATCTTACCTGTAACAGTAAAAAAGAACTCTTAGCACAGCTCTTAGACAGTTGAAGCTTCTGTAAAACTCTCCAGAATATCTCCAACCACACACACACTTAGAAGCAACACTTAGATGAAGCAACCAAGCTCTATTAGCCAAGCTAATGACAACTACCCTTATATACTCCTAAAATCACCTCCCACTAGGAATGTTTAACACCTGGGTAGGCCTCTGCTTATTAGCAAACAATAGCTAATTTAAATAGCAATCAATAGCAAGTAGCTACCTAATCCAATCAAATGCCTTATAATTACCAACAGGAAATCAAACCTTGTGCAGTCAGTAACCTTTTCCTACAGATGAATCTTACCTGTAACAGTAAAAAAGAACTCTTAGCACAGCTCTTAGACAGTTGAAGCTTCTGTAAAACTCTCCAGAATATCTCCAACCACACACACACTTAGAAGCAACACTTAGATGAAGCAACCAAGCTCTATTAGCCAAGCTAATGACAACTACCCTTATATACTCCTAAAATCACCTCCCACTAGGAATGTTTAACACCTGGGTAGGCCTCTGCTTATTAGCAAACAATAGCTAATTTAAATAGCAATCAATAGCAAGTAGCTACCTAATCCAATCAAATGCCTTATAATTACCAACAGGAAATCAAACCTTGTGCAGTCAGTAACCTTTTCCTACAGATGAATCTTACCTGTAACAGTAAAAAAGAACTCTTAGCACAGCTCTTAGACAGTTGAAGCTTCTGTAAAACTCTCCAGAATATCTCCAACCACACACACACTTAGAAGCAACACTTAGATGAAGCAACCAAGCTCTATTAGCCAAGCTAATGACAACTACCCTTATATACTCCTAAAATCACCTCCCACTAGGAATGTTTAACACCTGGGTAGGCCTCTGCTTATTAGCAAACAATAGCTAATTTAAATAGCAATCAATAGCAAGTAGCTACCTAATCCAATCAAATGCCTTATAATTACCAACAGGAAATCAAACCTTGTGCAGTCAGTAACCTTTTCCTACAGATGAATCTTACCTGTAACAGTAAAAAAGAACTCTTAGCACAGCTCTTAGACAGTTGAAGCTTCTGTAAAACTCTCCAGAATATCTCCAACCACACACACACTTAGAAGCAACACTTAGATGAAGCAACCAAGCTCTATTAGCCAAGCTAATGACAACTACCCTTATATACTCCTAAAATCACCTCCCACTAGGAATGTTTAACACCTGGGTAGGCCTCTGCTTATTAGCAAACAATAGCTAATTTAAATAGCAATCAATAGCAAGTAGCTACCTAATCCAATCAAATGCCTTATAATTACCAACAGGAAATCAAACCTTGTGCAGTCAGTAACCTTTTCCTACAGATGAATCTTACCTGTAACAGTAAAAAAGAACTCTTAGCACAGCTCTTAGACAGTTGAAGCTTCTGTAAAACTCTCCAGAATATCTCCAACCACACACACACTTAGAAGCAACACTTAGATGAAGCAACCAAGCTCTATTAGCCAAGCTAATGACAACTACCCTTATATACTCCTAAAATCACCTCCCACTAGGAATGTTTAACACCTGGGTAGGCCTCTGCTTATTAGCAAACAATAGCTAATTTAAATAGCAATCAATAGCAAGTAGCTACCTAATCCAATCAAATGCCTTATAATTACCAACAGGAAATCAAACCTTGTGCAGTCAGTAACCTTTTCCTACAGATGAATCTTACCTGTAACAGTAAAAAAGAACTCTTAGCACAGCTCTTAGACAGTTGAAGCTTCTGTAAAACTCTCCAGAATATCTCCAACCACACACACACTTAGAAGCAACACTTAGATGAAGCAACCAAGCTCTATTAGCCAAGCTAATGACAACTACCCTTATATACTCCTAAAATCACCTCCCACTAGGAATGTTTAACACCTGGGTAGGCCTCTGCTTATTAGCAAACAATAGCTAATTTAAATAGCAATCAATAGCAAGTAGCTACCTAATCCAATCAAATGCCTTATAATTACCAACAGGAAATCAAACCTTGTGCAGTCAGTAACCTTTTCCTACAGATGAATCTTACCTGTAACAGTAAAAAAGAACTCTTAGCACAGCTCTTAGACAGTTGAAGCTTCTGTAAAACTCTCCAACCACACACACACTTAGAAGCAACACTTAGATGAAGCAACCAAGCTCTATTAGCCAAGCTAATGACAACTACCCTTATATACTCCTAAAATCACCTCCCACTAGGAATGTTTAACACCTGGGTAGGCCTCTGCTTATTAGCAAACAATAGCTAATTTAAATAGCAATCAATAGCAAGTAGCTACCTAATCCAATCAAATGCCTTATAATTACCAACAGGAAATCAAACCTTGTGCAGTCAGTAACCTTTTCCTACAGATGAATCTTACCTGTAACAGTAAAAAAGAACTCTTAGCACAGCTCTTAGACAGTTGAAGCTTCTGTAAAACTCTCCAGAATATCTCCAACCACACACACACTTAGAAGCAACACTTAGATGAAGCAACCAAGCTCTATTAGCCAAGCTAATGACAACTACCCTTATATACTCCTAAAATCACCTCCCACTAGGAATGTTTAACACCTGGGTAGGCCTCTGCTTATTAGCAAACAATAGCTAATTTAAATAGCAATCAATAGCAAGTAGCTACCTAATCCAATCAAATGCCTTATAATTACCAACAGGAAATCAAACCTTGTGCAGTCAGTAACCTTTTCCTACAGACGAATCTTACCTGTAACAGTAAAAAATAACTCTTAGCACAGCTCTTAGACAGTTGAAGCTTCTGTAAAACTCTCCAGAATATCTCCAACCACACACACACTTAGAAGCAACACTTAGATGAAGCAACCAAGCTCTATTAGCCAAGCTAATGACAACTACCCTTATATACTCCTAAAATCACCTCCCACTAGGAATGTTTAACACCTGGGTAGGCCTCTGCTTATTAGCAAACAATAGCTAATTTAAATAGCAATCAATAGCAAGTAGCTACCTAATCCAATCAAATGCCTTATAATTACCAACAGGAAATCAAACCTTGTGCAGTCAGTAACCTTTTCCTACAGACGAATCTTACCTGCAACAGTAAAAAAGAACTCTTAGCACAGCTCTTAGACAGTTGAAGCTTCTGTAAAACTCTCCAGAATATCTCCAACCACACACACACTTAGAAGCAACACTTAGATGAAGCAACCAAGCTCTATTAGCCAAGCTAATGACAACTACCCTTATATACTCCTAAAATCACCTCCCACTAGGAATGTTTAACACCTGGGTAGGCCTCTGCTTATTAGCAAACAATAGCTAATTTAAATAGCAATCAATAGCAAGTAGCTACCTAATCCAATCAAATGCCTTATAATTACCAACAGGAAATCAAACCTTGTGCAGTCAGTAACCTTTTCCTACAGATGAATCTTACCTGTAACAGTAAAAAAGAACTCTTAGCACAGCTCTTAGACAGTTGAAGCTTCTGTAAAACTCTCCAGAATATCTCCAACCACACACACACACTTAGAAGCAACACTTAGATGAAGCAACCAAGCTCTATTAGCCAAGCTAATGACAACTACCCTTATATACTCCTAAAATCACCTCCCACTAGGAATGTTTAACACCTGGGTAGGCCTCTGCTTATTAGCAAACAATAGCTAATTTAAATAGCAATCAATAGCAAGTAGCTACCTAATCCAATCAAATGCCTTATAATTACCAACAGGAAATCAAACCTTGTGCAGTCAGTAACCTTTTCCTACAGATGAATCTTACCTGTAACAGTAAAAAAGAACTCTTAGCACAGCTCTTAGACAGTTGAAGCTTCTGTAAAACTCTCCAGAATATCTCCAACCACACACACACTTAGAAGCAACACTTAGATGAAGCAACCAAGCTCTATTAGCCAAGCTAATGACAACTACCCTTATATACTCCTAAAATCACCTCCCACTAGGAATGTTTAACACCTGGGTAGGCCTCTGCTTATTAGCAAACAATAGCTAATTTAAATAGCAATCAATAGCAAGTAGCTACCTAATCCAATCAAATGCCTTATAATTACCAACAGGAAATCAAACCTTGTGCAGTCAGTAACCTTTTCCTACAGACGAATCTTACCTGTAACAGTAAAAAATAACTCTTAGCACAGCTCTTAGACAGTTGAAGCTTCTGTAAAACTCTCCAGAATATCTCCAACCACACACACACTTAGAAGCAACACTTAGATGAAGCAACCAAGCTCTATTAGCCAAGCTAATGACAACTACCCTTATATACTCCTAAAATCACCTCCCACTAGGAATGTTTAACACCTGGGTAGGCCTCTGCTTATTAGCAAACAATAGCTAATTTAAATAGCAATCAATAGCAAGTAGCTACCTAATCCAATCAAATGCCTTATAATTACCAACAGGAAATCAAACCTTGTGCAGTCAGTAACCTTTTCCTACAGACGAATCTTACCTGCAACAGTAAAAAAGAACTCTTAGCACAGCTCTTAGACAGTTGAAGCTTCTGTAAAACTCTCCAGAATATCTCCAACCACACACACACTTAGAAGCAACACTTAGATGAAGCAACCAAGCTCTATTAGCCAAGCTAATGACAACTACCCTTATATACTCCTAAAATCACCTCCCACTAGGAATGTTTAACACCTGGGTAGGCCTCTGCTTATTAGCAAACAATAGCTAATTTAAATAGCAATCAATAGCAAGTAGCTACCTAATCCAATCAAATGCCTTATAATTACCAACAGGAAATCAAACCTTGTGCAGTCAGTAACCTTTTCCTACAGACGAATCTTACCTGTAACAGTAAAAAAGAACTCTTAGCACAGCTCTTAGACAGTTGAAGCTTCTGTAAAACTCTCCAGAATATCTCCAACCACACACACACACTTAGAAGCAACACTTAGATGAAGCAACCAAGCTCTACCGTAAGGATATGGATTTCTCTGCCTGACAAAGTGGTTTTATCAGAGTCCGTACAGATGTTTAAACAGCAACTAGATGCATACTTGCAAAAACAGAATATTCAAGGTTATAATTTGCAACAGTAGGGTAATAGCTTCTTGATCCAAGAATAAATCTGATTGCCATTCTGGGGTAAAAGGGAATTATTGCCCTAGTTTCTTGCAAAATTGGTTCAAACTGTTTTTTTTTTTTTTTGTTTTTTTTTTACCTTCTTTTGAATCAACAGCAAAAAACAAATGTGAGGAAGGCTGAACTTGATGGACACATGTCTCTTTTCAGCCTATGTAACAATGTATCTATAAATAAATAATTGTTGTATTTACTATTTTTATTGGTTAGTGGTTAAGATTACAAAAACCTTTTGGAGAAAGTCAATGCTTCTGTTTATTCTGTAAATGTTTATTTGTAGAAAAGTGTGTTTCTAATAGAAATGTTATAACATTTTATAGAACCCCAAATGTAAATTCAATTTCCTTAAATATTGCTTATGGTACTATAACGTTTTTAAATTTTATACAGTGTATTCTGTTTGTCAGTGTTTTTGTTGTTGTTGTTTTTAATGTAAATATGAGATAGAACATCGAATATACAGGATATATGTAAAGTGCAAATCAGCCATAGTAGATGGTAATACTAACAGTAGGGGGAAAAAATCCACAAATTTATTTTTATTTTTTAAATAATGGAAGAACTATTTCACACTTGTGTATCTCTAGTCCTTGTGGATTAAGTCGACCAAATAAGGCTAAGGTTTTTACTGATGCATTATCATACCAACAGTTATCAGTTATGAACAGTATTTATAGGTTGAGAGCGGTCAGATGACACACTGCCAATGTAAGTAAGACTATTTTATTACCACCTTCTACTTATTTATATAAAGAACACTATTTTGCCCTTTTCTTTTATTGTATCGTCTTCATTCCTACCGCCCTGGAAGTGAGGATGACAGCTGATATTTATATATCCAGAAGTGGGGATTTATACTGTTTTAACCGGAGCTGGTCGTAACTCATAAAAACATAGAAACATAGAATGTGACGGCAGATAAGGACCATTCGGCCCATCTAGTCTGCACAATTTTCTAAATGTTTTCATTAGTCCCTGGCCTTGTCTTATAGTTAGGATAGCCTTATGCCTATCCCACGCATGCTTAAACTCCTTTACTGTGTTAACCTCTACCACTTCAGCTGGAAGGCTATTCCATGCATCCACTACCCTCTCAGTAAATAAATAGTTCTGGATATTATTTTTAAACCTTTGCCCTTCTAATTTAAGACTAATGTCCTCTTGTTGTGGTAGTGTTTCTTCTTTTAAATAAAGTCTCCTCCTTTACTGTGTTGATTCCCTTTATGTATTTAAATGTTTCTATCATATCCCCCCTGTCTCGTCTTTTCTCCAAGCTATACATGTTAAGTTCCTTTACACCTTTCCTTGTAAGTTTTATTCTGCAATCCATGAACCAGTTTAGTAGCCCTTCTCTGAACTCTCTCTAAGGTATCAATATCCTTCTGAACATACGTTCTCCAGTACTGCATACAATACTCCAAGTGAGGTCTCACCAGTGTTCTGTACAATGGCATGAGCACTTCCCTCTTTCTACTGCTAATACCTCTCCCTATACAACCAAGCATTCTGCTAGCATTTCCTGCTGCTCTATCACATTGTCTGCCTTCCTTTATGTCATCAGAAATAATCACCCCTAAATCCCTTTCCTCAGATGTTGAGGTTAATACTCTATCAAATATTCTGTACTCTGCCCTTGGGTTTTTACATCCAATATGCATTATAGTTTAGTGATCAGTCCAAAAAATATCCTTTCAATGTAAGCTCATGTATGTAAAATCTGTCTGGTATACCCTCTATATAAACAGCAGAGGAACTGGCCAATGTGAGCTAAATATGCTCTAGTAACAGACTAGTATATCAATCAATAATAGTATGATACATAAAAGAAAAAAGGAGTATTGCATATGTAGAAATGTGAGAAACAGTTCTACATCTATTATCGATAATAAATCCTGGAATGTTATCTTCTGGTGTCGATCATTGAACTGTGCGATATATAGTTCAGAGGCAGAGGGTTCTTTTTATAAATTGTACTAAAAATATACGTGTATAAAATATAAAATAGAAATAAGCAATTGCTCATATAGAAACTATAATATATTCGCTAGTTCCAGTTCTGCATTTAAGCCTGAGGGGGTGAGAGTTTTCAAGGACTCTGAAGCTGCCTCTGAAGCCGGCTCTGATGAGACAGCATTTCTAGAGTATCCAGATTGCTGGGAGGAAGACACCAAAGGAAGGTTCCCTTTTTTATGCTATCTGTGAGCAATTGCTTATTTCTATTTTATATTTTATACACGTATATTTTTAGTACAATAAAGTATAAGAAGAACTCTCTGCCTCTGAACTATATATCGCACAGTTCAATGATTGACACCAGAATATAACATTCCAGGATTTATTATCGATAATAGATGTAGAACTGTTTCTCACATTTCTACATATGCAATACTCCTTTTTTTCTTTTATGTATCATACTATTATTGATTGATATACTAGTCTGTTACTAGAGCATATTTAGCTCACATTGGCCAGTTCCCCTGCTGTTTATATAGAGGGTATACCAGCCAGATTTTACATATATGAGCTTACATTGAAAGGATATTCTTTGGACTGATCACTAAACTACAATGTCTGTTTATTATTTGAACTGAGACTGTGGACAATTTCTATTTGCACTGATACAGTGTATATTCATTTACTGAGATACATTTACTCAATTGTGACCTAGGTCTGTTTTTATTTGCTTATTGTGCAGTGATACTGTGTATGTTACAAGTTTACCTATCTATTCACTCTTTTATATATACAGTGGGACCTCGGTTTACGAATTTAATTCGTTCTCCGGGACGTTTCGTATTGCGAAAAATTCGTAAACCGAAACACGGTTTCCCATAGGAATGCATTGAAAACCAATTAATGCGTTCCGGAGGTGAGAAAAAAGTCAAATAAAGTATTTTATCTGTTCAAAACTCTTTATAAAGTGCACTTTAAAGGCATAAATACTGTACAGGGACATGGTTAATCAAGAAATAACATTTCAAACATCCAACTTTATGTTTTAAAACATCACACATCAACTTTTAAAACATGGCAAAGTTTTGGTAACATGGTACAGTACACTTTAACTGTACATAAATCACACGTCAACAGGGAAAACATGGAAAATAGCAAAACAATTTCAACACTGTTTGGAAGATGAGGAGGACGAGGGCAATTGGGCAGCACTAACACAAGCCGGTTCTTCTTCATGTCTAGGCTGTTTTTGTAGGAACCTTTCCATTGTCTGCTGCCTCTGGCGCCTTTTAAGCATCCCTCGGAAAAGGGCATGATGTCTGTGTCAAAACTGCTCACAAGTCTGTGGGCTAGAGCCTTATCTGGGTGGTGCTGCTGTACAAAAGTCTGTAGGTTTACCCACATTTGGCATGCCTCCTTGAGTTCCGTGGAAGAGAGCTGTTCCTCACTCATTTCCTCCTCCTCCTCCTCAAATGCGATCTGCTCCTCCATCGACTCCTTCTGCAATTCCACCAGCTCCTCGGTGGTTAGGTCACGGTTTTGTTCCTCCACCAGCTCGTAGACATCCTCCTCAGTCACCTCCAGGCCCATGGTCCTCCCCAAGGAAACAATTTCCTCCAAGACTGTTGACTCTGGTGCAGGTGCAGAAGCACTGCAGGCAGGTTTTACAACACAGTCTGGCCAAAGGTTGCGCCAAGCAGAATTTAGGTTTGTCTGGCTGACCCCGGCCCAGGCAATGGTGATAATCTGCAGACAGCTCACAATGTCAAAATGCTCTCTCCAAAATTCATGGAGGGTGAGGCTTGAGCGATCTGTCATCTCAAAGCATCGCCGGAAAAGCTCCCTTGTGTAGAGTTTTTTAAAATTGGAGATGACCTGCTGGTCCATTGGCTGGAGTAGTGGGGTGGTGTTAGGCGGAAGGAACATGACCTTGATGAAATTAAAGTCCTCCAGCAAGTCTTCCTCGAGGCCTGGAGGATGGGCAGGAGCATTGTCCATGAGCAGCATGGCCTTGAGTGGCAGGTTATTATCCAGAAGGTACTTCTTCACAGCAGGACCAAAAACCGCATTGACCCACTTCACAAACAAGAGGCGTGTGACCCAAGCCTTTGCGTTAGACTGCCACAAAACGCTCAACTGCTCCTTGTTCACCTTGTGTTTCTTGAAGGCCCGTGGGTTCTCTGAATGGTAGACAAGCAGAGGCTTGATCTTAAGGTCCCCACTGGCGTTGGCGCAGAACAGGAGGGTAAGACGGTCCTTCATCGGCTTGTGGCCAGGCAATGAGGTCTCCTCTTCTGTGATGAAGGTACGCTTTGGCATCCTCTTCCAGAAGAGTCCAGTCTCATCGCAGTTGAAGACCTGCTGAGGAAGGTAGCCCTCTGAAACTATGACCTCCAGGAACTCCGTAGCAAATTCTTCAGCTGCAGCAACATCGGAACTTGCAGCCTCTCCATGCCTGACCACACTGTGGATGCCAGATCTGTTCTTGAACCTTTCGAACCACCCCCTGCTGGCCTTGAAGCCTTCTGCATCTGCTGACGTTCCTGGCTGTTGTTTGAGGAGGTCAGCGTGCAAGGCCTTGGCTTTTTTGCAGATGATCGCCTTGGTCACTGAGTCCCCTGCACGCTGCTTCTGTTCAATCCAGAGCAGGAGCAACTTCTCGACCTCGTCCAGAACAGGTGGGCGTTGCTTGGAGACCCTGGTGACTCCCTTGGCTGCATCTCTCCCAGTAATCCTCTTTCATTTTTAGGATTGTACCGATTGTGGATGCACTCCTTCCATACTCTTTGGCAAGGTCGGTCAATCGCATTCCTCCTTCATGCTTCCTGATGATTTCCTTCTTGTCCTCAAGCAGAATCATCACCTTCTTCCTCTTCCCAGCTTCCACTGCTTTCTTGGGTGCCATGACACCACCGTCCCTATGTATGCAAAAAAAAAAATGAAAGATGCTTTACACCCATATGAGCTGGCATGGAAAACAACCCCACAATGCAAAACACACAGTAAAAGGCATGCACAGCACATGAGCTGGCATGGAAACCACAGTAAAAGGCATGCACAGCACATGAGCTGTAACAGGCATGCACAGCACATGAGCTGTAACAGGCATGCACAGCACATGAGCTGTAACAGGCATGCACAGCACATGAGCTGTAACAGGCATGCACAGCACATGAGCTGTAACAGGCATGCACAGCACATGAGCTGGCATGGAAACCACAGTAAAAGCCATGCACAGCAGATGAGCTGTAACAGGCATGCACAGCACATGAGATGGCATGGAAAACAACCCCACATTGCAAAACACACAGTACAGTACAGTTGTAACAGGCATGCACAGCACATGAGATGGCATGGAAAACAACCCCACATTGCAAAACACACAGTACAGTTGTAACAGGCATGCACAGCACATGAGCTGGCATGAAAATCACCCCCAGAATGCAAAACACACAGTAACAGGCATGCACAGCACATGAGCTGGCATGGAAATCACCCCCAGAATGCAGAACACACAGTAAAAGGCATGCAAACAACCAAGCTCAGCTCCCTACCTTTCCACTTCTTGAGATGCACCAAAAAGGCTCCAAACCCTGCTGCAAATGGCTCCACAACTTGATGCAAATGGCTCCAAAAGGCTCCACAATTTGCTGCAAATGGCTCCAAAAGGCTCCACAACTTGCTGCAAATGGCTCCAAAAGGCTCCACAACTTGCTGCAAATGGCTCCAAAAGGCTCCACAACTTGCTGCAAATGGCTCCAAAAGGCTCCACAACTTGCTGCAAATGGCTCCAAAAGGCTCCACAACTTGCTGCAAATGGCTCCAAAAGGCTCCACAACTTGCTGCAAATGGCTCCAAAAGGCTCCACAACTTGCTGCAAATGGCTCCAAAAGGCTCAACAACTTGCTGCAAATGGCTCCAAAACCTCTCCAACACCTCCACACTACACACTCACGTGCTACCCACACTTCAGTATGCAGGGGGCGGAGCTATAAACCGGGACACTTGTTTCGTATTGCGAAAAAAAAATTGTAAACCGAGGCAATTTTTTTTACGAATTTTCATTCGTAAACCGAATTTTTCGTTAACCGAGGCGTTCGTTAACCGAGGTTCCACTGTATTTAGTATTCTTTGGGTGTTGGTATCCACTCCTGGTTTGAGCAATTAGATTGGTTTCTCTTTGCTTTTTATCTTTTACTGTTACATATCTTAGTATCATCAGCAAAAAGACATACCTTACCATCAAGACCTTCTGCAATATCACTAATAAAAACACTAAAGAGAATGGGTCCAAGTATAGATCCCTGAGGTACACCACTGGTGACAAGCCCAAGCTTCGAATATACTCCATTGACTTCAACCCTCTGTTGCCTGTCACTCAGCCACTGCCTTACCCATTCAACAATATTGGAATCCAAACTTAAAGATTGCAGTTTATTGATGAGACTTCTATGTGCAACAGTGTCAAAAGCCTTACTGAAATCTAGGTAAGCAATGTCTACTGCACCACCCTGATCTATTATTTTAGTTACCCAATCAAAAAAATCAATAAGATTAGTTTGGCATGATCTCCCTGAAGTAAACCCATATTGTCTCTGATATTGAAATCCTGTGATTTTAGATTTTCGACAATCCTATCCTTTAACATGGTTTCCATTACTTCCGTCTCCTTGGGCAATTATCTGTACTACTTTTAGCATATAGTTTTTATCTGTATATTTTGCTTATTGTGGTTCTGTTTTTATTACATACTCAGCCAATGACTACTGTAAAAACTGTATCATAATCCATAAGTACATGCATCCCCTTCATCAGACTTCAAAGATCATGGTAGCCTGACACAGATGAGTGTCAAACTGTTCTTAAATGGATTGACAAAGTACTGTTGTACATCCAAGGAGTTCTGAAACCGTGGTATTGTACTAAAAGTGTCCTTTTAATGCTGAACTGTGTAAAGATGATGACGGGATAAAAACCAAACAAACTGTGGTGTGTTGTTCAAAGAAATTATGCAAATATGGAAAATGAAAAAATATAATTGTATTGCAACACATTAAACGTGTACAAACCAAATAAAAGTTACCTGCACTCTCTCCTTAATCCCTATGTATATTTAAACAAATGGAGGTCATTTAGTTACTCCAATGGCCACTGGAGGGAATGCCCGCCTGCCAACGTCAAGGCAGACCCCCCCTAGACGGGTCCTACTCTGACCCTTCACCTTTCTTACTTGAGCTTCTGGCAAAGATATCTCTAATGAGATAGAAAGGTGAAGGGTCAAATGGAAATTCAAATGAATTTCAAACATTCGTATGCTTCCAATTGGCGAATTGCCAAATTTCCGAAGTGCCGAATTTCCGAAGTGCCGAATTTCCGAAGTGCCGAGCTGAACCAAACCGATTTGCCGGAGTGCCGAATTCGGGTAGGGTTGGGTTAGGGTTGGGTTAGGGTTAGGAGTAGGGTTAGGGTAGGGGTAACCCAACCCTAACCCTACCCGAATTCGGCACTTCTTACCCAACCCTAACTTTAACCGTACTCCTAATCCAACCCTACTCTGAACCCAACCCTAACCCTACCCCTAACTCAGCCCTGACCCTAACCCTACATTTACCCGAAGTCCTGAATTTCGGATTGCAGAACCGAAACAAATATTTTGCCCATGCACATCCCTACACCACATTCTATCTTAGCTGCATTCAAATAATACATTTGTATTATTTAAATGATCCAGAATAGACAAATAAAGCATAGAGGCTCAAAGAGTATGCATGAAAGTAGATTTAGGCAAATGGGATAAGTACTTAAAGGGACACTATAGTCACCTGAACAACTACAGCTTAATGTAGTTCTGGTGAGTATAATCATTCCCTTCAGCATGGGCGTCCGCAGGAATTTTTCCAGGGGGCGGGGAGGGAGGCATAATTGTAATGACATCCATGCTTGGCCCCTTTTTGACAGGGGAGGAGCATAGTCATTATCACATAAAGCCAGGGGGAATAGCATTTTCACAACTATGGTGTCAGGAATACATGTTTGTATTCCTAACACTATAGTGTTCCTTTAAGCTGACACTCTAAGCCAATCGCTAGTTTCGGACTCATACATTTTTTACGTTTTTTATGAATGGGGAGCTACTGATTGGCATAGAGTGCCAGCTGACCGTTGTAGCCAATCAGCGGCACCCCTATTTAGCGGCCCTCTGTTTCCTGACACTCAGTAAATAAAAGTGAACACATTAACACTGATATGTTTTTTACCAGGGGAGATGAGAAGGTCCAAAGTTTCCTGCCAGGCCCAGGCTCCGAAGCCTTATGATGTGGTGTCCAGAATGAAGTGGAGGGATCACTTCACTTGTCCTTCCTGCTCCAATCTCATTTTCTTCTCCATTTGACACAGTCTTCTCTCCTCCTTGGCTCCTTCTGCTCCTTTACCTTTTTTCTACTTTCTGCTTATTTTGCGCCATTCTGCTCCTTTCTCTCTGATCCCTTTCTGCTCCTTGCTGACCCTTCCTGCCCCTTGCTGACCCTTCCTGCCCCTTGCTGACCCTTCCTGCCCCCTCCCAGATAATTGTTGACCCTTTCTGCTCCGTGATTTCCCTTTCTCCTCATTGCAGACCCTTCCTGCTTCTTCCAGCCCCTTCTAGTTCCTTGCTGACCCTTTCTGTTCCATGTAGTCCCTTTCTGTTCCTTCTCCTACTTTACCTTTGTGCTCCTTCTGATTCTTTCTGCTCCTTGCTGCCCCTTCTTTATTCTTGCAGACCCTTCCTGCTCCTTGCAGACCCTTCCTGCTCCTTGCAGACCCTTCCTGCTCCTTGCAGACCCTTCCTGCTCCTTGCAGACCCTTCCTGCTCCTTGCAGACCCTTCCTGCTCCTTGCAGACCCTTCCTGCTCCTTGCAGACCCTTCCTGCTCCTTGCAGACCCTTCCTGCTCCTTGCAGACCCTTCCTGCTCCTTGCAGACCCTTCCTGCTCCTTGCAGACCCTTCCTGCTCCTTGCAGACCCTTCCTGCTCCTTGCAGACCCTTCCTGCTCCTTGCTGAACCCTCCTGCTCCTTGCTGAACCCTCCTGCTCCTTGCTGAACCCTCCTGCTCCTTGCTGCCCCTTCCTGCTCCTTGCTGCCCCTTCCTGCTCCTTGCTGCCCCTTCCTGCTCCTTGCTGCCCCTTCCTGCTCCTTGCTGCCCCTTCCTGCTCCTTGCTGCCCCTTCCTGCTCCTTGCTGCCCCTTCCTGCAGATGTTGAGGGTGAGGGGGGTGATGTGAGAGGGAGGGGCGGATGTTGAGGGAGGGGGGTTGATGTGAGAGGGAGGGGGGTTGATGTGAGAGGGAGGGGGGTTGATGTGAGAGGGAGGGGGCTGATGTGAGAGGGAGGGGGGTTGATGTGAGAGGGAGGGGGGTTGATGGTGAGGGAGGGGGGTTGATGGTGAGGGAGGGGGTTGATGGTGAGGGAGGGGGTTGATGGTGAGGGACGGGGGTGATGCTCAGGGTGGTGATGGTGAGGGTGGTGATGGTGAGGGGGGGTGATGCTGAGGAAGGGAGGTCATGGTGAGGGGGGGGTGATGCTGAGGAAGAGTGTGATGGTGAGAGGGGGTAATGCTGAGGGTGGTGAAGGGGGTGATGCTGAGGGAGGGGGTAATGCTGAGGGTGGTGAGAGGGGGTGATGCTGAGGGAGGGGATGCGGAGGGTGGTGAGAGGGGGTGATGGTGAGGGTGGTTAGGGGAGGCGATGCTGAGGGAGGGGGTAATGCTGATGGTGGTGAGAGGGGGTAATGCTGAGAGTGGTGGGGGGTCATAGTGAGGGGGTGATGCTCAGGGAGGGGGTAATGCTGAGGGTGGTGAGAGGGTGTGATGCTGAGGGAGGGAGTGATGGTGAGGGGGTTATGCTGAGGGAGGGTGTGATGGGGTGATAGTGAGGGGGTGATGCTGAGGGTGGTGAGAGGGGGTGATGGTGGAGAGTGTTGATGCTGAGGGAGGGAGTGATGGTGGAGGGAGTGATGGTGAGGGGGGTGATGCTGAGGGGGTTGATGCTGAGGGAGTGATGGTGAGGGAGTGTGTGATGGGGCTGATAGTGAGTGGGGGTGATGCTGAGGGGGGTGAGAGGGGGTGATAGTGAGGGTGTTGATGATGAGGGAGGGAGTGATGGTGAGGGGGGTAATGGTGAGGAAGGTGATAGTGAGGGGGTAATGATGAGGGCGGTCAGGGTGAGTGATAGTGAGGTGGGGGTGATGCTGAGGAAGGGGGGGTAATGCTGAGGGTGGTGAGGAGGGTGATAGTGAGGGAGTGGATGCTGAGGGAGGGGGGTAATGCTGATGGTGGTGAGAGGGTAATGGTGAGGGTGGTGAGGTGGGTGATAGTTAGGGGGGTGATGCTGAGGGTGGGGGGTGATGTGAGAAAGAGGGGGGTCTGATGGGGAGAAGGGGGAGACATACCCTTTCTTCCCTGGTGGTCCAGTGGGCTCCCTCGTGGTCCAGTGTGGGCTGCCTGGTGATCCGGTGGGCTCCTTGGTGGTCCGGTGGCCATTGCTTCCGGTCTGCAGCACCGCAGAGCTGCAGACCATGTGATCTTGCGAGACCATCAGAGCGTTGCCGTGGTAACCTGCGGCAATGCTCTGATTGGCCAGTTTTTGGCGAGACACATCATCTGCAGCTCTGCTCACTGCGGAGCTGCAGACCATGCTTGCTGGCTGCACTCTGTGTTGCTCCCCTGCGGATGCAGTCAGGAGAAAGAAGCAGGGATAAGCTGTAGCTTCCTATCACTGCCTTTCTCCATTCACAGCGCACCAGTACTGCAGTTTATTGGCACACAAACGAAAAATAGCAGCACAAGTTGAAAAATCTAGGGGGGGGGGGGGGGGGGGGGGGAGTAAGTGCCCCCCCTTCCCTCCCCCTGCAGACGCCCAGGCAGTCTACACAAGATCGATTTTTTTGCTTTTTTTCCCATGATAGAAATCTTGCAAAAAGGGCTCAAATGAACACACTTCAGCTTCCTAAAGTGCTTTATGTGTGAAGAGTGTATTCTTTTTTTCATAAAGTGTGTATGGAAGCTACACAGCATGGCAGCCTGCATGACAAAGTGTTACCCCCACAGTAAAGTGTCTGTCTAGCTGCAATTACTGAGAATGATTGCTAATCGAATCCTCCTCAGCCTCCATGACCCTGCCTTACAGAAGCAGCAGTACAGAACAGGCTGCCCTGAGAGGAGATCAGCAGGCAGAATCAACATTATATACAAGTGCAAGACAATAGACCGAAAAGTAGATAAAATGCAGATGAGTATTAACTGTACAGCACAATAAAAACAGATTGCAAGAGTGCAAGGGGGGTTGATGGCAAATTATACTAGGTGTCTATTAAATTAGACTACAGGACTATAATATTCCGATATATACACATAGAAATAAGATTAAATGAAAAATATCGTACACAGGGAAATTCACTCAAGAGTGAGAAAATAATCAAAAGATGACAGGAGCTAAGGTGCGCACTGCTCAGAATATCTATGAGAGAGATATCAAGAAGAAACATGTAAGCCAGTTGAATACAGATCTATAAAAGTGAACTGCATAAACTCAAAAGGCATATCTGAATACATAGTAGCAAGATCCAGACTATAGTGCAACAAAGTATCAAATGGTAATGGTAATAGAGATAATATACAAAGGACAATGTTAGACAACATGAAAAGCCAAGCCAACCAAGGCTAGCTGATGATGCCATAAAAAAACTCAAACTTCCATTCCCCATTATACCCATTTACACAAAGCCCGATGTTTGATCCAGGATTGCAGGGTCTCAGTTACAAAGACTACTCACACACATATTTAACTTTGGGTGAGATGCTAACAAACTCAGGGATTAAACCACTTCTCTTTTAAACATACAAATGTTCCAACGTTCATGGAAAAATTTAACTACAGTATTACCAATTTACACATTTTATAAGCTCGGCCTACTCACGAGATGAGAACATATGTGATCGCACTACTTTTGAGACCCTTTGCACCTCGCACACCCTACCCAAATGACAACATTGTCACTTCTATCATATGCTCCAAAGCATGAACCAGAGGGAGCTGCCCTCCTTCACTACAAAATGGGCCCACAACCTACAAATTATCCTGACTCCTGCTGATTGAAATAAAATATTTTTATTTGCACATAGATCTTCTCTGAAAGTATCCACACAGGAGATAAACTATAAACGAATCTCTCGTTGGCACTATTCCCCTTCTGCCCTCAACCGCATGTTCCCCTTCTGCCCTCAACCACATGTTCCCCATTTCTGGAGACACATGTTGGAGATGCCACCAGCCAAACTGTGATACCTCACACATATGGTGGCAATGCCCTGAGGTCCACAAATTCTGGAATCTCAACCTCTATTAAGGCTATCGCTGGTGCATCCCTGCCACTGGAACCGTCCCCACTCATTCTATACCTCTTCCCCCTCTTCCTCCCTAAATTTAAGCCCTCCCTGACCAGACACCACCTAACAGCTATAAACCAGCTGATCCCATTGTTTTGGAAGCAAGCAAACCTACCTACAATTAGGGACTGGATGCAAAAGGTGGAATCCATTAGAATCATGGAAGAGTACTGCCACTCCCAAACTCAGTGTTACCATCATTATACAGGTATATGGGCACTGTAGGTATCATTCCTCCGACACCAGGCCTGCACTGATTTGGCGGTATATCAGCCCACTGCATAATTGCTGCTAATCTTAACGATACAACCAGTAGTACTTATTCTCATTCACTCAAAACTGTCTCACGCTATAATTTTTTTTATCTGCCCAGGCAGCAAGATTTACTCCCTGTTACATTATTCTGCTAAGCCTGTTCTATAGTTACTACATAGTTACATATATTTACATAGTTACATAGTTACATAGCTGAAAGAGACTTGCGTCCATCAAGTTCAGCCTTCCTCACATATGCTTTTGCTGTTGATCCAAAAGAAGGCAAAAAACCCAGTCTGAAGCGCTTCCAATTTTACAACAAACTAGGAAAAAATTCCTTCTTGACCCCAGAATGGCAGTCAGATTAATCCGTGGATCAAGAAGCATTTACCCTACATTGAAATATTATATCCTTAAATATTCTGTTTTTGCAAGTATGCCTCTAGTTGTTGTTTAAACATCCGTTTAAGATGATGGTACAAAAAAGTGAAAGGACCAAAATCTGTTTATTAACAATTTAAAAAAGCAGTACAATATATCCAAACGGTTTCACCATATAGGCTTTATCAATGGAATAAAAAAGTGCACCGTTATGTATGTAAAACCGACCTTTGATCTATGACTCACTAAGCCTACATGTATGAAATAAGAAATGTCAGCGCTATATACAGTAGCCTTACAATGAGGCAACCTATAGAAAATGTGCAAAAAATCAGATCTCTGTGAATTAGTGATATGCATATAAGAACACTTAAATCCCACAGTAGGTTAGACTTGTGCACAAAATTAATTAAAAGAAAAACTTGCTTAAGAGTCCATACAGTCTTATAAGAGAATCTTGAAGGGGTTAATCTTGTATTGTAGTAGGCGATACACTGTAGCTTTTTTTGTGGATAGTACCTTAAAAGATACAAAAGAGAGCTTGCATAGTGTAAAACCGTATTTAATAAGTAAAAAGAAACCCTTCCCCCCAAATGGAACCCTTACGTTAGCAAGTAGTGATACTGGTTTCCAAGATATCACAAAAATCACTTTGTATAGTCAGAGGCTGTGTAGCCGTTTACCGTCCGTTGCTCTCAGCAGTATTCAAAATTCCCACCCGATCTCAGCGCTGATACGGTGGGTTCTAACCTGCAGGATGCGAGCATCAGCGTGTGGTTGATTCTGAGCCGGCTGTGAACATCAGACCTCTGCACCCGATAGCACTTCAACGCGTTTCGCCCGCTTAGCCGGGCTTTTTAAAGATAGTGTATCGGCTGAACAGGACATCTTTAAATACATTTCCATCTGATCAACTAATAACTGCTGATCGTCTTATAGTTTTTAACACATAAAATACAGAGGATAAATAAAATCATGTCCTTCTTAAACATAAAAGTATATCAAATACGGGGGGCGGAGCTTGCCGGCCAAACCGAGCAGACGTGCCTGGCTGGAGCTCCTGCGCTTAGCAGCAGATTTCAGGGCAAAATCCCCCACTACCTACAAAATTCCGGCGACAAATAGCCACACTCGAGATCGGGGGAAGCTGCTCCACACGGCGATACCCGACATGAGCACCCCGGAACCTGAATAGACCAGCCCGAGGCTTGCGGCCTATGCCTGAACGAGCCGAGGTGAGACGGCCGCTCACCCGACTCTGTGCTAGCAGCGGCAACGACCAACCCGAACCTCCCCCCCCCCCCCCTGGACCGGTGGGGGTTATCCCGGTCTACCCTCAGGAGACCCTGGAACGACCCGGCGAAAAGGCTGAGGAGATGCAGGGGCCTGAAACAAGCGGAGGCACAACAACTAAAATGGCGGAGGCAGCTACCTCTCCTAAAGCATGCACTGAACAGCTAGATGTAGAGCACCGTCTGAACAGGACCTTCCAGGCGTTCTGGGACAAGCTGGAAGCCCTTATGTTCCCGGAGAACAAGAAAGCAGTGCCTGTCACCAAGCCACGTACTCACCTGGTTAATCTTCAAAGAAAGCGGGTGGCGACAGGAGACGAGGTAAAAAATAAAACCAACAGGACACATGCAGCCCCACAAGATGGCGGCCCTGAGCGAAGGATCACCACGAGGCACCCAGACACAATATCACCTCAAACCTCTGTGACAGGACCACACCGACGGGATGCAAGCCCAAAGCGGAGAGACCAACGACCGCATAACAGACTGGGCATTGGATGAACAGGCACGAGGTCCCGGACTGTCTCCCGGCACAGGCACAGACGGCTCTGCAGACTTGGTCCACCCTGATGAACTCTCCACATGTAAGGGTCTCCCTATATGCCCCTAGCATGTTCTTACCTAGACTTGGCCTGCGGGACTCACACAAGGACGTTTTATGGCCTATCCAACTGATCAGACTCAGTTTATGCACCATTTGTTGTGAATTGCGCGCTGCATTAATATGTCTTAATTACCGCTGTTACACCCTTTACAGAGTTTCCCACGCTGTTGCCTACTGGCGCCTACCTCCACCGCGCTGTTTTATTATCTGGCCATATCTAAAATGGCAATTTAAGCTTGTTATACACCAACACGTTGGCTTATTCCCACACTCTCCTTTCTTATAAAGCAATGCTCTGCGTCCATGCGACCTGGCATATTTTTCTGTAAAACGCTGACGTCAAGCATAACGTTGATCACATAATTTACTTAGTCACCTTAAGCGCAGCTAACTATATCTTAAAGCATATTATACCGCATAAGCGATGCCTAATAATCTGTTACCTTCATATAATTTGTAATCTCAATCTACGTTTGAACCTGTTTGATATGCAACATAAAACAAAAAAAAAGTGCTTTGTCTACCTAATACCCACTGTAACAAATGTTTAGCAATCAACGTATGGAATGCCGTTGGGGTACCATATGTCAACCTGTAACCATTATAAGCACTGCAAAAATAAAGAATAAAAAAAAAAAAAAAAAAAAGTATATCAAATACCAGTGTCTAATATAAATTGTCAAATACAGAAAAAACATTTTGGAGAAAACATTATAGTACATAGGTTGTATTCCTGCAGAGAAAAATAAAACACTTTATAAAACAAGAGATAGGTGGTATATTCCATATATCCATTGTGCAATTAATTATAATAACTTTTAAACTTCCCTCATTTCTATCCAGTTGATGAAGAGGGCACAGTTATAAATAAAGTGAGGAGAAAAGAGGAGAAATAATAATAATAATAATAATAATAATAATAATAATAATAATAATAATAATAATAATAATAATAATAATAATAATAATGAGAATCATCATCAGTCATTGAGTGAATGAAAAAATATATCTTAAGAGGTTATCCAAAAATCAAATGGGAAAATATATATAATGTTGACAATGCAATTAAAAAGAATACAGATTGAAAAATCCCATTTCAGAAATGCACTTCAAAAAATACCATTGATGATAATATAATGAATATGCTTAGTGAAATCCAGTGCCCATATTCACCTTCTAGAGGTGTTCATGGGATAGAACAACATATCAATACCCTAAAACGGGCAATGGTGGTCGGAAATATATATATTGTGTCAGTATTCCTAATATGCAAATGAGGGGAACAGAAGCCCCATATTGTGGTCTATAGCTTCAAATAACACCTAATAGTATCAAGGGTGGAAAGTCAGGAATTAAAAATCCTTAAAATGTAGTATACCCTGCTTATAGAAGACTAGTCAAATATGGCTCGCCTTAAGTTTAAAAAATTCACATCTAGGTACCATATATAGAGGTTAATTACAGGATATTTACAAGATATTTACAAGTTCTAGGTCCACATTCAGACCTAAACGAGCCAAAGTTTTTAAGCTAAAAATCCACGACATTTCCTGATATAGTAATTTCTTAGCCAGTTCTCCCCCTCTCCATGGAATATTAACCTTTTGTATTCCACAGAAAGTGAGGCAGTCTGGGTCACCCCCATGGTGCTCCATGAAGTGTCTAGACACAGAGTGTTTATCAAATTTCCTTTTGATGTTATATATATATATATATGTTCGTTAAGTCTTGTTTTCAGCATTCTTTTGGTTTGTCCTACATATTGTAGTCCGCATGGACAACCTAAAAGGATGGCACATAATGCACTCCTTTATGTTATATGATTTTTTTGGTGACTAAAGATTCAAAACTAGAGATTCCTCTATAAGAGGGACCTGTGGTTTTGCATACATTGCAGTTCCCACACTTAAAAAAAAAAAACCTTCTCTGCGTTCAGAAAGTGTGTTCTTGGTTTTGATTGTCTATAGCTGTGTACCAACTGGTTCCTAATTGTAGGTGCACCCCTAGAGTGCGCTCTCCTGTATTTTAAAACTTATCCAATTTTATTCTTTCCTTAAAGAGGAAGAGCAGCATTTAGAGACATCATGTCTCTTTTTACCTATAGAGATCAATGTAAGATCGATTTAGCTTTAAAACATGATGAAGCACCACTTTCAAACATAGATAGTATTCATTGGAGAAAACATATTTTTATTGGAGAAATGTATTATTAAAAAGATGAAAATTAAGCTAGAAATAGCGGCATTGGAGAAATATTGGGATAATCGTATTATACCAAGGGGTCTGAGACTGATGCTTCAATCAGCAGCAGATAAGGACGACATTGAATTCAATGTCGTCTGGGATCGTATTTTGGACCACTGCTCATTTGAACTGATTAACCATATTATTTGCAAAAGGAAAAGAATGTTAACTAAACTAGATGAGGAAATAGGCAATTTGAAAGATATTTTAACACCATATCTGGAACTTCCAGAGTGTTTTATTAATGAAAAAAATAGAGAAAAAGTTAGATAGAAATTTTGAAGAAACTATCAATATTAAGAAAAATAAATTTGAGAGGGATCAACAAGACTTTCAGGAGAATAGAGTAAGAAATTACCATAAAAAAGGGACATGCACGTAATACTCAATTCCCCACTTTCCATAATAAACGCACAGAGTATGGGACTAGGGGCACACACAATCCCTACCAAGGAGATGGTGAAGCTAATAAGAACCATTATCACCATGAGGCATTTAGGTATAAGCAATCTAATCCTACCCCAAAGACACCTAGAGAGAAAGGTTGGACTTTAGTAACCAACAAAAAACAGAAGAATTCATCTAATTTCCAGTTTAAAGTACCACAACCACAACAGAAAACTTCTCCCCAAACAGAACGAATGTCCAATAGATTTGAAGCACTATCACAAAGAGAGGACAATACATTTGAGAAGCCCAACAATCACTCTAATTATACTGGGGGGAAAGATTTTTTAGGACCACGCCATTTATTCACGAATCCCCGTTTTCAAAATCAGAAACCGAAAGAACGAATAAAGAGACCATACAGACGGGATGTAGAGGAGGGAGAGGAGGAAAAAGAACAAAATGGTAGAACCAATGGGAATCTTTAATCTATCCAAGACTAAACAGACACTTAGCCAAATTAGACTCTTGAATAAAGGCTTGAGATATGCTCCTGCTACAAAATCTGACCCCTTTACTAATTTCTTAGACGTCCAGAAATTTATGAGGACATTAAATTTGAAACGTTTCTTCTCAAGTAACTCCTTTAACACTAAGAATAATAAACAAGATAACGTTTTCCTCCACACATCTCTCCAACAGAAATCTAAATGTTGTCCTCCGAACCCACCAAGTGCACAAATGAGTGCATTTAGTATAGCGGTGTTGGAGGATCTAGAGAAAATTCCTAGTAAAATTTCCAATAGACACCATAACCTTACAGTGGAGGAGAGAAAAGCCTTAAAAGAACTGAGAGACAATAAGGACTTAGTGATCAAACCCGCAGACAAGGGTGGGGGGACCGTCTTAATGAGTGTAGAGTATTATGAAAAGGAATGCCTTAGATTATTAAAAGACACAAGCACATACAAATTATTGAGTAAAGATCCCAGCATTGAATTCCAAGCAGAATTCACCTCACTTTTGGATAGAGGGGAACAAATGGGGATCCTGACTAAAAAAAGAACATGATTTTGTTCACAATTTGCATCCTAGAAAGGCAGTTTTCTACTTCCTTCCCAAGATCCACAAGCACATAACCGAGCCACCAGGCAGACCCATTATTTCAGGGATTGGGTCTTTGACCTCCAACCTATCCCAATATATAGACACACTACTACAACCCGCATGTAAGACTACTAAATCATACTTAAAGGACAGCAGCGAGTTACTTCGGCTATTAGGGAATATTACCTGGAAAAAGAACTATTGGTTGGTGACATGTGACGTAACATCACTATACACAGTCATCCAACATGAATTGGGACTAAAAGCGGTTAGGAGTATTCTATATAGAGAGAGACTCACAATTAAAGATGGAACAAGTTGAGTTTCTAATTGAGTGCATCAATTTTATCCTGACACATAATTTTTCTGGCATGATGAGGAGATCTATTTACAAGTCACGGGAAACGCTATGGGGACCAGGTTCGCACCCAGTTATGCCAATATGTTTATGGCATACTGGGAAGACATGAATATATGGAGCGGGCATTCATGGGTAGCGAACCTGGTCCTCTATAGAAGGTATATCGATGACTGCTTTTTTATTTGGGAAGGGGAAGAACATGAACTCTCCATGTTTTTAGGACACATAAATAACAATAGATCCAACTTGGTCCTTCACCTCTAAACATAGCACCACTAGTGTGGATTTTTTGGATTTAGTCCTCTATGTAGAAGAGGGAACTTTAAAATCAAAAACCTTCTTTAAGATGGTAGATGTGAATAGCTTTATCCTAAGAACAAGTTGCCATCATCCACCGTGGCTGACTAATGTCCCATATGGACAGTTCCAAAGAATAAAGAAGAACTGCACAGATCCTATAACTTGCGAACAACAACTAGAGCTGGTTAAACAACAGTTTATAGAAAAAGCATATGAACCTGAGCTTTTAGAATTAGCACTCAATAAAGTTAAAGACTTGGAAAGAACTACTCTTATAAATCCATCTAAGAAAGACAAGGAGAACTCACAGAATTTTAAGTGTCCTATTATTTTCAACTACAGTAGTCATGCACAACTTCTAAGGAGAACTATCAAGAAGCACTGGCACTTTTTACACAAGGATCCAATTCTAGCTCCACTTTTACCTCAGAAACCAAGGATAATTTTTAGGTGTGCACCTACAATTAGGAACCAGTTGGTACACAGCTATAGACAATCAAAACCAAGAACACACTTTCTGAACGCAGAGAAGGGTTTTTTTTAAGTGTGGGAACTGCAGTGTATGCAAAACCACAGGTCCCTCTTATAGAGGAATCTCTAGTTTTGAATCTTTAGTCACCAAAAAAATCATATAACATAAAGGAGTGCATTACGTGCCATCCTTTTAGGTTTTCCATGCGGACTACAATATGTAGGACAAACCAAAAGAATGCTGAAAACAAGACTTAACGAACATATATATATATATATAACATCAAAAGGAAATTTGATAAACACTCTGTGTCTAGACACTTCATGGAGCACCATGGGAGTGACCCAGACTGCCTCACTTTCTGTGGAATACAAAAGGTTAATATTCCATGGAGAGGGGGAGAACTGGCTAAGAAATTACTATATCAGGAAATGTCGTGGATTTTTAGCTTAAAAACTTTGGCTCGTTTAGGTCTGAATGTGGACCTAGAACTTGTAAATATCCTGTAATTAACCTCTATATATGGTACCTAGATGTGAATTTTTTAAACTTAAGGCGAGCCATATTTGACTAGTCTTCTATAAGCAGGGTATACTACATTTTAAGGATTTTTAATTCCTGACTTTCCATTCTTGAGACTATTAGGTGTTATTTGAAGCTATAGACCAAAATATGGGGCTTCTGTTCCCCTCATTTGCATATTAGGAATACTGACACAATATATATATTTCCGACCACCATTGCCCGTTTTAGGGTATTGATATGTTGTTCTATCCCATGAACACCTCTAGAAGGTGAATATGGGCACTGGATTTCACTAAGCATATTCATTATATTATCATCAATGGTATTTTTTGAAGTGCATTTCTGAAATGGGATTTTTCAATCTGTATTCTTTTTAATTGCATTGTCAACATTATATATATTTTCCCATTTGATTTTTGGATAACCTCTTCAGATATATTTTTTCATTCACTCAATGACTGATGATGATTCTCATTAATTATTATTATTATTTTTATTATTATTATTATTATTATTTCTCCTCTTTTCTCCTCACTTTATTTATAACTGTGCCCTCTTCATCAACTGGATAGAAATGAGGGAAGTTTAAAAGTTATTATAATTAATTGCACAATGGATATATGGAATATACCACCTCTCTCTCGTTTTATAAAGTATTTTATTTTTCTCTGCAGGAATACAACCTATGTACTATAATGTTTTCTCCAAAATGTTTTTTCTGTATTTGACAATTTATATTAGACACTGGTATTTGATATACTTTTATGTTTAAGAAGGACATGATTTCATTTATCCTCTGTATTTTATGTGTTAAAAACTATAAGACGATCAGCAGTTTATTATTAGTTGATCAGATGGAAATGTATTTAAAGATGTCCTGTTCAGCCGATACACTATCTTTAAAAAGCCCGGCTAAGCGGGCGAAACGCGTTGAAGTGCTATCGGGTGCAGAGGTCTGATGTTCACAGCCGGCTCAGAATCAACCACACGCTGATGCTCGCATCCTGCAGGTTAGAACCCACCGTATCAGCGCTGAGATCGGGCGGGAATTTTGAATACTGCTGAGAGCAACGGACGGTAAACGGCTACACAGCCTCTGACTATACAAAGTGATTTTTGTGATATCTTGGAAACAAGTATTACTACTTGCTAACGTAAGGGTTCCATTTGGGGGGAAGGGTTTCTTTTTACTTATTAAATACGGTTTTACATTATGCAAGCTCTCTTTTGTATCTTTTAAGGTACTATCCACGAAAACAGCTACAGTGTATCGCCTACTACAATACAAGATTAACCCCTTCAAGATTCTCTTATAAGACTGTATGGACTCTTAAGCAAGTTTTTCTTTTAATTAATTTTTGTGCACAAGTCTAACCTACTGTGGGATTTAAGTGTTCTTATATGCATATCACTAATTCACAGAGATCTGATTTTTTGCACATTTTCTATAGGTTGCCTCATTGTAAGGCTACTGTATATAGCGCTGACATTTCTTATTTCATATTCTTAGGGCACAATCTTTAAGGAGTTTTGCTTTATGTCTAGCTGCTGAAATTTATACCAACATATTCTTATTTTCTTTTTTCTATTTTATTCATATTTATATTTATTATCTAAGAGTGCGCTCTCCTGTATTTTAAAACTAAGCCTACATGTATGTCATAAGTAGCAAAAAGAACAATATAACACCACAGTAAAAATAAGTGTGATAGAGTAAGTATAAATAGCAAATACTTAGCTTAGAAATATAAACAGCCTCCCAAGATCGTTACCCACAATACGACCTTAACATGTGTAGAGAAAACAACAAAACAACTCTTCGGGACATGGCTGAATGAATCTAAAAAGGAACAAAATAAAATATAGTGTAATACTGTAAACAACAGAAAATATGCACCAGATATAAATACACTCACTAGATGGAGATTAATAAATCGCTCATATTGTGCCTCCCCCGATATGATGGGGGGCCAATGGTCCCACTTTCCACTTCGTAATGGTCAGTCTGATAAAGGACTCCAGTAGATAAGGGTTTAAAAAAACTGCAGATTTATTGGTAAAACAGTGAGCAGTCACCATAAGCATAGTATAAAAAAACAGGCAGTAGGGACCTACTGAAGCTGGCTACATTGGGCGGAAAAATACATGAAGAGTCATTTTTAAACAGTCCTGTTCACTGATGAGTGCCGTGCAACCCTGGATGGTCAATATGGATGGAGTAGTGGATGGTTGGTGGACGGCCACCCTGTTCCAACAAGGCTGCGACGTCAGCAAAGCGGTGGTGGAGTCGTGTTTTGGGCCGGAATCATGGTAAGAGAGCTGGTCGGCCCCTTTAGGGTCCCCGGAGGTGTAAAGATGACCTCTGCAAAGAATGTGGAGTTTCTGACTGACCATTTTCTTCCCTGGTACAGAAGGAAGAACTATGCTTTCTGTAATAAAATCATCTTCATGCATGACAATGCACCATCTCATGCTGCAAAGAATACCTCTGTATCAATGGCTGCTATGGGGATAAAAGGAGAGAAAGTCATGGTATGGCCTCCATCCTCCCCTGACCTCAATCCTATTGAGAACCTTTGGAGCATCCTCAAGCAAAAGATCTATGAAGGTGAGAGGCAGTTTATATCCAAACAGCAGCTCTGGGAGGCTATTCTGACATCTTGCAAACAAATTCAAGCAGAAACTGTCCAAAAACTCACCAGTTCAATGGATGCAAGACTTGTGAAACTGTTATCAAATAAGGGGTACTATGTTAAAATGTAACGTGAACTGTTAAAATGTTTAAAAAATGTAAATGTTGTTATAAGTTGGATTGAAATAGTTTTTGATTTCAGTAAATATGCTGCAAACACAACAAATGAAAATTTTCATTTTTTTTACAACCTATAAAGTGTTTTGGAACTTACTGTGCGTAATAATTTGGAACAGTGCTTTGTAAATTTTTTATGTTTAAAAAAAGACAAATACTGTTATCATTTGAAGGTTAATTCAATAAAATTTGAATTGTACTCTTAATAGTTGATAACATGAGCATTATGCTGACTGTTATTTACATCAATTATTTAGGTAAATGAGAAAAATATAGTTTGCATAATAATTTGGAACTGGGTGTATACTTTGTTTTGATTTTGTTTATAACGGTGCACCACACTCTCTTTTGCTGTTTTGTTTTAAAGGGACACTATAGTCACCAGAAAAACTACAGCTTATTGAACTTGTTCTGGTGAGTAGAATCATTACCTTCAGGCTTTTTGCTGTGTTTCAGAGAAAGTGCAGTGTTTACATTACAGCCTAGTGATAACTTCACTGGCCACTCCTCAGATAGCTGTTAAAGATCCTTCCTGGGTCATGACTGCCTAAAATGCATCCAAACATTCAGTATTTCCTCCCTCTGCATGCAGACACTGAACTTTCCTAATAGAGATTAATTGATTCAATTCATCTCTATGAGGAGATGCTGATTGGCCAGGGCTGTGTTTGAATCATGCTGGCTCTGCCCCTGATCTGCCTCTTTGTCCATCTCAGCCAATCCTATGTGGAAGTACTGTGATTGGATCAGGCTACCACTTCTGATGATGTCAGCAGACTGCTTGTTTTTTTTAGGCAAACAGCATGCAGATCTACAGCTTCTGGCTTGAATACAGTAATATTTTTCTATATTTATGGAGGCATGAGGGGTGTAGGGGGGCTAGATGGTGGTTTTAACACTATAGGGTCAGGAATACATGTTTTCATATGTTTCCCTATAGTGATCCTTTAAGATAGAACTGACATAGTAAAAATTGCCGAGCAGCAGAAACTAACTGTGCCACAGGGAAGGTGAAGCCCTACTAGGTGCTAACTGACTAAGAAAGGCTATATCTATGATTTGGGCCATGGGACTTTTGCCAATGAACGCTGTGGCGAGGTGTTGGTCTCCCGATGACTATACAACATTCAATATGTTTGGCCGTGACAGGTTAGGTCCTGACTATAAAGCCTGCGAGAGGGTGAGGGAACACGCTAGCTATGATTTATGTTGATGTGTGATTGACCCTTGTGTTGAGGATGGGAGTTGTCCTAGTGGACTGTTGTATTAACTAGGACTACATTATTGAACAGCTTCTATTCCCTAGAGTCAGTTCCACTGTCCCTTGTTGTGGGTATGGGACATAACATATGGAACAGGAAGTCAGGAAACACACGTATCTTGTATGGTATTTTGATTAGTAAGAACGTTGTGTAAGGAACGGAATATGGATCCTGGTTGCAATGAATAGGTTGTAACCTCCAATTTGAAAGAATTGACAGTATAAGCAACTGAATCTCACCTATGATTCAATAATAGTCATCAATTCCTATCTAAATTAAAGTATCTAAACCAAAAATATAGATATTATTATTATTATCGTTTGTAAAGTGCCAACAAGTTCTTGTCACAGCCCCTGGCTCGCCGCGAGGAGCGGCAGCACCCGGCTGGTGCGACCACGCTGACAAAGTGAGCTTACCTACTCAGCGGCGAGTCGGGAGCCGCTCCGCCGGGTTCTCCTGTAACGGCTTACCTTGGTTGGGAGTCTGTAGCGCAGATATATGCTCACCCTTGCAATTAAACACAGGCCAAGTCTGTGCATGGGGGCTGTGCAGGTTAATTCTCCAAGTCGCAGTACAGAAACGGATAAACCAGGAGAATAGTCGTGGATAAGCTAGAGGTCAGTGGGTGCCAGAAATCAGGATAAGCGATTAGAGAGCCGAGGTCAGAGGATGCCAGAAGTCATGGTACAACGAAATAACAATCCAAGGTCAGGAGCACACTGGAACACGAAACAGCAATACTTGAACCAGAGTCAATGAACTGACACTGCCCTCAGGGAGAGGCAGTGTCTTATACCTGGCTAATTGGTGATCAGCCACAGGTGTGCTGAGAATGTTGGAGCAACCACAGAATAACGTCCAGCCCCCAGTGCTGGATACAAGGCAAGATTATACTTCAGGCAAGTTCTAGAGCTGTATAGTGGCTCAGAGGCAAGAGAGCAGGTCCAGGATTGCAAAGTACCCAGGTTCAAGTCCATCATTGGGCACTTCTGGGGTGACCTTGTCTGGCCGTCTGGATGTTGCGGTGAGAACTGTGATATCTCCTGGCTGCTTGCACAAAATAAAGATGGCGCCGGCCATGCGGTTGTGGCTGTCTATAGCTCTGCCCCCCCCAGGGTCACTTAAACATGCGACGTTGATTCACGTTCTGAGGTCAGACCAATCACAGTCAAAGGAGAGATATTTAAATCACTCAAGGTTGCCATGTTGTGGTTTTCCGGTTTCTGTTCCTGTTATTGCTATTCCCGGTATATTGACCTTGGCTATGCCTGACTATTCTGGTTTCTCTGATTTGGCTTTTTTATCGGTATTGTGTATTTCTGGCTTCCTTGAACTCGGCTATCCCCTGACCATTCTCTGTTTTTTACGTATTAGTCCGGCCATTCTAAGGACCGGTTTACGTTCTGTTTTGTTCTGTTTTGTTTATGTAGATATTACATAGTTCTGCGTGCTGGACCACACTAGCAGTCGTGACAGTTCTGTAGTGCTGTACAATGGGTGGAATAATAGACATCTATTTGTAACCAGACAAGTTGCACACACAGGAACAGAGGGATTGAGGGCCCTGCTCAATGAGCTTACATGCTAGCGGGAGTGGGGTATAGTGACACAAAAGGTAAGGGTAGGGTAGAAAAGTAGGTTGCTAGGATAATATTCATTGAGGGCTTAGTATTTTGTTTTGATGACAGGTTTAGGAGAGGGAAAGCTGTTCACAGTTTAATTGATATGATTTCCTAAAGAAGTAAGTTTTCAAATATTTTTTTGAAGGAGTGGAGATTGGGTGAAAGTCTAACAGAGAGAGGAAGGGCGTTCCATAGGAACGGTGCAGCCCTAGAGAAGACATTATGGTGATTATCAGAGGTAGGAGTACGAACAGAGGTTAGACGTAGGTCTCCGGCAGAGCGTAGGGGCCTAGATGGGACATATTTGTGTATTAGTGAGGATAAATAGTTCGGATGCAGCATTGTGTAGAGATTTTTAAGCAAGTATCAGCATCTTAAATTGAATCCTATATCTTACGTCCTGTATTTACCGCGAGGCTGACAAGGCATTTGTCCTGGGCGTCATTTTCTGGGGGGCGGCAAAAGAGTGGCCCCCCAATCGCCCTGGCAAATGCCTTGCCAGCTTCTTGTCCTGGGAGGCCCAGGAGCTGACCGGCTGGCCACCTAGGGCCCCCCGAGTCTGGCAGCGGTGGCATATTCCGGGCCGGCGGCGTGGGATGACTGATCCTCCTGTTCAGCTCCCTCATGCGCACCGCAGTGATGCTGGAGCCGGAATATGACGTCACTCTGGTTCCGGGATCACTACGCGGTGCGCGCGGGAGCTGAACAGGAGGATCAGTGCTCCCTCGCCGACTGCAGTGACTGGCCGGCTACCCAGAAGCCCCACTGGACCCCAGGGAAAGCGAGAATCCACTCCAGCACTCCAAAAGGTAGGGAGGCTAGGGGGATTACATTTTTAAAAAAGTGTGTTAGTGAGTGTGTGTGTGTTTGTGTCTGTTAGTGAATGTGTTAGTATGTTAGTGTCTGTTAGAGAGTGTGTTAGTGTGTGTGTCTGTTAGTGTGTATGCATGTCTGTTAGTAAGTGTATGTGTGTGTCTGTTAGTGAGTTTGTGTCTGTTAGTGATTGTGTTACTATGTGTGTGTGTGTCTGTTAGTGAGTGTGTTAGTGTGTGTGTGTGTCTGTAAGTGAGTGTGTATGCATGTCTATTAGTGAGAGTGTATGCGTGTCTGTTAGTGATTGTGTGTGTCTGTTAGTGAGTGTGTCTGTTAGTGAGAGTGTGTGTGTGTGTATGTTAGTGAGTGTGTGTGTGTCTGTTACTGTGTGTGTGTGTCTGTTAGTGAGTGTTTTACTATGTGTGTGTCTGTAAGTGTGTGTGTGTTTGTTAGTGAATGTGTTAGTATGTGTGTGTCTGTTAGTGTGTATGCATGTATGTTAGTAAGTGTGTATGCCTGTCTGTTAGTGAGAGTGTATGCGTGTCTGTTAGTGAGTGTGTGTCTTTCATGCCTAGAGCAGCACAAAACCAGGATACACCACTGCATGGACAAGCACCTTTGCTGTATCAGGCGTTTAATATGGTAGGATGCGCGCAATGTTTTTGAGATGGAAGTAGCAAGATTTGGCGATTGATTGGACATATGGGGTGAAGGAGAGGTCAGAGTAAAAAAAAAACCTAGGCAGCGAGCCTTAGAAGTAGAGCGGATGGTAGCGCCATTGACTTGGATAATGTTCTACATGTGCCATTACAGGAGTTCAGTGAATCAGTGATCAGTGAATCAGTGATCAGTGAAACAGTCTAGGGCAGGGGCAAAGTACTTTTTACTGGCATAAAAATTAACATAAAGTAAACATACTATAAAGACTAAGCATGCATGACAAAGTCAAGTCACGTAAGACTAGTCTATTTCTGTGAAGCGGGGACAAATCCCATCAGTCTCAGACATCCAGATATAATAATGCAACTTATAAACAGGGAAGGATCACAAAAAAAAATTGAAGAAATGTGAAGTTCAATACTAGATAGAATAATGCAAATTAGACATTTCAAAAATATTAAACAGTAAAAGAATTGTGGTGATAAAAATCAGGGCTATTTGCACCCTCTACTGGTAGAGAAATATATACATGGAAACAAAAAAATGACTTAGAAGGGGGGAATATACCTTTAAATAAAATATAGTTAATCAAGTTGACAATCAGAAATTGATAATCAAAGCATAGTAAAATTTCTCTGCAAGTGGAATGGTGGAAATCAGTCAGTTATAGGAATACCGACCATGAATATTTTTAATTTAAACGTTTTGGCCACACCGGGTCTAGGGTTTGGAACCAGAACAGTACCCTTCATAAGAGACAATTTTTCTGCCACCCCGAAAACATAGGAAGTAACCGAATGTCCGAATTGTCCGAAATTCGTCCGAATTCATATTCGGACCGAAACGAATTGCACATGTCTATTGGTCAGTACTTTGTCGTTTTGGTGCAATCTCTTAGCGTCCATATTCTGGTTCCTGATCCTGGTTCATGGTTCCTGATTCTTGTTCCTGATTACTGGTTATTGATTTCTGGTAAACTTCTTAGCTTCTGACCTTTGACCCTGCTTCTTATTTCCGACCTGTGACCTCTTGCATTGTGCTCTCAATTCGTGGATTTCCTGGCTTCTGACCTTCAGCTTGACTCTTGACTTCACTCATTTGTTGCCAGCCCTGGCCATTGGACTGCCTGACACCACTTCCTGGCGGCTTATTTCTGGCTACATCGCTTCCTCTGTAAATAAAGGCACCTATGCCTTCATATATCTCCCAGGCCCCCATATCACCTGGGAACCTGGGAAGGTTGTGTTTCCAAGAGGTTGCCATTCCACTGCAACTAAGTTTCTCTAAATGCAAACCAACTGGTAGATTGTCACATACAGCCCCAATGTTACCCAGCACAAGGCAGAGGAGGAAGCTTCCTCCTGATAAGGAAGTGTTAAGTGAAGTCAAGATCTCAGTATGGAGAAACAAAGATGAGCTAAACTGGACAATTGCAATGCCCACAATTTTTCACGCCCTTGATGGACAGAATTCAAGACCCGGGTATGATTCATTGTTTAACAGCTTTTTATCTGCAGAGTGTGAAAACTTGATAAAACATTTCAAAAAGACAATTTTGAAGATAAAAGAACTGATCATGAACTGTGTCATAAAATGGAAAACTCTAGCTTGTTAGGGGGGAGTCTCCTAGGTCGCAATAAGATAAACATGAATCTACTAGAGTTCCATCTGATGGATGAAGGTAACAGTAATGATAAAATTAAAGTATTGAGCTGTCCTGTCACAACATATCCAAACATAGTACAGATTAGAATGAATGAAAGCGAGAGAATCAATCAAATGGATGTGGATGGGAAATACTGATTGCACTGTAGCAGGTAACTCAGAAAGTGAACGTACTTTCATATTGTCAGTTGTACCACTACAAAATTGTGGCAAAGCTTTGGAAGTAGGAATGGATGACATCCATGCATAAGGTCAATGCTTCAGTCTGTGTGCAGCATATCAAGTGCAATGACTTCTGCCAACAACACACAGGATATTTTCTTAATGTGTGATTCCATACCTGAAGGTAATGCAATGCAAGATATTTCATCAAGTGATAAAATGATTGCTGACAGTATCACCCAGAATATTCCATCAAACACTGAGATTGATATAGCCAGTGCCACTCAGGATATTGTAATACAGTCTAGTGAGACAGCAGAAGCCAATGTCACTTAGGAATTTGTATAAAAAACAAGTGGAACTGTGACTAATGCTACCCTACACCTTGTGCCAGAGCCTAGTGGGATGACTGTAACCAATGCCACCAAGGCCTTTGTACAATACCCTAATGGGACATCTGTGTCTATCACCGAGGACATTATGCCAGCATCTTGTGGAATGACTGTAACAACTGCTGTGTCAGAACCTATTGAGATGACTGCAATCAATGCAACCCAAGTCTGTAAATTAATATCTAATGGGACATCTGGGTCATCCAAGACATGGTGTCAGTACCTAGTGGAATGACTGTAAATGTCTCCCAAGTCCTTATGTCAGAACCTAATGGAATGACTGTAACCAGTGCCACCCAAGGCCTTGTGTCAGGATATAGTGGCATGACAAATGCCACTCACGATCTTGCTGTGAAACTCAGTAGGATGACTGTAACACATGCCAACCAGGTCTTTGTGCCAAAATCTAGTGGGACATCTAGATGTCCAATACTACCCAGGACATAGTGTTGAAAGAGGTGGTTGTGCTTAAAGGGACACTATAGTCACCTGAACAACTTTAGCTTAATAAAGCAGTTTTGGTTTATAGACCATGCCCCTGCAGCCTCACTGCTCAATCCTCTGCCATTTAGGAGTTAAATCCATTTGTTTATGAACCCTAGTCACACCTCCCTGCATGTGACTTGCATAGCCTTCCATAAACACTTCCTGTAAAGAGAGCCCTATTTAGGCTTTCTTTATTGCAAGTTCTGTTTAATTAAGATTTTCTTATCCCCTGCTATGTTAATAGCTTGCTAGACCCTGCAAGAGCCTCCTGTATGTGATTAAAGTTCAATTTAATGATTGAGATACATTTATTTAAGGTAAATTACATCTGTTTGAAAGTGAAACCAGTTTTTTTTCATGCAGGCTCTGTCAATCATAGCCAGGGGAGGTGTGGCTAGGGTTACAGAAACAAAGTGATTTAACTCCTAAATGGCAGTGAATTGAGCAGTGAAATTGCATTGGAATGATCTATACACTAAAACTGCTTTATTTAGCTAAAGTAATTTAGGTGACTATAGTGTTCCTTTAATACCACAAAAGAGATTTTACCAAAACATGGTGAGATAACCACAGGTGTCCCCAGGTTGAAAAAAGATGCCGTGGGGAGAACCTCAGAATGTACATTGCATAAACTACTATATAAGACCTTCTCCATGAACAGACAACATAAACAACCACCACCACCGAAGACTTGCCAACTCACTGTAAAATGGATGGCTACAGTAAATATTACTCAAGATATTGCGTCTGAGCATGTAGAAGTGGCTGAATTTGACTCCACACAGGATGTCGATAATTAAATATTAGAACAATTGGTTAGTCATTCACAAAAAAATGGGATACTTCTCAGGAGTTGTCTGCTTTCTCCAGTGAGTCCTTGTCTTTTGTCACATCGACACCTGTAATAGGATTCAGCCATTACAGTTTTATCAAAACTTCTGTGACCACAACTTTTTACTAACTTGGATGCATAAACGAAGGAACTGGAGATGAAAGGACCATCAAAACTTAAATTATTGCATACTGGCAGTTTGGTAAAAAGAGGAAGGGCAAGGGGCTCTATGCTGGGTCACATTTCCAGAAGTAACCTTCCAGTAGCAGTGAAAAAGTCAAAACTAATGGAACCTAAATGTGTTCCCAAATCTAGTCATTGCTCTTTTCCACAAGCCACTCAAGTGGCACAAAAATTAACAAAAAGAGCAATTGTCTAACCATGTTATACCAGGATGGAGTAACTGTTTTGGCCGAGGCATGGTTTGCACTTCACTTAGCAGGACTAGTCATTAGACCATTGTAGGCAGTGCCCAGAAAAATATAGAAAGGTCAGCAAGAAAACTTATTTATCACAAGACAAGAAATGGTTTGAATATTCCCAAGACGGCAGCTGGAAAAGTATATAAAGTTCTATTCACATTATTTATAAATGATATGCCTAATGTCTGCAAATCCTCAAATGTACACATGTACGCAGATGACACAGTAATCTATGCTAGCAAATCCGAGCTTGAGTCTGTGCTCCAAAACCAGTTCACTAAAACACAGAGATTATAAAGGTTAGAAATAAAGACAAGCATACATTAACATGATAATTAACAGGAAAACTTCCCAGGGAGGCCTCCAGCTGGCTGCATGTTGTAAAGAGTAGACCAGAGGTGATACGAAAGGATAGAAAAAGGGTGCTTGAGTAAGGAGCAGTGTCACAGAAATTCCATTGTATACTCAATGCTTTGAGGGTAAGATGAAGGGCCAGGAGCTCTTCCTGGTGCAGCCCGGTCAACCAGATCAGCCTATGCTGGCCAGGGGTATAGGAGAGTCTTGCTGCTTTAAGAAAAAAAGCCTCTTCTCCACCCTTCACCAGAAATTATCAAACATTTTGTCCAGTCTAGACAAGATATCCTGCGTTGCCGGAGATCCATGCGGATTCCGCCATCTTAGGGGAGTTAACGGATTTTCAGCCTTACCCCTGAAATGAGTGATCCCCGTCCTTACAATAATGTATGTCAGTTAAGGTTGCAACTGTAAAAAGGGGGAAGGGGTGAGGGGGAGATATATTGGGATAGTGACTGTTTGCTTAGCTGTCAACTTGTGGGTGTCTACCTTGTGGAAGGACAGCGTGTCAATCTATGCGGTCTTGTATCGGGAAAGACACCCAGGTGTGGTCTAACAAGTCTAAAATGTTTGTCAAGTTATTTAACTTCAAGAAACAAAGAAAAGTAAAGCAAAGAAAACATAACACTAGCAAAATTTCAGTATGTATACACAGGTGATAATGTGGTTAGAGTCAAGATAACGACAGTGGAGGCCTCGCACAGCCTTTTAACCCATTAAGGACCAAACTTCTGGAATAAAAGGGAATCATGACATGTCACACATGTCATGTGTCCTTAAGTGGTTAAACTCGGGAGAGGACAACACTGCGGCCATCTGACAGCATGTTGTATACCAGTAACAAGAAAAAAATCGTATCAATGGTATAAAGGCGCTAAAGGAAAATTGCCCAATATACAATACAAGTGCAGGGTGGGAGAGACAAAAATGTGTGAACAATCCCTCACCACCCAGATGTAAGAATATCTTTAGTATTTTGATAATTGTTAGCTGCTACACACCGACGCTCTGAGTTACGGAAAACACAGCGAAAGTACCTATCCGTGGAGGGTGTGTGGAAACCAGCTGATGTATTGACCAAGCCCAAGCAGGGGCACCACAAAGCGTTTGTGAGTAGCAGCTGGGTCTGCACATGCTCACTTTCTTAACCTTGTAAGAGGCTATTTTTACTATTATTGTTTTATTTTAGGACTCCAACCCTTGAATGTGGATAGGAGTGTTTTATGTCTAGTGTGCATAATAAATGTATTGAAGTGTTACTGTGCTTCACTATCATATGTTTTTATTTCCTTATATACGTCTGAGTTGAAATATTCCCAAGATCCTTCTGGGAGTTTGGATTTGATTTTGCGCTCCACCTGCATAAGTATATTGTATACCAGTAAGGTGATCGCCATTGTGGATCAGTGACCCCATGGAGACCGTGGTGTAAATTCAGGTACATGGAGGGAAAAAAGTATTTGATCCCCTGCTGATTTTTACTGTTTGCCCACTGACAAACAAATGATCATTCAATAATTATTTCATTTTTTTAATTCTTTATTTTGGTTGTGCAGGTGGTTACAGGGTATCAACAGACGCCACAACAGCGCATTTCAAGATTGACAGTGGCTAGGCAGTGGCATGAAAATTCGCAAATGTTTTTATTTTTGTGGCATGCTTGACTAAACAGTTATATTGTCAGCGTATGCTTAGCTAAAATATAATAAAATAATTGATGCTTAACAGTGCTAGATTAGCTATGCTAGTGTAGGTATAACGTATTAACATGTTTTACAGTATAGCAGTAGCTGGTTAATATATGGTGCTTAAAAGAGTTATGCTGTGTGTATATAGGCTAGGAGGCTAACATCGCTAAGGCTTGCCTACATTGTAGAGTCCCATTGCTATTCTCTCTAAACATAGTAATTATCTGCTGTGTCATGAGTTAACTATTAAACCACTGGGGATAAGTTCCATCATAAGTAGCATTATTATAAGAGAAATAATAAAGAAAAAGGAAAAACAGACACTACTTGTATTCAGTATGGTGAGATTAATGTCCTGTCTGCCTATGGGTGTTCAGGATTGTGGCCAATCTCTGGTTCTGTTTGCTTTAATCAGCCGATGCCGGTTCTGTAGGCTGTGCAGGTGAGCTGGGGATGAGGGCAGGGTTGGTGCCCCAGTAAGGTACCTTCTTTGGTGGGTCGTGGAGGGGTTCTCCGCCCGTTTCGCTCACCAGTAGGGATCCGTGCTGCGTCTCGGTGAGCGTCGCTGCAGACGGTGTGTCTGTAAGCGTGGAGTTGCTCTCCGCTGGTCCAGGATTTCAGGGGCCGCCGGGTGGTAATCAGGTCGGGCATGTTTGCGGATCTCGCCCTGGTGTATGTGGGTGCGAGTGCCGGCGCCCAAGGAACATGGCATCGCTTCCTGCCATATTGATCTCCGGCATGGCCCTCAGGACGCCTCTCTGAAGGTTCGAGGGAGGTTTCTACCCATCTGTCGTCTGGTTGACGGGCAAATGCAAGCCACCGCTTCTCTCCTCGCCAGCCGTTAGGGTGTAGAGCTTTGTCCAGAGGTTAGTACAGAGCCTGTCAAAGAAAGTATGCTTGGGAGGCTTGTTCAGTGTGCGCTTTGTGGCAGGCTGCGCTTGTGCCGCCATCTTGTTTGGGCCTTGCAAGTCCCTTTTGGCTGTAGGCTTTGTCGCTTGTTCAGGCAGCGTTGCTGGGGTGGTTGTCCCCGCCGGTCCAGAGTGGGAGTGTAACAGAACCTTACAATTACCTGGAAATATTTGTTGCCAAGTCAGCCCTTTTCATCGGGACTTTTACACATGTTCGCGGCCAACTTAGTCCCGAACAGCGGTGATTTGCCGTCGAGTGTCTGGAACCAAAATCGGACACTCGAGTAGGCAAACACCGCTGAGACCTCCATAGCACCGGGAATTCGTGCCAAAACTACCGAACACCTTGCTGTTCGGTAGAAAGACTTAATAGACTATGGGGATTCTAGCAACCATAAAGAACCGAATGGATGGCAAGATTTTCGTGCCTTTTTACTGCACGAACGAGGACCGACTGCAAGGCCAAATCTTATGGAACTATTTTCGGCTAGTGGGTCTGTGCGGTCGGTCAAAACTTTGAAGCTCCATATCTCCCGAACCCCTTTACCGAATGGGATGATTTTTAACTATGTTGTACTCACAGACTAGGGCTATCTGGGGATACTACATTTATGAATGTACCCCAAGTATTTGGAGTACATCCAAAACTAGGGTAAAATTGTGTGCTTGTTAATTGTGTTACTTGTTTATCTGAGGGGAGGAGATGTGTGGGAGGTAACTCATGTATGATTGGTGACTTGTGTAATTCTTGTAAATCCCTCCCTTGCATGGGAGAATCCTTTATAAGGAAGTTAGGTGAATAAAAGTTCAGTTCTTCTTGACCCTTCAAAACGTAGCCTCGTCTCGTTCTTGGAAGGGGATTTTTACTGCATTATTACTTTGCCTTTTTACAGCTGAACCTGACTCTCCCCCTGGATCTTGTGGATGGGATTATACCAACTCTAGTACTACTCAGCAACTTGCCGGGGAAAAGGACGTCTCCAACGGCTGATACCCTCTCACTACCAGGGTAGCCGTTACAGGGAGTAGGCAGGGCATTGGTTTTCCCACACTTGTGAGCGGGCCTCATGCCGGAATATCGGCTGCCCCCCCAGGCTTCAGACTCCGCTCCAGTTTAGGCCGTGTGGCCGGTTCAGGTATCCCCGTGGCGTTTCGGCACGGGACATCATTCTGCTCTGTATGTGGTCCTGTTTCGCTTTCTGGGTTGATCAGTCTATAATTTTAATGGTAGGTGTATTTTAACAGTGAGAGACAGAAAAACAAAAAAATAAAATCCAGAAAATTGCATGTCAAAAAAGTTATACACTGATTTGCATGTCAATGTGTGAAACAAGTATTTGATCCCCTATCAATCAGCAAGATTTCTGGCTCCCAGGTGTTTTTTATACAGGTAACAAATTGAGATTAGGAGCACTCTCTTAAAGGGAGTGCTCCGAATCTCAGCTCATTACCTGTATAAAAGACACCTGTCCACAAAAGCAATCAATCAATCATATTCCAAACTCTTCACCATGGCCAAGACCAAAGAGCTGTCCAAGAATGTCAGGGACAAGATTGTATACCTACACAAGGCTGGAATGGTCTACAAGACCATCGCCTAGCAGTTTGGTGAGAAGTTGGTGCGATTTTTTGCAAATGGAAGAAACACAAAATAACTGTAAGTCTCCCTCGGTCTGGTGCTCCATGCAAGATCTCACCTTGTGGAGTTTCAATGATCATGACAACAGTGAACAATCAGCCCAGAACTACACAGGAGGATCTTGTTAATGATCTCAAGGCAGCTGGGGCTATAGTCACCAAGAAAACAATTGGTAACACACTACACCGTGAAAGACTGAAATCTTTCAACGCCCGCAAGGTCTCCCTGCTCAAGAAAGCACATGTACAGGCCCATCTGAAGTTTGCCAAAGAACATCTGAGTGATTCAGAGGAGAACTGGATAACAGTGTTGCGGTCAGATGAGACCAAAATCAAGCTCATTGGCATAAACTCAACTCGGAGGAACTCGGAGGAATGCTGCCTATGACCCCAATAACACCATCCCCGCCATCAAACATGGAAGTGGAAACATTATGCTTTGGGAGTGTATTTCTGCTAAGGGGACAGAACAACTGCACCGCATCAAAGGGACTATGGACAGGGCCATGTACCGTCAAATCTTGGGTGAGGACCTCCTTCCCTCAGCCAGGGCATTGAAAATGGGTCGTGGATGGCTATTACAGCATGACAATGACCCAAAACACACATCCAAGGCAACAAAGGAATGGCTCAAGAAGAAGCACATTAGGTCCTGAAGTGGCCTAGCCTGTCTCCAGACTTTAATCCCATAGAAAATCTGTGGAGGGAGCTGAAGGAGCAAAGAGGAGTGTGACAAAATCCCTCCTGAGATATGTGCAAACCTAGTGGCCAACTACAAGAAACATCTGACCTCTGTGATTGCCAACAAAGGTTTTGCCACCAAGTACTAATTCGAAGTACTAATACTTATTTCACTAATTGACATGCAAATAAATTTATAACTTCTTTAACATGCGTTTTTCTGGATTATTTTTTTTTTTATTCTCTCTCTCACTGTTAAAATACACTTATCATTAAAATTATAGACTGATCATTTCTTTGTCAATGGGCAAATGTTCAAAATCAGCAGACAATGGGGTACTAATGTGACTTAAGAGCCCAGGACAGGATTGACAGTTATGTGCAATTCATCTGGGTATCATATGAATTAGGAGCTTGTTATGCTTTGCTCGTAAGAGCCTGGGACATAGTCAGTGGCGGAACTACTGCCGGTGTGGCTGTACCGGGATCCGCAAGCTCAGGTGGCCTATTGGGTGGCCTGTGCACTTAGGGCCACCCTATGGGTAATATTGCCTTATTGCTTAACAGAGGCCTGGTCAGGTGCTGCGGCCCTATAAGATCCTGACCGGCCCCTGACAGCCGATCACCTCCTCCCAGCTTCTTACTGAGCGTGCTGCACTGCGCAGGAAACAAGAAGGAAGGAGGAACACACAGGAAGCATGAGGGGAGAGAGACTGGAGCTGCAGCACACCACTATGCAGCACACCACTACACTCTCTTCCCTCAGCCTGCAGCAGCAGTAGGACTCCAGCAGCCACCCTCCTGGAAACAAAAGGTAAGCTCACAGGAGGGTGGCTGCAAACATAAAATTTACATTTATGTGATTATGTCACTGTGTGTGTGTGCATGTGTGTGTGTGTGTAGTTTTGTCACAGTGTGTGTGTAGCTGTGTCACAATGTGTGTTGAGTGTAGCTGTGTCATTGTGTGTGTAGCTGTGTCAGTGTGTCTGTAGCTGTGTCACTGTGTCTGTGTGTAGCTGTGTCACTGTGTGTGTGTAGCTGTGTCACAGTGTGTTTGAGTGTGTGTATGTGTATATGTCACAGTGTGTTTGAGTGTATGTATATGTATATGTCACAGTGAGTGTGTGTGTGTCTGTGTTTGCATGTGTCAGTGTGTGTATCTTTGTGTCTGTGTTTGTATCTGTCAGTGTGTATATATGTATCTGTGTGTTAATGTGTATGAATGCCTGTGTAAGTATGTAAGTCAGTGTGTGTTTTTCAGGGTGTGAATCTGTGTATTTGTATACATGTCAGTGTCTGTACATCTGCGTGTCAGGGTGTATGTGTGTCACTGTGCGTGTATCTGTGTGTCAGGGTGTGCATCTGTGGGTGTGTATACATGTCAGTGTGCGTGTATCTGTGTGTCAGGTTGTGCATCTGTGTGTGTGTGTGTATATGTCAGTGTGTATCTGTGTCAGGTTGGGTGTATATGTCAGTGTAGAGGTAACACCCTGAGTTAAGTGTAATTGATCCAGGAGCTAATTCACTAAAAAATGGCTATTTGTTAAAATTTGGGTATGATAATACCTATATTCAAATGAAAGTAAATCAAGTATTCCAGGAAAAAGTGCAACACTTATATATGGTGTGTACGTCTTTAAATCTGCTAAAAACAGAATCAATTGAATACACGCCAAATGTTATACTTTGTGCAAAAAGATATCAACCGTATAGAAGAACAGTATAAGGAACTGTTTCCTATAACATAATGGGATTGGTTGTGTATAATATCACAGCTATATGTGGTGTGTACGTCTTTAAATCTGCAAAAAGCAGAATAAGTAGAGTACACACCAGATGTTATACTTTGTAGCAAAAATATATAAACCTTATGAAATAGAAATACAGTATATGGAACTGTTTTCTATAGTGCAATAAAATTAGGTATCGCTTTAAATCACTTAAATCAAATAGATTGAGAATGATGGATGAAATTAAAAAAAAATAAAAAAATTACAAAGTTTATTAAACATATTAAATATATAAAAATACTAAAAATACAAGCCAGGAACGGTATGCAAGAATATTACCAGCAGTATTGTTGTCCTTATTCTGAGTTAACCACAGGGACCGGCTAGGATTGATGTGGATAGTTTGTAACAGAAAAAGATATCTCTAGCTGTCGGCCGTTTGTGAGGTTAGCGTGCGGCCCAGACCTCACTCTGAGCGATGCACGCTCTGAGCCAATCGGTCCCCAGATCGTGGGATGTTTTTAGGTAGATGTAATGTCCTTACTGCTGGTTCAAAGACTGCGTCCCTATCCTGCTTGATCAGTTTCAGTCTAACGCATTTCGTGGGTGTCAGCCCCACTTCTTCAGATGTCTGAGACGTGTGTATGTTTATCTGTGTAAATATGTATGTGTGTGGCAAAGAAACACCAACAAATGCAAACACAATCTAACACAGACATTACATGCAAACACAGCCCAGCATTCAAACTCCAAAAGTATATACAAACACACATCTTCACTCAAACATCAATACTACACACAAATGTACATCTGCATTTAAAAGCCAACATTGCATCCAAACATATCCTTAAAATCAAATGCAAACATTATACAAACACACCCCTGTATTAAAACATTAAAATAATATACAGGCACTCCTTTCATCAAACACTACACACAAAAGCACAAATGTACAAAAGGAGTGGTGCAAATTATAAGCAAGCGGCACACATTGAGTTATACCCTATTTTAATACAATACATATCTTGATTAATCTGTAAAAACATAAAAGCTAACATAGCATAATACTGTTATAAAATATTCAGATTATTAACAGAGGTAATGGGTCACTCACAATATCCAGAGCCACATGCTTGGAATACTTATCTTTTACTCAAAGTTTGTTTGTTTTTTGTAAATATTTATTTTATTATGGCATATGCGATATGGGGTACAGAATAGAAAGAGGAGGCATTGTGGGGTAACACGCGTTGACGATAACAAGATAGTGAACAATACACCTCTAAGAAAGACTGCCATATTTTTTGTTTTTAGAAACGTCATGTAAACAGATTAATACAAGCTTGGTTAATAAAATAAAAATAAAATAATAAAGGTACTTGTTGCTTAACAGTGCTAGATCAGCTACGCATGTAATGCCATGACAGATGAAACAGTTGCGTTTTTTCCCATTTAAAGATTTAAAGAGACAGGCTGAACCATAGATTGTTTAGTAAGACTTAGAACACAACAGGCTAGTGATCATATGTTAGTAAGAGGTAGGTCATACAGGCTTAATACGATCATTAATGTACAGGAGTCTAAGTGTTTTACACTGTACTGAGCATACGACTTTCCTATCTTGAACATGAACTGGCTGACCAGGCGAAGGGAGTAGTCACATTAAGGGACGCTTCACATATTTACAACTTATTCCAGCTGAAAACAATAAACGTGTTAGAGACAGTAACATCAGTACATGCTAGCTGAGAACTATTTCAAGATGTGTACACGGAATCTATAAACCACAGTGTCGCTATAGAGTGAACGCAAACTATTGTCGACTGCATTTCCCTAGGTCGTTGTGCAGTCTAAGCTAACATGGCAGCTAGGAAGGCCTAGTAGTTCTTTAAAATAGTTATACGGTCAAACTAAGGATTGTTGCATGTCCTATCTCAACATTTTAAACGTCCAACATAAAACAAAGTCTAAACGGAGATGTCTGACATCAGTTAAGTATGCATGTTAGCAGTGGCAATCAGAGCATCGCCAGTCCTATTGTGCTCTAAGCTGGTAGTCGGGCACCGGGTATGCTTAAGTCCTCACTCGATGTTGTTGGCGTTCAGCCGACACCTGTGCTCTGGATCTCCTTGAAGCAGTTGTGGGGCGTTAGACGTCAGGGGCTGAAATCAGTGGCCCTCCGGTCTTCTGGGGGTGCAGTCAGTACCCATTGAGGGTCCTCTGGACGGCAATTTGATGCGGTGGCTTCCTGGGCGTGATGGGAGTCGTTGAGGTGGGTCACCAAGCCTGTATATGGCTGCTCTTGGAGTGGAGGATGTACTGTATGTAACATCTCTCGACGTGTGGTCGGTGCTGAGTGATCGTGAGGAAGGGAGGGCTTTTCCCCAGCCCCAGGCCTCTTGTGGGGTCGGCTTCTTCTTGCCACAGACTCGGGCGTCTATGTGAGCCGGGTCTTTCCCCTGGTGGGCGCCGTGGGTGGCCCTGATGTTTCGCCGCCGCCGGCGGGCGGGCTTCCGACGTGGTGGCTGAAGCTGTGGAGGATGTCTCCGTGGGACCTCCGGCCCAGGTGGGTATTTAGTGGGTACAGTGGGTGTTGAGGGGCAAGCTTTACCCGGGGTCAGCCCACTCCTTCCCCTTCTCCTCACCTCCTTCATCTCCTCTCCATTTGGGGACCCGGTTAGGAGTCGTTCCAGTCGGGCCCAGAAGTTCTGGAATATCCGGTCCAGATTGGTCGGCTGTGGCAGCGTGAATGGAGGCTGGGATGCAGCCTCCGCCATCTTGCTGGGTCCGGCCTGTCCAGGGCCCCAGTCTGGGCAGTCCGCTGCAATCAGTGTCTCTTTACTCGCTGTGTTGGTGGGGACCGGGATAACCCCCTCCGGTCCATAGGGGGGGGAACGGGAGCCGGAACTGAGTTTGTCAATGCTTTGCGACGACGGGAGAGCGGCCGCCTCCCCCGTGTCCGCCTCGTGAGTAGGCCGCAACGGCTGGATATTCGGGACTTTGGCGTACAGCCTCGGGAGAGGTGTCATTCTGCCAGTCTCGGTGCCCTGAGTCGATTATTGGCCAGTGTGGGTCAGGTCGCAGGTTCCGTATCGCGAATTTTAGGTCGTTTTGTGCATGGCCGCTGGAGCTACAGCAGCACACGTCTGCTCCCTTCTGCAGTCAGGCCCCGCCCCAAGTTTGTTTGTTTTTATATTTATCTTTGAAGTAAATAAATTCTAATACTATCATCACAGGAAGACTCTTCATTAATTCAGTAAGGAACGAGTGGACCAGGAGTGGGGCTGATTGCCTAAATAAAAACCTTCATAGCCATAGCCTGCTAAATGTGGCTCTGGATGTTGTGAGTGACCCATTACCTCCGTTATTAATCTGAATATTTTGAAACATTATTATGCTGTGTTAGCTTTTATGTTTTTACAGATTAATCAAGAGATGTATTGTATGAAAATCAGGTATAACTATAAAAGAGAAAGACAGAGAAAATGGGGTGTTGGGAAAAACCAACTCCCCAGACTCTGAAAAAGGTTACAAGGGGTATAGGGGGGCTTGACCCCGGGAATGAATATAGAAAAAGAGAGAAGAATGAGCTAGAAGGCCACCATATATAGAAATATAAAGGTGGGAAACTGCTCATTCAATAGTCTATACCCCTTAAGTGAATGTACTCGCATAGAGAGGGAAAAAACTAAAGGAAAAAAGAAAAGGGGAAAACATGGGTACTTATACCTTTAATAGAACAAATTTACACAAGTAGTAATAAAATATAACTGGCTCTATAAGTGGCCAGGAGAAAGGTACCCCTAAAAAGAGTACAAATTAGTGAGATATTGTCACGTTCACATAGAGTAAGATGGAGCTCAACTGCAGATTTCAGTTTAAATAGATGTGAATGTGATATATTGAGGAAAATAAAGAGATGACAGTTCACTTGAGAATTCACTGATACTGTGTCTTTAATATTTTGATTGAAGAAAACATAGGTACTGTATCTTTAAATACTTCAGTATTGGTGAGTGGATTCTTAGACTATCTTATACAATTGATTTGCAGCAATAATTCAACGAAGGGAAGGTAATGGAGATTAACTTGCAGAGATTTGTTTTAGCTTAATTGGTAGAAAACATATCAGCTGGATACTGAAGGGTTAATGAATAGGAATTACTCCTATAACGATAGGAGAACGTGTGAGCAGGCTAAAGCTTGTGTGCTCAGAAGTCAGTGGAAAAGTTCGTATAACACAAGTAAGTAACTTAGCTTCCAGAGGCTTTAAGTTGGTCCCAGAGTCCCCTCCGGGGAGGTTCCGTTGGAGAGAGGTCGAGAGGAGTCAAAGTACTAGCCGTGATCGAGGGAAGGAGAAGGAGGTCAGTCGAGTACAAGTCCGGTTCGGTACACAGGAAAACTGTAGAGAAGAGTGGCAGCCGGTTTAATTCCGCGGTACGCTGTTCATTAATCCAGCGTCTGTTGTCTGGCGCGGTCGCGTTATGTAGCGTAATGAGACCGCGTCAGAGAGGGGGTGTGGTTACAGTCCGTCAACCCGGAAGAGACAGGAATTACTGGTAACGGCCATGACAGATATATACTCACAAATGCTAGCTAGAACAGACACTGTTAAAGAGTGCTAGAGACCAGAGAGGGTCAGTGTAAAGATGCAAATATAGTGTGAGTCTTTACATATCAATCCTACCAGAAGCCTGGAGTGCTAGAGACCAGAAAGGGTCAGTGTAAAGATGCAAATATAGTGTTAGTCTTTACATATCAATCCTGCCAGAAGCCTGGTATGGCAGCAAAGGGGTATTGTAGATAGAGATATAAAGTAAGCCTTGGTAGTGATGGTGCCCCTGGAGGGAGCAAAGTAGTTGCTAGTGCAGGCTAACAAATAGATATAGGCAGAGTGGACAGTGAGTCCAGATGGTTAGTTCAGGAAATATATACACGCCCACCTGAGCATCAAAAAGCATACATATAGATGTTACTTATTGCCAAAAAACCTCCGGACCATGCCATATCCACAACCTAAAATAGCCCTGAACTTACTAACTGTCTCCCATAAAAACCGGGTGACCAGGTACACTACCTGCTGCTTCGAGGCAGCCTCAAGGCTATCCCTGTCACTGAAACCCCAAACTGCCCAAAGGTACCCTAAAAGGTCATAGAGATACTACAGTGCGTCTAGTGCAAATAAAGAAAAAACGAATTTACAAAACAAAACTGGAAACAAAAAATCTAAAAGAATGCATCGGCATTCTGTAATGCTCGACGCGCATTTCGGCGTATAGATACGCCTTTATCAAGAGCTAAAGAGTGTCTGCCTAGTGCCTACCTGTCCGTGTTAAAAAGGGAGGACCAGCCCGCCTCTAGGGTCCCAACCACCAATTGCCGTCCTTCAACCCGCCCTCTCTGGGCGCATCAGCCCGGTATCCAGTTGAAATAGGAGAGGGGGGGGGGGAGAAAGGAGGGGAGAGGGGAGGGGGCATGAGAGCACGCCGGCCCACGTGGGTAGCGGGCGTGTAATTCGCCTTGTTACACCATTAGTCTGACCTCCAAGAAGACGTCATGTCTTCAGCTCCCAATAGCTTATTGGGAAGCGCAGAGGGGGCGTGGTGAAAATACGTAGGTGCTGGAATCGCATAGACTATACCGATACCGCACCGGAGACTAAGTTAGTAATTGACAAAATGTCAATAAAGATGTATACACTATAATCTAATGTATCCCCAAACATTCCCCCATGTGGCAGATAAAATCCAAGACCGAAGTCTCAAAGAGAGATACCGCAGTGGATAAATATTCAATGTAACTATTTCAACCTTAAAGGACCACTCTAGTGCCAGGAAAGCATACTCGTTTTCCTGGCACTAGAGTGCCCTGAGGGTGCCCCCACCCTCAGGGACCCCCTCCCGCCCGCCTCTGGAAAGGGGAAAAGGGTTAAAACGTACCTTTTTCCAGCGCTGGGCGGGGAGCTCTCCTCCTCCTCTCCGCCTCCGATCCTCCCCGTCGGCTGAATGCGCACGCGCGGCAAGAAGAGCTGCGCGCGCATTCAGCCGGTCGCATAGGAAAGCATTCATAATGCTTTCCTATGGACGCTTGCGTGCCCTCACTGTGATTTTCACAGTGAGAATCACGCAAGCGCCTCTAGCGGCTGTCAGTGAGACAGCCACTAGAGGAAAAAGGGGAAGGCTTAACTAATTGATAAACATAGCAGTTTCTCTGAAACTGCTATGTTTATAAAAAAATTAGTTAACCCTAGCTGGACCTGGCACCCAGACCACTTCATTAAGCTGAAGTGGTCTGGGTGCCTAGAGTGGTCCTTTAAGTTGTAACACATAAAGAATGTAATCAAATTCATCAAATTCACTGGAGATATGCATAAACACAACTTAAATATTGGTTAGTTATAGAGTTGGTAAATTTCAAATGAGACATGATTACTGGAGATGTACATAGATGTATTCAAACTGTATACTCATATGGTAGCAGGCAGGATGTTCAATCCATTCCCCATAAGAAGGTAAGATACACGGAAAAAATATATACAGCTAGTTAGCGAAGAACACTCCTATTAATAATAATAATAATAATAATAATGAAAATAAATTAATAAAAATAAATAATAAAAATAAAAATAATAAGTATGAAAATAATTAACATGAAAATGAATAGAAATAAATATAAATGAAAAAATAATAATTAATAAATGTAAATAAACTAGCATAAAGATGAATGATTAAAAAGAAACCAAAAAAGACAAAATAATATGTGTAAATGTGTGCCCTCCATATAGTATATAAGTACTTAATGACATCACATTAATTGTGAACACCAACATACATCATGACCTTAAGCAATAATACAGAACTTAGAGCACAGCTAGAATAGGAGACAGCTACCTACATAGTGAAGATTGAATACCTAAAACTAGTCTCTATTATACAGGACCGGGAACACTCGAAAGGAACGAGTATGACCGCTTTCCATAGTCAAATACTAGTCAGAGTATACCCATATTCTATTTCAGATAAAAGGGGAGAAGGAGAAGTCTTCATTTAGACCTTTGGGGTGTAGAGTATTAAGTTTGTATATCCATCTGCACTCCCTTTGGCGCAGAATTTTATCAAAGTCACTCCGTCTCAGTTCGCGTTTAACCAACTCGAGACCGCAGAAGCCTATATTCTTAGATGAACCATCGTGATGTTCTTTGAGATGTCTAGAGATAGGGGTCTCTACGCGATTTTTAGTACACCTCACGTGTTCTTTAATGCGCTCCTTAAAGGGCCTAAATGTCTTCCCCAGGTACATCAGTTTACAACTGCACGTGAGGAGGTAGACCACCCCTGCTGAGTTGCAGTTAAAGAAATGTGCAATTTGAAAAGATTGTTTTCCTTCGCTATCCTTAACTATTTTGGAATCCCTTAAAATGAATTTACACACTACACATCTTCCGCATTGGAAGGTACCTACTGGTATTTGATGCCCTAGCCATGTAGTCTGAGGGTTCTGTTTGCAAGAGAAATGACTGGGGGACAGCATATCACGGAGGTTTTTGCCCCTCCTGGCTGTAATGGTGACACGTGGACCCAGTACTTCTTTCAAGTGTGAATCTTTAAGGAGGATAGGCCAGAATTTCTGAAGAGACTCTTTTATTACTTTCCACCCAGTGTCAAATGTGCCAATCATCCTGATAGTTTTGTTCATACTAGGGTTGGCATTTGACGAGTCCGACAGAAGTTCTACCCTGTCTGTCAGCAGAGCCCTTTTATAGGCTCTTTTAAGGCACTTTTTTGGGTAGCCTTTTTCTTTGAATTGTTGATGCAGGGACTTGGCCTTAATTTGGAAGTCCCCTAAGTAAGAGCAATTCCGTCGAAGCCTGAGGTATTGGCCCGTTGGAATGCCCTGTTTAAGGGACCTCAGATGGTGACTGTCCCACTTAAGAAGAGAATTCGATGCGGATGGTTTCCTAAAAAGAGTTGTTTTGATGGAACCATCTCCGCAAATTGAAATGGACAAATCCAGGAAGTTCAAAGAGGAATCCCCAAATTCTGAGGTGAATCTAAGATTGTCCTCGTTAATATTGAGAAGGGGCACAAATTGATTGAATTCATCCATGTCACCTTGCCAGATGATCAGGACATCATCAATGTACCTATACCATGAGGTGATTTGGGACATGAAAGGTATCAATGTGCTACTGGTCCTGATTTGTTCTTCCCACCAACCAAGGTGGAGGTTGGCGTAAGATGGGGCAAAAGCCGTGCCCATCGCCGTGCCTCTCACCTGTTGGTAGAACTTCTTATTAAATAAAAAGAAGTTGTGTGTGAGAATAAACTCTAAGAGGTTGATGGTGAATTCAGTATGTGTCTGGTGTTCGGTACCTCTTTTAGTTAGAAAGTGTCTAATGTGTTCGAGACCCCTTTGGTGCGGGATGGAGGAATACAGAGCCTCAACGTCAAGGCTACATAATTTGGACGTAGGTGAAATATGTAGATTGGAGAGGAGATGCAAGGCCTGCTTTGTATCCCTGTTGTAGGATGGAAGGCATTCTACAAAAGGTCTGAGAATGCGATCGATATATAAGCTCCCATTTTGGGTTAAATTATCGATCCCCGAGACTATGGGGCGACCTGGAGGGTTCTGAAGGTTTTTATGGACTTTGGGGAGGCAGTAGAAGGTTGCTATCCTGGGGCAGTAGTTGAGGATAAAACGATATTCCTCATCGGATAGCAACCCCCCACTGTGACCCTCGTCAAGAATCTCTTTGTAACTATTGAGGAAGGAATTTGTAGGATCTGTCTGCAGGACCGTGTACGTGTCCCTATTGCTAAGGACGTCCTGTACCATTCTCACATAGTCTGGTTTATCCATCAGCACCACATTGCCCCCCTTATCTGCCTGTTTAATAACAGTAGTATCATTATCTCTAAGAGATTTTAAAGCCTTCTGTTCTTGGCGAGAGAGGTTTTCATTAGGAAAGGAGGCAAGATTAGTTGTTTCTATGCTATCAATCTCATGTTTCACTGCTTAAAGGAACAAATCAATGTTCCTGAGGGACGAGAAATTGGGAGTAAAGCGACTTTTGGGCTTTAATTCTGTGTACCTAGGAGGCATTTGTGTGTCATTATCATCCAACAGGGCTACAAGATTGTTCAAACATTCAACATCTCCGACCGAAAGGCCAAGGGACCTTGCCCTTTTCTCTTTGTTTAGTTCATGAAATTTAGGTAGTGCTTATTTCCTCACAAACAGGTGTAAGTCTTTAACCCAGGAGAATTTGTCAATGGGGGGAGTGGGGACAAATGATAGACCCTTTTCCAGGACCCTTGTCAGGATCGGGACAGGGATCCAACACGCAGAGTATAAACAGGTGGTAGGTACGTATACCGGACCTTAGAATGGCCGGACTTAACGTAAGGAGTAAGTAGAGAATGGTCTAGGGACAAGCCGAGGTCGAGGGAACGAGAGGACAGGTAAGCGAGAGACAAGCCGAGTCAAAGGGTAACAGAGATAAACAGGGTAGTACAAACAAGCCGGGTCAGAACCAAAGAGACAACTAGAATACAAGAGCACTGAGTGACTAGACAGGCTAGAACCACGACAGGGCAATGAGCAGATGCCGAAAGCCTTACTTTATACCTTGATTCTAGAGGGTAATCACGCCCCCGACGAGTCCTGATTAGTGCTCGGGACTTGACTGACAGGTCGACCCGGGTTGGCGTCATGACGTCGACTACTGAGCGTCGCGTCATATAAAGAAGTGGATCCCTCGCGGTCGGCTTGTAAATGGCCGAGAGGACCGCGAGGAACGGAAGAAACAACCCCTCTGGGAGGATAAACGTCTAAGTCTCTCACCTCCTCTGAGGTAGAGACTACAGGTACCCTGACAGTACCCCCCCTCTCAGAAACGCCCACCGGGCGGAAGGAACCGGGACGAGATGGAAAACGGGAGTGAAAAGCCCTGCGGAGGCGAGGAGCATGTACATCCTCCTGAGGTACCCAAGTCCTCTCCTCAGGACCATATCCCTTCCAGTCAATAAGATATTGTAACTTCCCCCGGGAGATTCGAGAATCGATGATGGAGTTGATTTCATACTCCTCCTGACCCTCAACCTGAACAGAGCGAGGAGAGGATATAGTGGAGGAAAATCTGTTACAGACTAGCGGTTTCAGTAAGGAAACATGAAAGGAGTTAGGAATGCGTAAGGCAGCTGGAAGAGCTAGGCGATACGCAACTGGGTTAATTCGAGTCAGAACCCTGTAAGGGCCAATGTAACGAGGAGCGAATTTCATAGAAGGAACCTTTAAACGAATGTTTCTTGTACTCAACCATACCCTATCACCTGGAACAAAAACCGGAGCCGCCCTTCTGTGCTTATCAGCGTGTTTCTTGAACAACATGGAATTATGTAGGAGAATTTGTCGAGTCTGATCCCACAACTTCCTCAAATTGGCAACATGAACATCAACCGACGGTACCCCTTGGGAAGGAGAGACCGAGGGAAGAATGGAAGGATGAAAGCCATAATTCATGAAAAAGGGGCTGGAACGAGTAGAATCACAAACGAGATTATTGTGTGCAAACTCCGCCCAAGGAATCAAACCGACCCAATCGTCCTGGTGTTCAGAAACAAAACAACGCAAATATTGTTCAATCTTTTGATTGGTACGTTCAGCAGCTCCGTTAGACTGAGGGTGATAGGCAGAAGAAAAATTCAATTTGATGCCTAGTTGAGAACAGAAGGATCTCCAAAAATGTGAAACAAATTGGGAACCTCTATCGGAAACAATTTCGGAAGGTATCCCATGTAAGCGAAAAATCTCTCTCGCGAATATCTCCGCCAATTCAGGAGAAGTCGGGAGTTTAGTTAAGGGCACGAAATGAGCCATCTTAGTAAACCTATCAACCACCGTGAGGATCACAGTCTGTTTTTTAGAAACAGGCAAATCTACAATGAAGTCCATAGCCAAACAGGACCATGGTCTCTCTGGAATGTTCAAGGGATGTAACAAACCACATGGAAGCGTATGAGGTTGCTTAGTCTTCATACAGACCTCACATGCTCCGATGAAATCCCTAATATCCTTCCGTAAAGAAGGCCACCAGAAATCTTTAGAGATCAAGGAACATGTCTTGCGAATACCCGGATGCCCAGCCGCCTTACTGTTGTGAAAACACTGTAAGAGTTCCAGTTGGAGTTCAGGAGGAACGAAATGCCTTGCCCCAGGAGTCTGTCTAGGCGCCAGATGCTGCAACTTCATGATCTGACCAAGCAACTGAGAGTGAATCTTGAGACTCGTGTTGGCGATAATATTGCACCTGGGTACTATAGAAGACAAAACCGGCTCAGATATCGCAGAAGGTTCATATTGGCGAGACAAAGCATCGGCTTTAGAATTCTTAGAACCAGGTCTATAAGTGAGCACGTAATTGAAATGCGTGAGGAATAAAGACCAACGAGCTTGCCTGGAGGACAAGCGCTTGGCCTCCCCAATTGTCAGGATCGGGACAGGGATCCAACACGCAGAGTACAGACAGTAGAAAGGTACGTATACCGGACCTTAGAATGGCCGGACTAACGTACGGAGATAGAGAGAATGGTCAAAGGCAAGCCGAGGTCGAGGGAACGAGAAGACAGGTAAGCGAGGAACAAGCCGAGTCAAAGGGTAACAGAGATAAGCAGGGTAATACAAACAAGCCGGGTCGGAACCAAAGGGATAACTGGAATACAAGAGCGCTGAGTGACTAGACAGGCTAGAACCACGACAGGGCAATGAGCAAATGGGAGAAGCACTGTTAAATACCCTGGCTCAGGAGAGTAGACACGCCTCCAACGAGTCCTGATTAGTTTCCAGACAATTGAGTGACACGTCGGTCCGGGTTGGCGTCATGACGTCGACTGCTGAGCGTCGTGTTACAAAAGGAAGTGGATCCCTCGCGGCCGGCGTGTAAATGACCGGGAGGACCGCGAGGGACGGAGGAAACAGCCCTTCTGGACGGATAAACTTCTAAGTCTCTACCTCTCTCAGAGGTAGAGACTTCAGGTACCCTGACACCAATATAGGACAAGTTCTTGTGGTCTGTCAAAATAGTAACAGGATGTAAGGTGCCCTCCAATAAATGTCTCCACTCCTTTAAAGCCATGATAACTGCTAGTAGTTCCCTGTCACCAATGTCATATCTGCTCTCAGGACCTGATAGTTTCTTGGAAAAAAAACCACATGGATGTAAGGGCTTATCCACACCTAACCTTTGGGACAGGATAGCACCTATACCTGTCTCTGAGGCGTCTACCTCGAGTAGGAAAGGCAGAGTCGTATCAGGGTGAACTAAAATTGGTGCAGAAGCAAACAGTTCCTTGAGTGTTTTGAAGGCAAGAAGGGCTTCAGTAGACCAGTTCTTAGTGTCAGCCCCCTGTCTGGTCATATTGGTAATAGGAGCTATAATTGAAGAGTATCCCTTAATGAAGCGCATATAATAGTTGGAGAATCAGATAAACCTCTGAATGGCCTTGAGGCCCCTGGGTAAAGGCCAATCTAAAATGGACTGGAGCTTATCCGGGTCCATCTTAAACCCTTCCCCAGAAATCACATAACCAAGAAAGTTTATCTGGGATTGGTCAAAGCTGAATTTCTCCAATTTGCAGTACAGGCCATGTTGAAGAAGCTTGCGCAATACCCTTCTGACTTGTCTGTGGTGAGTCTCAATCTCTCTAGAGTGTATAAGTATATCATCCAGATATCCAATAACGCAGTCATGTTGAAATTCCCTAAGAACTTCATTGATCAGGTCCTGAAATACTGCCGGTGCATTACAGAGACCAAAAGGCATTACTGTGTATTCATAGTGCCCATAACGGGTATTGAACGCCGTCATCCACTCGTGTCCCTGCTGAATTCTCACCAAGTTATACGCCCCTCTGAGATCTAACTTGGTGAAAATCTTGGAGCCTTTTAGACGATCAAAGAGCTCGGTAATCAAAGGAATTGGGTAGGCATTTCTAATGGTTATTTTGTTCAAACCTCGATAATCAATGCAAGGTCTTAGTGTACCATCCTTCTTCTTAACAAAAAAAAAACCCAGCCCCGGGGCGGGGCTTAGCGGGCAAACGGCACAGACGCCATTTCGGGAGCTCCGCTAATCCAGCAACGAAACTAGCGAATAACGCCTAAACGAGCACACCCCGACTACCGGGGCGACCAGAATCAGCTCCAGGAGAGCGTAAGGCACACATCGATGCCTTTCTTTCAACAGGGTGCAAAGCAGAAACGTCGGCCCCCAAGGGTCTCCCACGCGGCCAGCCAGAAATACAGGCCGCATGCAACAGCGGCCTGGTGGGATACAGACTGGCTTACACCCGACCAACAGCAAGCGCAGGCACCAGAGCCAGAAGAGATGGGCAAAAAATCCCAGAAATCTCAGGCACCCATTCCTCATGACTCACAGGACATCGGCAAGCTGCTTCAACGCACACCCAGGCCCAAAGAACTGGAACAGGCCGAACCAGAGACCTATAACTACCAGTTGACAGCAGGGGTGAGTGAAAATACACAGGGACCACCCACAGAAGGGCCACCATCCCCACAAACCCCAGCCAACACTGAACCTGCAACAAAACATGACATTGATAACCTCTTCGACAGAATCCAAAAACTGTTTGCCGCAGACATAGCAGCAGTGCGGACCGAGGTACGGGCGGTCACTGCCCGCATCCAGGCATCTGACACAAACATAGCTGACCTGCAAAGCAATCTGGCAGAGGTGAGGGACACCGTGACGAAACTACAGGAGCAACACTCACACATGTCTCTGAGACTAGACTTACTGGATGAAAGGTCCCGCCAGAAGAATATAAAGATCAGAGGGGTCGCAGAAGCAGTAACAGCGGAGGAATTGCCGCACCTCATAAGACGCCTAATAACTACATTGCTCCCAGCAAAACAGGCGAAGCAATTCACACACAACGGCGCTTACCGTATTGCGAAATCCCCTAGGGCGCCACCTGCAGCACCCAGGGACATTATACTGCGATGCGGAACGAGGCAAGACAAACAAGCCTTGATGAGAGCTATCCATAATAAATCACCTATGGACTTTGAGACCCACAAGATCTCACTCTTCCAAGACCTTCAACGCACCACTCTAATGTGGAGAAAGACCATGAAACCCATCACCCAAAGGCTACAAGAAGAAGGGATAACATATAGATGGACTGCCCCTCGATCACTCACAGTAATTAAAGAAGGCACCCAGTTCAAGGCCACCGATGTGGCGGAGGCCAGCACCTTTCTGACAGCGCTGGGCATAGGAGACGCCCCGCAAGTACGGAAGGCCCAAGCTACCAGTGGGACATGGGACGTTGACAACGTCACCCCCTTTGTCCCCCGACATGAACATGGAGCAGTGACATAGGGAATCACACCTCCGCCATAGATTGAGAATCTAGCACTCCTTTGACCCGACCTTCGTACTGAACACCCCAACTTCTACCCCCACTGCACCGACTAGACGAATGCCCCGGAAAAAGTCTGTGCCACCATAGCCCTACTAATAGCGATGTCCACGACAGGGCCCCACGTAGGCCTACTCCCTAGCACCCTCCCCCCCGGAGTCCCCTCCGGTTGAGGAATACACTAGACCCCCAGCTAACAGACGACAACCAGCAATCCAGACTAACCGCTAAGGTCCCCTATTCCAGTACTCCCCTCTCCCTGATGAGCTCCTCAGATACACTCAGGTGATGCAGACCTTCGAACTCCCATTATACTGGTATTTTTCCACAAATAGTCAGGACCATAGTTGTTCTTATTTTTTGATTTTTCATCTCATTTTTAAGTTTCCTTATGTATGCTATATGGTGCTTAATTGTCCTTAATGTTTAGACACCCTCACTACCAACAAGGGGATCACCTACTAAGCGCTGAAACCCCCCTGTGCACCTCCACATAGAAATGGATACCTCGTTTGTTTCAGCTGATGATCACCACAGCGATAGTCACAATATTATTCTTATTTATTTATTTTACTTAGATTTACAGATCGTTCCGTTAATCAGTTAGCAACTTAGCTTTCTCTTCTTTTCTTGTATATTGTCCTAAGAAATATAGATGACTCTCGTTAGGGGGTCTTATACCCCAGACGACAAAGCGACATCAGAACAAGCTTTACTAGTCATAGCCCCTAGTTTGTGGGCTATAGCCCACTGTACTTCTTTCTTGTAAAGCTTCAGACGGCAATAGCAATATATTGAGATAACTTGCTAATATAACACTTTGATGGATCTTAGCTATGGTTACTTGAGTGTCACGAGTTTCACTGGAACTCCGATATAGATCAATCAACAGTGGTTTATAGCCTGCTTTCCTCTTGTCATATATATATACAACTACTTAGTCATGTTTTATGTTTAGTTAAGATAAATGTACGCTAAGCGACTCTCAAAAATATAAAAATGAGGCATTGACAATAATGTGGAAATGTATCTAACGGTGCTAATGTTGTATCGATTTTACTCTGTGAATATCCTTGCATTTCCCTTTCTTTATTCTGTACCCTCCATCCGTGCCTTAATAAAAGAAAGATTGACAAAAAAAAACAAAAAAAACCCAGCCCCGGCAGGAGAGGAGGATCTCCTAATGAATCATTTTTCAAGGTTCTCACGAATATACTCCTCTAAGACTAAGTTCTCTTTAGTGGACAAAGGATATACATTACCCCTGGGAGGCATAGTACCAGGTAGTAGATTAATCTTACAATCAAAAGACCTGTGTGGAGGTAAAGTATCAGCATTCTTTTTGTCAAATACTGCCTTTAAATCCAGGTACAGGGGCGGTATTTGTACCTCTGTAGAGTAGGTAGAATTAATCGGTGTGTTAACTGCGCAAAGTGGTGACACTGTCCGTAAGCACCTGTCCTGACAACCCTGACCCCATGAGACTATCTCCCCTAGTTCCCAATCAATAATAGGGTTATGTTTTTTTAACCAAGGATACCCCAGGACTATGGGAACAGAAGGAGACGAAATAAGCAATAAAGATATGTCCTCCTCGTGTAAGATACCAACAGTTAATTTAACGGGTATGGTTTCACGAAAAATAACAGGCTCAACTAAAGGTCTACCATCTATGGCCTCAACGGCCAAGGGTGTTTCCCTTAACTGGGATGGGATAGCGTGTTTGGTAACAAAAACTTGGTTGATAAAGCTCTCAGCAGCTCCGGAATCTATCAATGCCATAGTTTCTAGTACTCCCTTCTCCCAAGTTAAAGAAACGGGTAGCAGAAGCCTGTGATCTTTATAATTATGATTAGAGGACAAAATAGAAACACCCAAGGCCTGTCCTCTAGAGAAACTTAGGTGCGATCGTTTCCCGAGCGATTAGGACAATTTAGGCGTAAATGACCTCTGACTCCACAGTACATACACAACCCCTCCCTTCTCCTGTACTGTCTCTCCTCTTCTGAGAGGCGAGTATTGCCTATCTGCATAGGTTCTGGAAAAAGTGAGGTTATGGATTCAGAACTTTGAAATGAAGGAGCTAGTTTAAAGGAAGGTCTACGGTTTCTCTCTCGAGTGTTCTGCCTCTCTCTTAAACGTTCATCAATGCGAGAAATAAAAGAAATTAAATCCTCCAAATTTTCAGGAAGCTCTCTAGTAGCAACCTCGTCAAGGATTACGTCTGATAACCCGTTTAAAAATACATCTATATAAGCCTGTTCATTCCACTTAACTTCTGCCGCCAAGGACCTGAACTCTAGTGCATAATCCACAAGTGTTCGGTTATCTTGTCTAAGGCGCAACAGTAATCTAGCTGCATTGACCTTTCTACCTGGAGGGTCAAAAGTTCTTCTGAAAGCAGCTACAAAGGCATTATAATTATATACTAACGGATTATCATTTTCCCACAATGGATTGACCCATCTCAGAGCTTTCTCAACAAGTAATGTGATAATAAATCCAACCTTCGCCCTATCTGTAGGATAGGAGTGGGGTTGTAATTCGAAATGGATGCCTATTTGGTTTAAGAAACCACGACACTTCTCTGGAGAACCACCATAACGTACAGGTGGAGTAATACGGGAAGAAGCACCTACAGTGGCTACCTCTAGACCTGAACTCACAGGGAAGATAGAAGTATTACGCATCTCTTCTGGTTGATTACTAGAACGAGATAGTAACGCCTGTAGTGCTAGAGCCATCTGGTCCATTCTGTGATCCATGGCGTCGAACCTAGAGTCAGAAGGACCAACCTGAGTGTTTGTACCTGCAGGATCCATTGGCCCTGTCGTAATGTCAGGATCGGGACAGGGATCCAACACGCAGAGTACAAACAGGTGGTAGGTACGTATACCGGACCTTAGAATGGCCGGACTTTACGTAAGGAGTAAGTAGAGAATGGTCTAGGGACAAGCCGAGGTCGAGGGAACGAGAGGACAGGTAAGCGAGAGACAAGCCGAGTCAAAGGGTAACAGAGATAAACAGGGTAGTACAAACAAGCCGGGTCAGAACCAAAGAGACAACTAGAATACAAGAGCACTGAGTGACTAGACAGGCTAGAACCACAACAGGGCAATGAGCAGATGCCGAAAGCCTTACTTTATACCTTGATTCTAGAGGGTAATCACGCCCCCGACGAGTCCTGATTAGTGCTCGGGACTTGACTGACAGGTCGACCCGGGTTGGCGTCATGACGTCGACTACTGAGCGTCGCGTCATATAAGGAAGTGGATCCCTCGCGGTCGGCTTGTAAATGGCCGAGAGGACCGCGAGGAACGGAAGAAACAACCCCTCTGGGAGGATAAACGTCTAAGTCTCTCACCTCCTCTGAGGTAGAGACTACAGGTACCCTGACAACCCTACAGTGAGACCTCTCAAGTTGAAAAGATGAGAGATTGATGACCTGTAAACTCGGGGTACTTATGGAGTCGGGGATAGGTTCAGTCGCTAATAGCGTCTCCTTCTTCCTCTCTCCCCCCATCTCCCGTCTCTCCCCCTCTGATTTCTCGATTGATAGCGAGTCCGATAGTTTGGATGGTCCTCCTGGTGTCCCATTTCTAAAAAATCAACCCCTTTTTTCAGAATGCTATGTGGGTTGTTGGTATCACTGGATGTTGCAACTGAAACTTGTGGAGTTGGGGCTGCTGGATTAGAGTCAGTCAGATGAGTCATACTCTGAGGTCAAATTGTTCTCGGAATTTTGTCTATATCGTCGGTTAGGAAATTTATAGATGTTGCCAGTTTGGTAGTCTCTAGAGCCTGCACTAGCAACTACTTTGCTCCCTCCAGGGGCACCATCACTACCAAGGCTTACTTTATATCTCTATCTACAATACCCCTTTGCCCCCATACCAGGCTTCTGGCAGGATTGATATGTAAAGACTAACACTATATTTGCATCTTTACACTGACCCTTTCTGGTCTCTAGCACTCCAGGCTTCTGGTAGGATTGATATGTAAAGACTCACACTATATTTGCATCTTTACACTGACCCTCTCTGGTCTCTAGCACTCTTTAACAGTATCTGTTCTAGCTAGCATTTGTGAGTATTTATCTCACTAATTTGTACTCTTTTTAGGGGTACCTTTCTCCTGGCCACTTATAGAGCCAGTTATATTTTATTACTACTTGTGTAATTTTGTTCTATTAAAGGTATAAGTACCCATGTTTTCCCCTTTTCTTTTTTCCTTTTGTTTTTTCCCTCTCTATGCAAGTACATTCACTTACGGGGTATAGACTATTGAATGAGCAGTTTCCCACCTTTATATTTCTATATATGGTGGCCTTCTAGCTCATTCTTCTCTCTTTTTCTATCAGGTATAACTAGTTTGCACCCCCCTCCTTTTGTATATTGATGTTTGTTTGAAATTTAGTGTCTTATGAGTAGTTAAGGACACTGGTGGTTTTTGTTGTATTTTATACCGTACTAGCAATAAAACCAAGCCTGCATTCAAACGCAAACGCTACACACAAATACACCACTGCATTCTAATGGACACAGTACATACAAATACACCCCTCTATGCCTACATATACTCTATACAAAAACATTCAAATGCACACACACTGCTCGCAAACACAACCCGGCAAGGATGGTCAAATGGTATACCAATGGAATACCCAACTTTTATAGCTTCATTGGTGTTGTAAAACAGATGGGAATCTACCTTTTGGCCATTCTTGCACCGAGGCCCTCTCTACGTGTGTTCTGCCACTGGATATAGTCTTTACTTACTGGCATCGGATGATTTACATTTTTTTATGGATTGATGCCCTGACAATTTGATACCTCTGATAAAACAAGTTTGAGACTTTACTCACATTTTGCCAAATTAATTTGGCAGTCATGTTGTCATTGTTGTATGTTACTATTTGCTGTTTCAGTGCCTCTAGGCTGGATCCATATCTTTGATACCAAGATATGTCTTCCAATTCTCTTCTTTAAAAATGTGGTTTGTTTTATTTGCATAACAGATGGTTTGCATCCTACATATATCACACAATAAACAAAGACTGACAAAACCAGAGAGCATTAATGTAATTTTAGAATATAAGGGGTCATTTTGTTTCCTGAATGTAAATAGTATGCTTATTAGTTTCATTGTTAAATTGTACTGTATTATCGAGAGGAAGTCTCATTTATTTGCTCAGTTAAAGTTAATGTACAGTTAAACAATTATTGCTAAAAGCAGATAATTAATAAAGTGTTTTATTTAACACTTTGCTATGTGGGAAATGTGGAAAATCATAGGTAGGTCCTGTACATCAATAAGTGTTCTTTTCTCCCAACCTCCCCCCCTCCCCCCCCCCCCCCCCCCCACGGAGTGCACTTTGATTTTCCATGTTGCACCTAAAGTCATAACCAAAATGTTGTGCTGCATGTGGAAACTTTTTTTCTCTCCTTATATTATTTAAGTAGAAGAGATATTTTAGATTGGTGAAGTCCTGTGTATAAAAATAAACTCATTGGTCCCCTTGCATAACTAGTGTGAAATTTAACGTATAGGGCAAAACCATTTTGAGAACCACTGAATATTTTGAATAAAGGAGAGGACTTGTAAAGGACACAGACAAGAGATCTATCGCAGTTGCATGCTTGTTTTAATTAATGGTATATGTACTAGAGTGTTAAAACAAACAAACAAAAAAAAGACCCTCACACTTCCCCACTGGAGTGTTAATTTAAGAGTCATTCATTGGTATATAAACTGATAACATTTCAAAAAAGTTTGTAATTTAAAAGGAACCCATAGTCCCTAAAGCTTGACTTCCGCTCCCTCGTCGCAATCACTTCAACTGGGTCAAATCCTCGCTCCTCTCTGGTCTGACCATGCTCTTCGTGCGCTCTTAATTTGCTCTGCTTGAGAACACTTCCCCAAGCAAGGCAACCCTTAGTGACCCTGACATGCTGGCTTCATTGCCAGCATGCCAGCATGCCAGCATATGAATGGAGGGATGCTACTCCACTACGTTCTAGATGGGGTTTGCATAGAAACCAGAATGCATGCACTGTGGTTGCTATGGGTGGAGAGCAAAGGAACCTATCTCTTCTGCTCTCCCTGTCAATCAACTCCTCCTCAGAACTTCAAAACTGCAAGCACAATGTATAGATGGAATTGTATGCACTTTTCAAAGAGCTAAAGTTGTTTTGGGCACCACAGTTGTCCTTTAAGCTTGGGTAAGGGAGTCTCTTATATACACACAGCATTCATTTTTTCAGTAGACTGCTTGCGTGGGTTAATTAAGTGTCTTACAATACTGAAAAAATGAGGCCCACATCAGAATTATACAAATTATTATTCATTAGTGAGGAACAATGCAGATACCATGAATCTGAGCTCATTTCCCTAGTGTCTTAGTGTGCTGGAGTGTCTCCTGAGTTGGAATGAAATATGTAAAAGTAACCCTAAAGAATTAGAGGAAAACAGATTTAAAAAATCTAAATCCCATTGTACAACATGGGTCATATTTCACAATATATACAAGTTATCAGGTGCTGTGTAGTTTTCTAGTTGATCAAGCTTGGGTCCTGTAATAGGCAGGTATTTAAATGGGGAATTTTTAAAGTAAATTGTGATTGGATTGCCTGCCCAGTCATTTCATGTCCATCAGCTAGCTAATAGAATGAACAACCATATTTTTATTTTTATTTTAATGTTACTAGTATTCTGTGTAGTGCCTTGCATAAGATTTAATCTCCCTTTGATTTAAAATGGGATGAATACTTACGCAAGGCATTGTATTTTACCCTGTAGGCATTTGTAGTGGAATAATTACTATGATTGGTGTTAGTCTTATTAATAAAGGCCCTTCCAGCTTTCTGAGTTTTCAAAGAGAAATTCACGAAAAAGTTGCATTTTTATTGTGTGCTGAATGAGGGCCGGTGCAAAGAATTCTGTCTACACAGGCGAAGACACATTTTGCTCCCCCAAAAATTTGTCTTCGCCTGTCTGTCTAATATTTACCCTTTTGCCCCTCTTACCCATTCTTTTGCCCGTTTTGTGCATCTTGCCACCTTTTTCTTTCTTGTTTTCCCTTTTTGTATATTGTATCTCCTGTTTGGTATTCTTTTCATGTTTTTCATTTTCTGGTCTCTTTACCCCCTTGTGTCACACACTCACTCACTGGCTCTTACACACACAAACACACACTGCTTATACATAAACACACACTGGCTATCACACACACACTGGTTCTTACACAAGCACACTGACTACACACACTGCTTATACATACACTGGCTCTTACAAACACACATACTGGCTATTACACACACTGGCTCTTACACCAACACACACACTCTGCTTATACAGACACACATGCACACACACACGCACACACACACACACACTTGCCCTTACACACACTCACTGGCTCTAAAACACACACACATACACTAACTCTTACACACACACACACAGCTCTCCGCTTTCCACAGCAGTTGGCCACCGGGATATGATGTCACGTATCCCAGCGGCCTTTAGCTCATGAAGACATTGGCTGTGGTTGCTCCTCGTTGCTCCCCTCAGTGTCTGCAGGTTTTTCCCGCCCCATTACACAGCCAGGTAAATTACAACCATGGGCATCGCTGCAGAAAGTGACCTGCAGGAGCAGAGTTCTCCGTGCTCCCGCCGGTCACTCGGACATCTTTGCGCCCCTAAGGTCGATGCGCCCTAGGTGCCGTTATGGTAGCGATAGCCCTGTGGTGAATGATTGCATGGCTTACTAACCAAGTTCATTAGACTTTCAGTATGTTCACCACAATCAGCTAAGCAAGTAAGTTCTGTATTTTAAATGTTCTATTAAGGAAACTGACGTAGACATTGATTTTAATATAGTGAATTTATCTTTCAGGCTTACCCAGGCTTGCTAAAAAAAAATTAAAGGAGCTCCCTCTGATTATAAAAGACTGATACGGGCGCAGTTTGGTACTGTACGTGCATCGAGGACTTAATCTTTAATACGACGAACTTTACGAGCCAGTGAGAGGATTTTTCCCTTCAATAGTTACTTAATTTCAAACACATATGTTTCACTTTGTTTCCTCAAAAGGGAAAATTCCACAAAAACAAATGAAATCTTTAGCATCATAATGTGTTTTAATAAAGTCAAGCACTGTGATTGTCTTACACTGCATTTTTTACCTGTTTTAACATGTTTTCTGGGATTAAAGCTACCAGATTTCCAATGTACAAGTTCAGTAAAAAGGAACTTTGTGATTAATTAAACTCTGAACTTCAAATCGCAGGGTAAAAAAAGCTAAGCTGTGACTTTCAGCAGGTTTTTGCCATAATTTAGCTTTCTTTTTTATTTTATTTTTTTAATTTGCTGCAGTCCATAAGACTCTGTGTTAATGATTTTACTTGGCCTATACTATGCGCTTTTATGTGCCTGTCTCCCTGCCATGTGACTTTTGTGCCATGACAGGCGCATAGTCGTACCCTTGGGCATTAAGAATAAAACCCATACCTACCCAATAATACACGGACATCAATATTCTATCCACAGCTTTTAATATAATATCATATCAATTTTAATACGAAAAGTCATTGTCAAACAAACCCTATGACACAGTATATAACTACCCCCCCCCCAACATTACAATGACCCCAAAATTAACACCATAACACCATAACAATATAACAACATAAATAACATCATGAAACAAAATTACGTTTTTGCCAGAATGATAGAACCAAAAAAGATCTCTATTCCTATAGAGAAAGTGTGTTTTACTAAAAAGTGCTTGCAGTGCAAAAAGAATCTTAACGTTTAAATAGCAGCTCTACACTCTTGATGGGATACCCTTTCCCTACAAAACAGTTAACATACACTTTCTAATGGTATAGGATATTCCTATACCTTCAGTGGAGTGCTAAAAGTGCAAAAAAGTCTCCATTGGAAGGAATACTCATGCAAGAGAGTTATGGGATGCTGCCCTAAGAACATAACAGCCCTATATACGGAGCCAATAGCAATATAGGCTCCATTACATGTGAGTGACCTGTTTTAAGGAATTAATACATTTTTGTTGGACATTACCATATGCACTATATCTTGTTTTGTTTTTTGCTTTTTACTATTTGTATGTACGGACATTGTATGGACATTGTCTGTCATATATAAGTATATAATCACGGTGTAAGTTATCCCCTCTTTTTCTATTTTACACAATTTTTTGCACTTTTAGAGCTCCACTGAAGGTATAGAAATAATCTATACCGTTAGAAAGTGTATGTTAACTTGATCCAATGTAGGGGTATACCTACATTGTCTTTGCATATCGTTTTTATTATTCATTTATTTAATGGTATATCTTGCTTTACTTATGAAATATAAAAATTAAACACAAAAGAAACAGAGCACAAGTTTTCTATATATTGTCAGTTAGTAGACATCCATTATTCTGTAAATGGTAAATAACATGAATGTATTCCTTCCACCCATTTATCTATTTTCTACAATTATGTGCCCCAACCCCTTGTATTAACTTAATTTCACTTGATTAACTTCACAGAGTACCGTCGCACAGGGGAGGCATGAAAATCATAAGTGTGTTGTTCTCTTTAGAAGTCCCCTTTAAAACATCAAAGTTGTTCTATTTGATATTGATTTCTTAATTTTGGGCTCAAAAAATAGGGGTCGTCTTATACATGGGGGCGAGTCGACTGATACAAGGAAAAGTACGGTACATTGATTCATAAATTTGTCTCAATAGCAAAAAGGAGAATTAAAAATGTGCAAATGACTGTGTATACATATACAAGCCATTTAGTTGATAAACCTCTTTGTGTTTGTGCAAATACAAACAAGGGTGAAGGAATATAAAATGTGGAAATTAGATTAGTGATAGTGATCACTCTAATAAATTGACTTACAGGCAAATGCTTAGTGATAGATCACAGTAGGAAATGCTCATGGCAAAAAAAAACAAAAGAAAAGAAAAACACCAGAGTAAAACTATTTAAAAATATGAAAGGAAGGAGGGGGGCTAGGATGGCACTCACAGACTAGGAGCAGCACTATGTACTGCTCAAAACAATGCAGCTCCTCAATGAATTAGATCAAGATGGACAGTTGTAGAGGAAATAGTCTTTATTTAAAGGGACACTATAGTCACCAAGAACACTTCAGCTCAATGAAGTGGTCTGGGTGCCAGGTCCCCCAGGTTTTAACCCTCCAGATGTAAACATAGCAGTGTCAGAGAAGCTGCTATGTTTACATAGCAGGGTTAATCCAGCCTCTAGTAGCTGTCTTCTTGACAGCCGCTAGAGGCGCTTCTGCCATGCTGGATGCGAAAATCGCATCCAGCGTGCAGACGTCCATGGAAAGCATTGAGAAATGCTTTCCTATGGACTGTTTGAATGCGCGCGCGCGCGGCTCTTGCCGTGCATGAGCATTCCGCCCCACTAGGGAGCTAATGTCGGCGGGGGAGGAGAGGTCACCAGCGGAGAGGGATCCCAGTGCTGGATTAAAGTAAGTAACTGAAGGGGTTTTAACCCCTTCAGCACCAAGGGAGTGGGGCCCTGAGGGTAGGGGGGTCCAAAGGAGTATATAATGTCAGGAAAACGAGTTTGTTTTCCTGACACTATAGTGATCCTTTAAAACCGTTAAAACCAGGACAGCTACACAGTTCGCCTCCGAAATCAGCATACAGTTCGACGAATGTCTCTGAATTCAGCATATAGCTTGTCTCCAAATTCAGCATACTGAATTGACAGAGAACCAGGACAGATACACAATCAGGTCAGTATAAGTCAGTCTGAGGGAACATGCAAGCATTTCTTCAGAGGGACAGAGCAAAGATGTCCTTCCTATTGACCCCCGGGAGAAATATTGGCATGTTCTCAGAGACTCGCACTTATATTCATCTCAGCTAAGCTCTGTCTGGTTCACTGGTCGAATCAAAGGTGAATTGTGTAACTGTCCTGGTTTTAACTGTTTTAAATAAAGTACATAACCTCTCCGCATTTGTGAATTTTACCCTAACCCCCTCACCCCCCTTCCTTTCACATTTTTAAACAGTTTTACACTATGTTGTTTTTCTTATGTATTTTATTCCCATAAGCATTTCCTACTGTGATCTTCCATTAAGCATTTGTCGGTAAGTCAATTTATTGGATTGATCAAAATCACTAATCAAATTTCTGCACTTTATATTGTTTCCGCCTTGCTTGTTGCACGTAGGGGTTTATCAACTAAAAGTTTTTTTTTATATGTATACACAGTCTTTTTTCCATTGAGATAAATGTATTAAATGATTTATATATTAGTTTTAATCACTATATTAAATGTTTATAGTGTATTTAAAGGCATAGCACACCTTTTTACATGTACTGAACTAGAGGATGTTTTATCAGTATTTGCGCTATATAACGTTGCTGCTACATTTATTAAATTGTCTTATTTTAACATTTTTCACATAAATAAGCGCCATACAGTTACTTTTGTATTCCACAACTTAAACTTGAGATTTACTTTGAATTCTCAACAATTCACACTTCAGTACATAACCCTGCTAGAATGTAGAGTCAAAATTACAAATGACTATATGGATGGAGCAAAGGTTTATTATTCACTGTAGTGTAACAAATACATTTCTTTTTCTTGCTATGTGAAAACTATATACAGGTCTGTTCACTAAAATACAACAGATTGTACATTATGAAATGCTCTACACCAGTGCTTTTTAAACAAGTCTTTGAGGGCCACCAGGGGTCCAGAACTCAGGCACAGTTGAGGGAACGTTTAACATACTTTTTGCACATAGTGACTGCTCAATGCCAGCAGAAATGTATTTCAAAAGTCACTTCAATAAAGCATTTTTATATACTTGCTCATTATCTGCATGTGTCTGAAAATGGCTGGTAAATCCAAGAGGCAGTGGTCCATTTTAATGTTTGATCTCCATAAGATATATAGAGGTTCCTTTTATAAATCTGTTTATTTTGAAATTTTAAGAACTGATGTACTGAGTTCGTCTGGTCCATACACTGAATATCTTAGAGCACAGACTTGCAGAAAATGTACAACAACAAAAAAACTTTCTTGATTGAAAAAACTCTGCTTTTGTATTGTACCGAATTTTGGAAAACTTATTGAGCTGCACAGCAAAACCGACTCGGCAATGCATCAATTCAGAAACATCCTCGTGAAACTTCCCTCTTTGGCAATGTGCATTGAGAGGAGGAGGTGCCCTCTTTATTCTGCGTACACACCCCCAAACACACCTCCTTCCTGACCAAATCCTGTTCCTGCAAACGCACCCATTCCATGATGCAATACAATCGTGTGTCATTTGTTCTACCCCTAAGCCGAAAGGACATGATGCAATTTCTCTAATGCTTTCATCAAATTCGTTTGTTTTGCTACTCCCTCCTTTTCAGCTTATACTTCACATTGAGAGCACAGTTAGATATGATCACCCTTAATAATAGTTTTAAACTGTTTGGTAATTAATTAGCTGATACTAGTTTTAAACTATTTCCTATCAAACTATGCTGTGACCTATGGAAAATAAAGTTTAAACAACTATGAACTATCCAATATAATCGTGTATTACGTTTCACCACTCTGAAGCCAACACTAACACAATGGGATCTACTGTGTTCAGACTTCTCAGTGTTCTTATTAATCCTCTGCTTTATCCTGGAGATAGATATCAGGCAATCAGATGGCTTCTTGCATCAGCTCATCTCAAGATATTTTAAGTGGCCAAGAGGGGCGTGTGACCTGAGGTGTAGTTAAGGGAAAAATTAACAGGGTTATTCACTAAAGTGAGATTTCAAAGAGAATTTCACATTTAAGGTCAAAATACCAAAACTAGAAAGATTCTTTAAGTCAGCTATGCTTCCAGTTCGGCTACTTTACCATTGGATTTGGAATTCGCTTTGAATTCTCACTTCACTGAATAACCTTGTATGTCAAAGACCGAAGATTTTATTTGCACAAAATAACCTGTAAATACTTTGGCCATATTAATGGCAGATAGTTGATTGTCGTTACTCGTTATTATTGATTTGCTTTACATGATACAACCCTGAGATTGTACAGCATTACCGAGATTTTGGTCCGAATAAGACATTCGCTTTCTAACGTGGGAGGCTTTCATGAAACCAATCGGATTTTGTGGAATGCTTCTGTTCATCTATTTGATAACATGGGCTGCCTCTGGGTCTGGTGATAAATCTGTTTACCTTGGCTGCCTCTGCTTATCTATCTGGCTACCTGGGTATGCTGCCTCTGGTCACCTATCTGCCTACCTGGGTGGGGTGCCTCTGGTCACTATCTGTTCACCTTTCTAGCTACCTGTGCTGCCTCTGGTCACCTACCTGCCTACTTGGGTGGGCTGCCTCGGGTCACCTATCTGGCTACCTGGGTGGGGTGCCTCTGGTCACTATCTGTTCACCTTTCTAGCTACCTGTGCTGCCTCTGCCTCTGGTCACCTACCTGGCTACCTGGGTGGGCTGCCTCTGGTCACCTATCTGGCTACCTGGGTGGGGTGCCTCTGGTCACTATCTGTTCACCTTTCTAGCTACCTGTGCTGCCTCTGGTCACCTACCTGGCTACCTGGGTGGGCTGCCTCTGGTCACCTATCTGGCTACCTGGGTGGGGTGCCTCTGGTCACTATCTGTTCACCTTTCTAGCTACCTGTGCTGCCTCTGGTCACCTACCTGGCTACCTGGGTGGGCTGCCTCTGCTTATCTATCTGGCTACCTGGGTATGCTGCCTCTGGTCACCTATCTGCCTACCTGGGTGGGGTGCCTCTGGTCACTATCTGTTCACCTTTCTAGCTACCTGTGCTGCCTCTGGTCACCTACCTGCCTACTTGGGTGGGCTGCCTCGGGTCACCTATCTGGCTACCTGGGTGGGGTGCCTCTGGTCACTATCTGTTCACCTTTCTAGCTACCTGTGCTGCCTCTGCCTCTGGTCACCTACCTGGCTACCTGGGTGGGCTGCCTCTGGTCACCTATCTGGCTACCTGGGTGGGGTGCCTCTGGTCACTATCTGTTCACCTTTCTAGCTACCTGTGCTGCCTCTGGTCACCTACCTGGCTACCTGGGTGGGCTGCCTCTGGTCACCTATCTGGCTACCTGGGTGGGGTGCCTCTGGTCACTATCTGTTCACCTTTCTAGCTACCTGTGCTGCCTCTGGTCACCTACCTGGCTACCTGGGTGGGCTGCCTCTGGTCACCTATCTGGCTACCTGGGTGGGGTGCCTCTGGTCACTATCTGTTCACCTTTCTAGCTACCTGTGCTGCCTCTGGTCACCTATCTGGCTACCTGGGTGGGCTGCCTCTGGTCACCTATCTGGCTACCTGGGTGGGGTGCCTCTGGTCACTGTCTGTTCACCTTTCTGGCTACCTGGGGATAGGTTACCTATCTTTTTTATCTGGGTTGTGTCTGGTGACAAATATTGGTACATTAGTTGCCTCTGGGTATTAGAGCGATAAGTTGCTATGGTAAAGTTTCCCCATTTCCTGCCAGCATTATTTACAATTACATACAGCTAAAAGAACACAATCGGGCAAGTACCAGTTTCACAAAGTTCCAGCCAATCACAGCCTTCCTTCACGGATTCTCCCCCGCCCCTCTGACGTCATTCACTCCAATCCCCCCCTAAACTGGAAGTTCGCAGCAGTGAGCGCTCATTGAACGGCTGGAGCTGAGCGGGAACGGGCGGGAGACACACAGACGGGAATCCACCTGAGAGACAGAGATCCCTCCAAACACCGCAGGTAAACAACGACGCGTTAAAGGCGAACTTGTTGCTCACTTCTAAACCCCACATGGCTCAGTATCTCTGGTACATTGTAATTCTTCACACCATATCACTTTATGGATTTGAATTTTGTTTTTCCTTTTCACCCCCCCCCCCCCCCCCCCCCCCCTGTTTGCTTGTAAGTAAAATGGTGGGTAATGTTATTCTAGCATGATCTAGTAACAAGAAAAAGCGCGGTTATACATCCTGTATAATTTAAATCACAATGCGCTATGTAACCCAAACTGCTCCTTAATCAGACACATCTCGTGTGATATGTCCTAAGAGACAGCAATAAGTGCAGCACACATTGATGTGAGATAGATATCGTGTACTGGGGATCAGAGGCTAGATCGGCTTATTGTGTAGGAGGTGGGAATTCATGAGGTCTAGTAGTGCGTTTTAACATTTTGTTTGAACAATTCTTATCTAATGTCCTTGTCCAAAGCGGTTTACATAGTCTAGCAGTCAATAAGCTGTGAGTAGATTATAGAACATTAGGTAGTTCCAAATCACAATGTAAATCCTCAAACATTCTACACTCTGATTGCAGCATGTGTTAACCGGTGTATGGGAGCCGTGGCTTCTTTACATATGGTGGAGTTAGCGACTTTGCTTTCTTGAGAAAAGCCACGCTGGCTTTGGCAGCCTATTAAATTTTTTTTCCCCTTTCTGGTCGAACAGGAATTTAATGAAGATTCATGAATCAATTCTTCCTGTTCTATTTACAGACCAACGCCTGTTCTGTGACTTATCTTATCCCTGCACAGGATATGTATTTTGTAATTACTGTTGTAGATTGTGATTGAGGACAGGCAATTTCATTATATGCTATTCCTCTTGTGCATGTTTTTGGGTATCGCAATTCATTTTCCTACTGTGGTAATTGCAGTTTTGAAAAATTGTGATGGAGCTGTTTCCTGTCTATTTTACATCTGGAAAATCTAATGACTAGAAAAGTAGATGGACAGTGATGCTTGTTTCTTGTTTACGTTGGGTTAACTTTGTGGATACCCAGGGCGGAAATACATACACGCACATTATTATTTATTAATTTTTAGTGGCTTCTTGCATAATTCTTTTGGTACATTTCCTAAGAACAACATATTTCTTGTTTTGAATCCTGTACAGAACTTCAAAAGTACGACAGTGTCTAAGCCTCTGTGTTCTTAAATGGAACCAACGGATGCGAACGTACTCTTAGTGTATGCCAAGTGAAAACTTTGACTCTTGGGCATAACATATACATATGTAATATGTATACTGAGCGGAGATTATTTTTGAGAAAGTATCGTCAAAGTATCAACAGAGGGTTGCGTGCTTATGGTCTGTTGTACCAAAGGAACACCTAAACCAGTGTTTTCTAAATTGTGCTGTTCAAAAAAGTATTTGTGAGTTTGAATTCCTCCTACTCATGTCTTCTGAACAACATGTACAAAGAGGGATCTGAAGGGTGAAAATGTAGGTGCTGGCTCCAAGGTCGTTGAGTTTAAGATAAAAGTGAGTGATTTTAAGATAAAAAAAATGCATCTGTTGCACCTACTTTTGAAAGATATACTATCCTCTGAGTTTTGGAAACCCACCATTGAGTTGAATAAGCTCAGGTAGAGCCACCCAAAATCTTTGCAATGAGACCAAATGGGTCAGATAGCTCAGATATTCCTGAAGAATTTCCCAAAGTAAACATGTTTGTGAAGCGTGCAAGCAAAATTAGTAAATTTACTGGGGGAAAAAAAACAGTGATTACTTAGACCAGTTGGGCTTTATGAAATACACACACCACGAGTAGCAGTATGGGTTGCTTACACTTTTATTTTTAGAATTTTGACCCAGAAAAAGCACATTTCTGTCTTTATATATTTAGATTCACAGGACATTTTGGTGCCTGGTAAATATAAATTGCTTCCCTCTGTATGAAACTCAGACATACATGGACATATTTTATGTTTTGACAAATGTATTGAATTTACAGATTTGAGGGTAATTTCTGAGCTTTCTTTAGTATACATACAGTTATGTGTCAAATTCTTACATTCTTCTGAGTTTGTATTATTTTTATATTGAGGCACATACAGAAATTGGTGCATTAACTCTTCCAAATAGAGAAATTGTTTTTTTAGGGGGCCCTTTTAGAAGAGACTCACTCTTGTTTCTCAAACATCTCATTAAAGCCCACAAGCCATTCCTTACAATAGTGAAATTTATACTATAAGCATACCTGGTTTGGGATACAGTCTTAATTGGAATTGGCTGTAGTGGAATTTAATAAATTCAGTGCATGCTATGGCTGAGAAGCCTCAATGATAGATTTGTAAAATACTGTGCAAACATAAATAAAATTCAAAATTTTAAGTCAAGACAGATCTTAGCCGACTGTACTACATTTTCAAGATGTATTCTAGCTGTCACTAAAAATTGGATCTGAATCTGAACTTGTAGAGAAATTTGTCAGGTCTACATAACACCCTGTCAAGCTAAACGTGTTGCTAACATTAATAGATCTGCAACAGTACACACCAGCAAATTTATGTGAACCCCGATTCAATTAACAGAAGATGGTTTGTCATGTAAAGAATATCGACATTACATGGTTTTTATTTTGCATTAAAATGGAATTACTTTCATTATCCTTCATATAGGTTATTGAGAAAGAATTACATGTCATCAAAGTATGTGCCACTAAAAATTATTTCTTTCATATTTGTGAGGCAGCAGTAATGATAACTTACAATCATCTAAGCTGTGCATCAGTTAGCACCCTGTGCTGGAACTACTAGTTACCGTAGCATTTGTTTTAGCGATGCAGAGCCTAAAACAGGCAGGGCTATTTGCTGAACTCTGAGACGAGACTGCATGGGTTATAAATGCCACACCTGATGGAATTAATTTACCAAAAAGATAAATATTACATGAATATAGAGCCTCATGCTACATAACTAATCACAATTTCAAGCTGAATAACATTTGGGCTCTAATGTATCTTAAGTAGAAAACAATTTTTAGATTTTTCTTCCAGTGGGGTTTTATTAAAAGAAATTCACGTGGAATATCTTTAGCTCTATCCACCCACCCTGGGCTTAAGGCAGAAATTGTGGTCAGAGCGTTTGCCTGATAGTTATTGCTGCTTGCCGAGGGATTTATATCAAGGCATTCTGGGCTGAAATGTTAATTTCCTATAAATCATGAAATGGAATACTCAAAATATATATTCACATACCCCCAGAGATGTAGCTGTTCATGCGTGCTAGCCAAGGAGCAGCCTGGTGTCACTTTTTTCATTGTGTTGTATGACAGGATCAAGTCCTTGTAAACACCGCCAATGACCCTCGAAAGGATTGACAGGCAGAGGAAAGAGGTGAAATAAACAACTGTTGCGTGCTTGTTTGTTGCACAATGAAAATGTAGAATCTTTCTTGCAGGACAGGTTGGTAATGACCATTGCTCTTTCTTACAGCACTTATCTTTACCACATGGATACCCCCTTCCCCCAACATTCCAATAATAATGATCTAACCTGTTATCATAGCTTTGGGCCTTCAAACCGAAGACTGAAAGTGACCAGATAGTGAATGAGTAAAGCAGGTAGCGCTCTCATATTGTTGTACAACATTTTTTTTTTTTTTTGATGAATGGTGTAATTGCACAGGAGTCCTCGGGTCAAGCCAGGTATACGCTCTAGGCCAGGGTTCTCAATTATTTTTTCTAGTGGAACCCTTTGACATAGTGTATCAACACCCCCCCCCCCCCCCCCCCGCGTGAAAAAAAATTGCGCCATTTTTTGTATGTGCCGGTGTGTATATCTGTGCTTGTATGTGCCAGTGTGTGTATCTGACACACAGATTTATACACACACACAGTGTGTATATATCTGTGTTTGTATGTGCCAGTGTGTATGTATCTGACACACAGATACACACATAGTGGCACACAGATACACAGTGCGTATCTGTGTGTCAAGGTGTGTGTATCTATGTTTCATGGTGTGTATATCTGTGTTTGTATGCGACAGTGTGTATATCTCTGTGTCAGTGTGTATCTGTGTGTGTGTATATGTATCTGACACACACACTGGCAAATAGTGGCATATACACACGTGCACCCATACATACATACATACACACTTAGATACACACACACACACACACTTAGATACACACAGTGACAAATACACAAACCTTGACACACAGATACACACTCAAATACACATACCCCTTGACAGACACACATACAAACACATATACACTCTAACTGACAAACACAAATACTCTTTGACAGACACACATACATTCTCACTGACAAACACACATACAAACACACATACACTCTCACTGACAAACACAAATATACACTCTCACACACCCACTGACAAGCTCACATTCATTCTCACTGACAAACACACATACTCTTTGACACACACAAACACATACAAACTCCCTAACAGACACACATACAATTTGCTGCCATTTTAATTTGAAAAATGTGGAAACGCTGCTGTAGGCTATGGGCCTCTCGTGGCAGCAGTCACTGAGCCCCTTGACAAAGCGGTCCTTTGTATTTTTGGAACATCTTGACATTTCCAGTTCTTGGGTTTTTACATTATTCTTGGCTTGGTTGTCACTAGTAATAAAGCATTCAGATAAAAGTGACAAACTGCAAGAGGACAGTCATAGTTTGTACACTCTAAAATAATTTAATAGTAGCATCAGTGAAAATGTATGTGACCCTCTAGCACAGGGGTAGGTAACCTTTCGCATGAGGGCTGGATGCCATTTCTGTGTATGAATGGCTCTCTATTAAATATCTGAAAGATTAAAATTAAGAAAAGCCATTTTATTTTCCCTTTGTCCATTCCACATCTTATCCATGTCACCTATCATTTTTCAATATATACAAATTGTTTCCATGACACAACAGATTGAATGGTTACTTTTCAGAACATTTCAATACCCCTCCCACAGAGACACACACACACACACACACACACACTCATGCTGGAATGCAGACACAGTCATACATACATACATACATACCTAGCCATACACACGTACAGGTACAGTCATACTCATACAGACACAGAAGACAGCTTAATGGAATGCAATACTATGTATTGGTAGCACGCCTATATTAAGGAGGCAGGCCTCTAGGCTATGCTGGGCCATTACTTGCCGGAAGGGCCTCAACTGTTGGTGTGAAGATGTGAATCAGCTAGCCCTCTAATACACACGGCTCCCTTGCGGCTGCTCTGCAGTGATGTAATGAATTACTACAGTGTGAGCCGCCCGGAGCTGTGTAGAACTGCGCGGCATGCATCTGGCTCGGTGGAGGCAAAACTGGGCTGGACGCCTTTAAGGAATCAGATGGCCGGCTGTGCCCCTGTATTACAGTGCTCACAGGCAGTAGACTGACAACCCTCCTCTAGCTGTATATACATAGCCATCATTTTTGTAGACAGTGTCGATTTTGTCTTATCTGTAATGGTGTTGCCTTGGATACTCTACTAGACCCTCTACACTTTTTAATTACTCTTTTGAATTTCTCATCAGTGAGTAGGTTTAGCTGCATGGTGCGTTAATTGAGATCCATATCTGTCTTAGGAATAATTGATACTGGAATGTAAAAAACTGAAGACTGACATTTTTGTAAAAGTAAAACATACTCTATATGAATCTTTAGATATTACATTTGTGACTTTGCTTGATGCTTAAAATGTTTTGACAAAAAAAAAACGAAGGGCCTGTACCCTCCGAGCCCATGACCAATAACCACTAGCTGTAGTAGTTCTAATGATTTGAGATTCCCTTGAAATCTAATTATTTATAGCCTGGAAATAAATGTTTGTGCTAGATCTTCTTAAAGCAGTTCATCCACAGACTGGCAATTTTTATGATTACAAAGGTTTGACAGCAGCTGGCACAATATACCCGTGGCACATAAATGATGACATTACTCAAATATGTATCTGTCAGTTAAACATGTCAGGAATCTTATGGTCTATCCATATAACTATTTACAAGACTCTTTCTAGAAGATGAAGGGCTAGCTTTGCCTTACCAAATCTTTCAGGATTCATTGTTACTGTGTTTCCTTTGTACGTTTTAGCATTACTGACCACAACAAAATCAAAAACACATTTGCAAAGACTGACCACTGTACTTTGTAAGCATCATAACGTATCATGTAATAATAAAGCCATTATACTGGCAGGCCAGATACAGCCTAATTATGACTTGCAATGAGGCTTGTGTCATAGTGTGCATGGCCATGTGTTCAGATATCTGTTCTCATTAAATCCAGGCCTTAACAAATGAGATTGCTGTTGCTTCTTAAATGCAATTCTGCTGTCAGGACTGGGAAATATTCCAGAAAAAGCCATGGAGTAAACATCCGTTAAATGGCACTATAACCACTGCAGCTTTATTTCAGTGGATAATGGTGCATTTTAGGTGCCATCTTCATGTTCTGTTAAACAGTTTTTTGTGTAGTTCCACAAAATTGTGGCCCACCATTATCAGTCCAATGCCATTCAGCAACTGACATTAAATGGACAATGCATGCATCCTAGCCACTACAGCGAAAATATGTTCTATTAAATACTTTAAGAGTGATAACTTTCTTTGGCTTTGAACTCAGTTAAAGGCCAGTAACTACTTAATCTAATTGTTTGTTCCATTTACTAAAGCAGGTATATGTGAATTGTACTATTGGCCATCTGTTAAATGTTATGGATGAGGCTCAGAAAAAAAAACCTAGGCATGTCATTTATATTGAACACTGTGAAATGATAAACTCTTCCTTGTATTGATCTACAGTAGCTGTCAACTTGGTTTGAGCAAAGAGATTTTCCATAGGAGAAATACATTGTGTGAGGATAAATGAACCACACACAAGACAGAAAGCTGTGATCAAGTGTAATGCCTAAAACAAAAAATGGCATTTGTCTTAAGAAGGTGAATGTTTTTTTTTATTTGGAGAGTGATCAATTGTGACCAGTTTTACCTCTACAGAAACTGCTTGTTCATGATAGAGGTGTTCAGTGGAGCAAGAGAATCAAGTATCTACAAAAACTTGCAAAAGCGGTATTTCTATTGTCTGAATCTTTTGCAATCCCAACCCTTTTTGCCCAGACCTTCTGTGGCTGTCCAATCAGACTTCCCAATGCAGCTCAATGAGAAGTCTTTGCAAGACATATTTCCAGTGATGAAAGTTGTGCCAACTCATCATCATCATAATAATAATAATAATAATAATAATGCTTACTTGTTAAAACATAGCTGCTGTTATGGATAAGCATAGGTTTTACTCTCAGGTTTAGTCCCATTCTTTCAGATTTCCAGTTAAGGGAGAAGTCCCAGGCATGGGCAGTGCAACGTGCTAAATGTCTTGAGCTCCTAAAAAAAGAAAAGGTGACAATAAAATTCCATACTGTGTTTGGTACTCTAGTGATGTTCTTTGCATTCTACAGGTGTCTGATCATCTTTACTGGCTTTTCACAACTTTGTTTTGAGGCACTCTGTTGATACAAGTTGCACTTTAACAAAATCTATTTTGTGTCTTTTTTTTCCCCCTCAGAAATGAACAAGCTATTACAAAATGGAGTGACAACATTTGGGAAGAAGCTAATTCGCAAGAGAACTGTAGACATTGCTAACGAAAAATCTAACTTTGCTCGCTGCCTGTCAACACTGGATCTCATTGCCCTGGGAGTTGGAAGTACCCTTGGAGCTGGTGTTTATGTCCTTGCTGGTGGGGTTGCCAAATTGGAAGCAGGTCCTGCTATAGTCCTTTGCTTCCTTGCTGCTGCACTCGCATCTGTGCTGGCTGGACTGTGCTATGCAGAGTTTGGCGCAAGAGTCCCTAAGGCTGGCTCTGCATATCTGTACAGCTTTGTCACTGTTGGCGAGATCTGGGCCTTCACTACTGGCTGGAATCTCATACTTTCTTATGTATTAGGTAAGATAGCATGTACTTTGATTTGCAATCTTTTGGTTTTTCCACGACCTGTCGGTCATGTGTGTTTCTTTTTTTATTTTTAAAATTCTTTATTTTTGTTGTGCAGTCATGACATTTCTTAATTACAGGAGAGATGACTAAAGTTTCAGCATAACATGTCAAGTAATCTGCACAATTTTTATAATGATGAAAAAGATATTAGGAACAATGAAATATAACAGGATAATTCCACCCAGGATACTCCTTATTAAGGAAACGAGACAGCTAAGGGAAAAGTGTTAGGCAAGGCTAGACTCCAAGAGCTAAGAAAAGAGGATAGGTAACAGCAGGGGTAGGTGTCCGAAAAAAAAGTAGCAGAATAAAACATCTTAGGTCCCCCCTCAACTACCTTACTTTGACTTGGAGTGTGTTATAGCTCTGTCACAAAATCCCCATTCACCCTATGGCCTCTTCTAGCAGAGCACTGTTCACCATTATGGAGTGCTTCTGGTCTCTGAGCCCAGGGAAAAGTCGGCTGTTCAAAGCATATGTCAGGAACAAGTTTCTTCACAGCATCTCCAGTCTTTCAGAGGACCTAGTTTTGTGCTGCATCAATACTCTCCTCCATGCCACTTTTTGTATAGGTGATCTGCACCAATTGAGTCTCTGCCATAATTGGGCTTCTCTATAGGCAACGCTGATGACGTCTGTGAGGGTGGGTGGTTGGTTGGTTGCGGTGGAACATGTTGATGTTTCCTGCTTTCCAATGGTTGACAGAAATTGGCAGTCAGTCCAGTCTGGATTCTATGTCCCTTTGTACATCGCTGGTGGTTTGGAGAAACAAGGTCACCGGCACATTGGGTAGGTCGCAGTTGGGTCGGTCAGTTTGGATAGCTACATCACGCGAGTCTGGTGGTTCTGGGCTTCCTCCCGGGATGGACCAGGATCACATCCACTGGTCCGGAGGGGGGGGGGGGGGCCTCTCTCACTGAAGAGTAGCTGCTTCCAAGAGCCACCAGTCTGCATCTCCCGCGCAGTGAGCCTATGACAAATCTTTCACTGCTGCTGAACATGTCAGGTAAAAACAGCTTCACTATCTTTATTCCTGTTCTAGCTGAATGGGCTTGTGAAAAGCTTTGCAAGGCACAATAGTGAAGGAGCCCACTTGAGATGCGACTTTTCTCCATTCTTCCCCCTGTCAGTCATGTTAACCCCTTAAGGACACAACTTCAGAAATAAAAGGGAATCATGATGGAATATTTCTGTCATGTGTCCTTAAGGGGTTAGAAGGGCTGTGGCTTTGATATTTTACTGATGCCCAACAAAAGCTATAGTTAATAATGCTGGGACTGAGATAAACCAGTAAGCTCCCAGGCTTGTGCAGTATTTCTCTCATCGGTTTCTATGGAAAATCAGAGAGATTACTACAATCTCTACATTTCATTCTTTTTCTGAACTTGGTTGAAAAGTAAACTCATTTTATTTATTTTTGAAAGTATATTACGTGTATTCTGTTTTGAAATGCTAAATACAAATTAATATTTTTCAGTGCGTCTTGGACTTATCCTTGCTCTGTGGGAGTAACCATTTTTAATCCCTCTGGTTAGGAATAGCCCGTATTTTAAGATTGTGTTTACAAGCCGACTTTATTTGTATGCATCAAAATTATAATCATTATGAAGGCTGTTACAAGTAACTTTATATTTTCAAGAATAAAACAGTTTTCCATTAATTTCAGTAATTCTTGTGCTAACTGTTTCTAAAAAAAAAAATTAATATATATTTATTTTGCATAGAGGAACACTGACTTGACATGTTTTAATTTCTAGCAGTGATTTTTGTGCTGATTAATATTTTATTCTGTACTGATGGATTTTTATGTAATTTTCTTTTTCTTTCAGGAACTGCAAGTGTTGCAAGGGCTTGGAGCTCTACATTTGATAATATAATTGGCAATCACATCTCAAACTTCTTCAAAGACAAAATATCTATGAAAGTAGAGAATATTTTGGCAGACTATCCAGATTTCTTTGCACTAATTCTAGTTCTTCTATTGACAGGTGTGTACTTGTAAGAGCATTTTCTGTTATTTGTATATATTTTGCAATACTGGTATTATGAATATGTCTAACAGGTGGATATTAGACTACGTCTAATTTGCTTTGCTACCATAGCTCTCGGTATTACACACTGTGAATAGGCAGAAATTATGTAAATTCCTTCTTTTGCAAAAAATGAGACCAGCAAAACCTCATTAGTCTAATGAGGGATTTCTTGTTCCCTGTGCATGTAAAATTTCCTTAATGACAAGAACTCTGTAAATATGGGTCACTCTGCACAGATGATTTTTAAGGGCCACTTTGAGTTTGTTAATTCTCAGTGGTATTTTTGCATTTCCTACATAGTTAGCACTTTTTTTTTAATAAATAAAAAAAATAGAGGCACAAATGAATTGCGGTAAAACCTAATCATACAGCTTGCAAACTAGAGTTGTATCCTGTGAATTTTCAGACCATGGACTCTTAAAACATAACTTTTTGTAGCAGGATGAATGCAGGGAAAACTGAAGTTAATGGCGTATTGAGACAATGCAAAGGCATTAATATAACTGTTTGTGACTTATATTTTTTCCTCCTCTGTAGGTCTCCTGGCCATTGGTGTAAGCGAATCTGCTCTGGTAAATAAGATCTTCACTGCAATCAATCTGCTGGTCTTGGCTTTTGTTATTCTAGCGGGATTTGTGAAGGGAGATACAAAGAACTGGAACCTCACAGAGGAAGATTATTTCAATCATACTACATTAGATGACCAAGAGAAGTAAGGCATGCTTTTGCTGACATGGCATGAGAACGTAAAAATGTTTGCTAAGGACAATCTATGCTAGCTAATCTTATAACAAGGACAGGACTACTGAAAACAGCGTTAGTTTTATATTCTGTAGGTGCTAAAATCTTTATTATGTATATCTCGTACATAGAAGGGGTCGACCAATCTAATTTGTTCCAGAGCTGATGCTGATATAGATTATCTGCCACATTTTGGGATTATTGCCGATATTCTGTACATCTAAAGTTTTTTGAAAAAGCAACACAATTTCTCCACAAAATCCGTGGTTACCTGAACATTTTAACAGCAACCACACTCCTATTACTCTTAAGCAGCCAGTAGATGTTTGCACCAGTGAGATCCAAGCTTGTACAGACTGTTAGTAATATGAGTGAAATTGCTTATAGCAGCCACTCATATCACACTTCGGCAGCCAGCATTCAGCTGAGCCACACATGTGGTGACTCACAGGGAGGGGTGACATGTTGCGAAGTGGCGCCTAACTAGCTGGTGGATGAAGTTTCTTGGTACAGAAAAAGATGTACAATGACTGGGATAGGTAAGATCGGTAAAAGACCGATACTGATTATCTAAAATATGCAGAATATTGGCTCTAATAATCGTGGGAAACAAACGGTTGATCCCTAATACATACACAAAGTTAACACAATTACAGATGCAAATGCAAAGGAGTCGTATTGAACTGATTGCTAGCTGTGTGATGGCTATAAGATTGGTCTAACAGTACTTTGAAATATGAGCATGCAAAAAGAGGTAAAATAGGTGCTTTCATTACAAGACTGAAAATTGTGTCAAAGAGAAATATCCATTGGTAGCTAGGACTGGTTAATACTTTATTCTATGAATGTAGATATACCACAGATTTACGGCATTCAATACAACAGTCTAATACAGAAGTAAACCAGTACCTCTGTGTGTCTGAACATTAAAATATGTATGTTTATAGAGAGCAGAATGAGGCCTTAGCCTGCTATGTCTGTTGCAGTGTCGGTGTGTATGCTGTTTTTAAAGGTATACTGTAGTGCCAGGAATACAGAGCTGTATTCCTGGCACTACCGCTCCCCCTGCCTCACCCCTCACTGGTAAATAAAGGGTTTAAACTTTCTTTTCTTACCTTTTCCCAGTGGCAATGTTGACGCTCCATCCACTCCTCCGTCCTGTGACGATCAGGGGATTAATGTGCATGTGCACGCATTAAACCTCCCCATAGGAAAGCAATGAATCAATCTTTCATATAAGGGAAAAATCTGACGCTGGAGTTTCTCATGCAGAGCATGAGGGCGTCCAGCGTCCGATACAGGACCTAAAGTCCATTTTAATTCAGGAAGCCCTCTAGTAGACAGCCACTAAGGGCAGACTTAGAGCTGCAATGTAAACAGTGCAGTTTCTATGGGACTACAATGTTTTACATTCCAGCATTAGGTGCAAAAGGGACGCTGCACCCAGACCACATTAATGGGCTGAAGTGGTCTGGGTGCCTACTGTGTCCCTTTTACGTTGAATATTGTCAGATTAGATCTATAATATACAACTGTTGCACGTTTAGATTTATTGATGCAAAGTGGTAACATTGTGCTTGGTGCTTTACATGGTCTTCAGTTTTTCTGATGGAAATGGGAGGAAAAAACAAACATTGGCAGACGTGTTAATTAGGCATATCTAGGACTAGTATAGCTACATTCTCCTCACCCTTTTAATTACTTACTTTCACTGTCTTCCAGGGTGGGTGTTTTTGGATCGGGAGGATTTGCACCTTTCGGGTTCAGTGGAATTGTAACTGGGGCTGCTGCCTGCTTTTATGCATTTGTGGGTTTTGATTGCATAGCTACAACAGGTAAGGTTTTGTGTGTTCCTCATAGCTTTTTTTTTTTTTTTTTTTTTTTTCTGTACAGAGTACATTTATGAAACATCAAAAATGTTTTTAGTCTTCATAAATTACTGAAATTTTCCATGTCTCACAATCAATCGCTTTTTGTTGCGTGACTCAGAACTAAACAGCAGTACTGCACATACATTTTTTTAAACTTTTTTTTTTTTTTAATTCCTCAAAATCTGTTCTTAAAGGGACACTATAGGTACCCACACCACATCATCTCATTGAAGTGGTCTGGGTGCACTGTATATGTCCCCATAATCCTGCAATGTAAAAACATTGCACTTCTTCAATTTAGACAGTCTAACTCTGTGTAATGATGCTGGATGTCCTCACGCTTTGCATAAGGACATCCAGTGTATTCAAAATGCACATCCAAATCTGGGGTGTGGGCATTATAGTGTTAGACATACACTTTTGTATTCCTAAAACTACTGTTCCTTTAAAGAACTGTACCTGCTTCATCTCATTTAAGTCGTTGTAGTGTCTGGAGTCCTCTTTTTTTTTTTTTTTGTTTTATTGCTAAATGAGAGTTCAAGAAGTCAATCCTCTGTGCTGCTTCGGCAAACTATCAATGGATGACTGTGATTGGCTGAGAGTCTCAGAAGACTGCTTTCAGCACATCACAGTGCCTATTGTTATTATGCATTGCTGTGACTAGAAGGAAGTGTGTAATCTCTGCCTCAGCCCTAGTCTAATATTGAATGAAGTGACAATACCATGTGGTTCTAGGCACTAGAACCAATTCAATGAGATGAAATGGTTATTGTGCCTACGGTGTCCCTTTAAATGATACTACTCCAAACCATAATCCATTCACTAAATTGGACTTCCATTACATACAGGAGGTCTTGCAGGGTCTAGCAAGCTATTAACAGAGCAGACGATACGTTTTAAATTAAACAGAATTTGCAATGAAGTGTAAACATTAGATTACTTTTTACAGGAAGTGTTTAGGAAGGCTGTGCAAGTCGCATGCATGGAGGTGTGACTAGGGCTGTATAGACAAGGTGATTCAAGTCCTAAATGGGAGACAACTGAGCAGTGAGACTGCAGGAGCACGATCTATACATGAAAACTGCTTCATTAAGCTAAAGTTGTTTTGGTGCCTAAAATTCACTTTGAATTCTCATGTTTGTAAATTCGCTTTTTTTTTTATTTATTATTTTTTTATATAAATGTGTGCACTGGAAAGGCCAATTCATGATTATCTAACTGGGTAACAACCATTACTAAACCTTTTTGTATACATGCATTTTACATCCTGGGTTCCCAAAGAGATGTGTATGGTGCATTTTGCTGTTGCCCGTATTTAAAAATGAGTTCTTTGTTATGTTGCAGGGGAAGAAGCAAAGAACCCGCAGCGTTCCATCCCCATAAGTATCATCATATCCCTCCTGGTATGCTTTGTGGCTTACTTTGGAGTGTCTGCATCGCTCACTCTCATGATGCCGTATTATTTGCTGACTGAGGATAGCCCACTGCCTGATGCATTTCAATATGTGGGCTGGGAGCCAGCCCGTTATGTTGTGGCCATTGGTTCTCTCTGTGCCCTCTCAACAAGGTATGTTTTATTTCCAAAAAGCATTCTGTATATGTATTTTATATACTATGAAAATCTTCAATAAACATGTATTTCTTGAAACCAGGAAAACGTTTTGATTGCAGTCGTAGTAATGATAGTGGAAACAGAATCAGGAAGTCTTATTTATATCATTGTTATAATGTGCTCCTGTTTTCCAGTGTTAAAGGGACATTCTAAGCTCCAAAATAACAATCTCTTAGTGAAGAAGTTAAGCTTAAAAAACACGATGGACACGTGTCTCTTTTATGCCAAGTAATATATGCAGATAGAGCACTTTAGCTATAGTGTTGCTCTATTGGAACTATAATCACACACAGGAGGCTGTTCTAAGCTCTAGCTGGCAATTAACAGAGCATGAGATAAGAAATTCTAAATTGAACACACTGTGCAATAAGTAAAGCTTTAAAAAAGAGGGCCCCTGGAACTGCTAAGAACGGAGGCAATTGTCCAATTCCTAAAACAAAACCTAGAATTTGTGTTTGTTCCACTGTTCTACTCTTGAAGTGCATCCATACATATTTTACAGGTCTGCAAGGACTTTCTTTTAATATCCTATATGAATACCTAACACTGTCAAATTTTTGCTTTTAAAATTAAGTTTAGACAGATCTATTTTAGACTGCTTGCCCTTGGCATAAGAAGTTGATATCCATTCTAAAATATCTTGCACAGGTGATTAATTTTACATATTTATTTTTACGTCCCTACTAACTTTTTTGGCACAGCATTGAAGTTTGATATCAATAAACCTTTTTAGAATAATTATACAGTGTGCTATGATACTTTATGAAGTTCCCTTGTTTGTGTGGTAACACTATTATCTTTTGTGCAGTTTGCTAGGATCCATGTTTCCAATGCCTCGTGTAATTTATTCTATGGCAGAGGATGGTCTGCTCTTCAAGCCCCTTGCCCGTATGAATAAGAAGACAAAGACTCCAATGATTGCAACTATTGTCTCTGGAATTATATCAGGTGAGGAACACTGAAAGATTCTTGAAATATAATGGTTGCATGACTGGCAAATCACTGCCCATTTATTTTAGATTTCCCATTTTAGGGAAACCGATCAGGATTAGAAAAAAAAGCCCCGGTGCATTTCTTAAGCTGAAATCCAATTTATGTATCTCACAGAGCTGGAAAATTTTTTTTTGCTTTTTAAAGATGTCACATTCCTTTATTTTTTTAAAGGAACTTAGAAGCAGTACATTAACCGAATTCGTAAAATGTTCACACTCCTGTATTTGTACATCTATAAACAGCTTCTCTAGGTGTCAAATATGTCATTTTATGCTGACATCACAACTTGCACATGCTCAGCTGTTCATAACTTAGATTGCAGTGCTGACATGGTCACAAGTGAATGCTGCACATGTGTTTTGTGTTTTTATAACAGGCAGTGGGTCAGTCAGTGTGTTATCCTTTCCGGTTACCAAAATAGTTTTGTTTAGCCTTTAAGCTTGAACCCCAGGGTAGGGTGAATATTGACATCAAGAATAACTAGAAACTGGGTGTTGTAACACATTCCAAACTGAGGGCATATAGAAACCTGCATATACCTATAAAATCACCAGCACAACCACCAAGGTATAATAAAGAGCACCCTTATGTGGCGACTTGTATTGCTATTTTTTATTTCAGTTGTATAAACCTTCTTACATAAGTTAGCTGTTTACTATTTTAACGTAATTTTTTTTTTCCCCCGCTAGCGATCATGGCCTTTTTATTTGAGCTGACTGTTCTGGTGGAGTTGATGTCTATGGGTACTTTACTGGCATACACTTTGGTGGCAGCATGCGTGGTTATTCTAAGGTGAGTATCCTACTGACCTGAAGTTGTATTAGCAGGTTTGTGTGCCAACAGGTTAACTGATTGCAATGTGGAAAGACAAGAATGGGGCCTGTGTTTTTAAATAGAAAATGGCCATAATGGTTAAGAACTTGCCATCAAAATGTTTCTTGACAGTTTCATTTCATTTCGTCAACTAGGTATCAACCTGATCAGCTGGGCTCTCATTGCACAGACACAGAGATGGTGAAGCTAAACGGATCTGAAGTTGAGAAATCGGAATTAGACGTCCAAGAGCCTTCAGTCACTGACAAGGAAAAGGCATTCCAAATCCGGAATTTACTATTTCCAAGCTTTAACTACCCTACAAGGGTTTCAGGTCGCATTGTCTACGGCGGTGTGTCCGTTATATGTAAGTATGACCCTATTCTGTTGTGGGTTTTGTATAATCAAAACCCTCTGCATTAGGAATGTCTGTGCCTTTGTGCTAAAGCTGTTCCATTTTTTGCATCTCTTTTGCAGCAATTGTATTCATCTCTTTGTGTGTGGTTTTGGCCTACAAGCTGAATGACATACTCAACGGCAGCTCTGTCTGGATCACAGTCTGTGCATTGCTGTCTTTACTTAGCATCTTCATAACCGTGGTGATATGGAGACAGCCAGAAAGCAATGCTCAATTACATTTTAAAGTAAGTTCTACTGTGACAAAAACATATAATGACAAATGTGAACATTTCAGTCTTTTTCTTTTTTTAATACTTTTAATAGAACCTTTCTTCACATTTTTGTTAAGTTTATTTAACCTCCTAAAAAAAATTGCCATTATAAGTGAGTGGGACAAACTATTTTCATACAGGATCGTTAATGGATTACTAAAGCATTGCCGGTCTTAAATACCTCTAGTGGCCGTCATACTGGCATTCATTCTGACAGTCACTAGAGGCACTTCCACTGTAACTACTGAGTTTGATTGCATTATACTGACTGTCAAGGAGATAATTGCTGACATATTCCTTACAAACAAGGCATGTGTCTCAGCCAGGTAAGACATGTCAGCAGTTGAGCGTCACTTACTTAGATCTTGCTTTTTTCCAACAGGTACCTGCTCTGCCATTTCTACCTCTCTTCAGTGTCTTTGTCAATTTGTACTTCATGATGCAATTGGCAGCTGGAACATGGGCACGCTTTGGAGTGTGGATGCTAATAGGTAACATTTTGTAAACTTTAGTTTCTTACATGCAGTAACTAAATAAATGGGGGTAGGGGGAGATCCTCGGTGCCATCATGGAAATTTGTTTTACTTAATAGATCTTTTTATTATTTCATAACAAAATGGCCCACGTAATAAATGTTTACAAGGCTGTAAATAGCTTCCAATGCTAAGTAAGACATTCCATGTCTTCAGTGACCCGACTGATGATGGCAAAATGTAGCATTTGGTCCTTGGGTTTAATGGGTCACGGCTTAGTGTTTCACATTAGGAAGAGGAAAGACAAACACTGCTGGAGTCCTTCAGGATTTTAGTGAAAGTCCTAATTCTCATTAGGTACCGGGTTCAGCAAAATGTAAAGAAGGAAGAAGTGATAACGCCACTTCAAAAATAGTGTGTTTTTTTTTTAACTTCTGTGGTACTTTTTTAGACTTGGTAGGTATTATTAGGTGCCTGCACATTCACTTAGGGGTAGAATGGTGCTAAAGAAACAAATATCTTCTCAATAAATGCCCCATAATAGAGCATTACCCTATTCTGCCTAAACAAGATCTCCTAGGTACATACTGTACGTAGTTGCAACTACCAAAAAAAGTGTGTTGTATATAATTTTAAAAATAAAAACTTCAAGCAGTCCACTGTAATGGTTATGGGATTAGAAGTCCTTTGGTACTGTTCCAAGGTTTTAGTATGTTTTGACTATTTACTGTTTCTGGTTAACTTCTTTTGGAGTATCTGACTAGCTCTATAGAACTAAGCAGGGCCACCCACCCTCATCGGCTATTGGTGTCACTGGAGTGCCCTGCTTTGCTTTCTAGAGCTAACAAGATTCTCCTAAAGAGACTGGAAGCAGGAGCTGCAGGGCCCCCATGTAAGCTGTGGACTTGAACTAAAAGGGTTTGTTTGACTACTTACTATGGGACAGTGACAGGGCATTCCAGGCATCATAACTACTACTGTGGTTATGTTGCTTAGAGTATTCCCTTGTAATTACAAATTACCACCTAAATATTAAATTGTATGCCTTAAGGACCAGTAAAATACATCTGTAATAATTAACAATTTTTCAGAAACCCTGTGACATTACATACTTGTAAAGAGCCTTTAGTAATTATGAAATTGGTCCTTAAAGGAACACTATAGTCACCTAAATTACTTTAGCTAAATAAAGCAGTTTTAGTGTATAGATCATTCCGCTGCAATTTCACTGCTCAATTCACTGTCATTTAGGAGTTAAATCGCTTTGTTTCTGTTTATGCAGCCCTAGCCACACCTCCCCTGGCTATGATTGACAGAGCCTGCATGAAAAAAAACTGGTTTCACTTTCAAACAGATGTAATTTACCTTAAATAATTGTATCTCAATCTCTAAATTGAACTTTAATCACATACAGGAGGCTCTAGCAAGGTCTAGCAAGCTATTAACATAGCAGGGGATAAGAAAATCTTAATTAAACAGAACTTGCAATAAAAGCCTAAATAGGGCTCTCTTTACAGGAAGTGTTTATGGAAGGCTGTGCAAGTCACATGCAGGGAGGTGTGACTAGGGTTCATAAACAAAGTGATTTAACTCCTAAATGGCAGAGGATTGAGCAATGAGGCTGCAGGGGCGTGTTCTATACACCAAAACTGCTTCATTAAGTTGTAGTGTCCCATTAAAAGTTACATTTCTCAATTTTTATTTAGTTATTTTTCTTTTATGTGTGACGTGTCATGATTCCCTTTTATTCCAGAAGTTTGGTCCTTAAGGGGTTAAACATTCAGTGTTTATTGATAATTTGTATTCAAAAGGTAGCATTACAGAAAGGAAACGGTTAGTAGGCAGATATATACAATGTCTGACTGTTTCAATTGTCAGTCGTTTACAATGCGTAATGGCAGGGTGCCATGGTCATACAGTGGGTCATCTATTTTTCCTTTGGTCTGAGTTTGGGGGTCAGTGGTTGGCATTTCCAGCCTATGGCAAGGTTGTTTTACAGTCATGAGGATGTTATCATGCAAACCTGACATAAAGAACATAACGAAAAAAAATTATACAATAACATTTAACAATTGTAACCATTGGTCTCATGTGCTGAGTCGTACTCCCACCAGTCGCATCGGGGGCCTTGATCTGGGGTCTCAGTTCTGTGTGTGGGGGGCGGTGAGGGTTAGCCTCATGTAGTTTACGTAGGAAGGCTTTTGCGAGGCTTGTGAAGGGGTCACCTGTCCAGGCTCCTTTGTGGGCTCAGACCTGTGACCTGGACAAAGACCTTAGGGTTTGTGGTTAAGCGGTTGTCTACATTTCTCAATTCCTTTTTTGTTTTTACATTTTTTTATTTTTTTATTTTATTTTTTTATATATACAAAACCTGTTAATTGGAAATGGGTGCATTGATACCCTGTTCTAAAATAATCTTGTCCTTTCCATGTATGAGTTTTTTTGGGTTTTTTGTTTGTTTCTTTAGTATGAGAACTTAATGGAATCCTTATTAAATTTGAGCTATATGTATTTTATCTTTCAGGCTTTCTTATCTATTTCTTATATGGAATTCGGAATAGCGTGGAACAGCAGGGTTCTGCAGCAAATACAGAGAAAAAAACTGAAAACTTTAACTCTGAAAAGGACCCATCTGCAACTTGTGTATGACACCAATATTGATCATTACCTGCAGCTCAAAATACAGACATTTGGATATAAAGTGTTATGTGAGGCTATATGGAATACACTATCACACTATGCAGGATTGAATGGTTTCCTGCTCTTATATCATCATCTGTTGTGTATAATTTTCCATTCTTCCTCCCCATATTCTAACATTAGGCCTAAGTTCTTTTCAAGCAGTTTGCCCTGCTTAAAATGAACACCAGTATATTTGTATTGGCTTTGTAGGCAAGTAGTATTGGCACTAGAGCGATGTATGTGATTATTGCTTTATTTTGAGCTTTGACTTCAGCTCTGCAAAGCACTGTGACTTAGGAATAGAGTTGTTGCAATGTGCCAAAATAGGAAACCATATCTTTGTTATGAGTTTGACAGTCCTGTAGAGGACTCATTACTAGTTGGTCTTTGACAGACCTTCAGCAGTACAAATAATAGCTGCTCATGGAGAAGAGGAGTTTCCAGGGTAATAGAAATTCACCTACGTATCAACAGAGAAGAGATTTAAGGACCCTGGTAGACCTGAAAAAACGAGGATGGATGACAGAATAGACCAATTTTCCACAATAGTATACCTTGGACTATTATTAATCTAATATGAAGTAGAGCTATACATAACTTGGATATCATACAACTAACATTTTCAAAGCTGTCTATATATGACTTGTCACTACTGCCAAAAACTCAAAAATCACCTTTTATGGTTATAATTCTGCAGCAGCTTTGTAGGATTATTAGTCTATGGTGATCAACTCAAAGACAGCATATAATGATCAAATAAATTTTGGCAATTAATAACCATAACAGCATAGCTAGATATGTAATTTATGTTTTCCTCCTTTGTCTTAAAGTTTTTTTTAAAAAAAAAAAAGGGGGGAGGGGGGCAATTTTATCGTTCTATAAATTTTTTTCTTGGTTGCTCTTAAAATCATACAATTGTAATTCAATTTACAATTTTTAAACTTTTTTTTTTGTCCTTGTTCACTTTAAATCGTACGTAACTATTTTCTTCACCAATAGGGTTATTTTCAAAATATATATATATTTTTTAAAGGTCAATGAAATGAAGTGTCAATTTTGACCAACTAGTATTTTGTGTTTTTTTTTTTTTTTTTTTTTGTGTATATATGTACATTTTTAGTATTTATAGATGGATGTTTGTTACCCTCCTATTACACAGAAGGTACATGCAGTGTGCATTCTGGTGTTCTGGTCAGTATGTGCATAACTGTTTCATAGTGCATTCCCTAGAGGGCATCTCAAACACTGTCCCCATAGATTTTGCTGAAATTAAACTCCCATGATTCTCTGGCCAACTATTGCATTCAAATAATTGTGCAAGATATAGGCCATCAACATCTGAGCAGCCAAAGTAAGAAATTCCGCCCTAAAGAGTCTTGCGTTCAGTATTAAACCTGCATAGCAGATCCTATCTGACTTGCAAGACTCAGTGGGAGGCTTCTATATCCAGAGCTAGAACAATATATTGCATTTCCCTTGAACGCTCTTTAATGACTCTCTACAAGAGGGGTGGAATGGTTTTCATTAATCCGCTATATATTAATTTGTCTATCCAGTATGCTTTGCCAGTATAAGTGTTTCTCTTTACTCCTTAAACCAGTTGTTCTTTGATCACTGATAATGCTATTATAAGCAAGCCCAATCTGTGACTGACTGTTTTCTTGAGGTAGATTAAAGGGATACTCCAGACCCCTAAAGCACTTTAGCTTGATGAAAACCTTTTTGTGAAGAGTGTGTTCTATGTTTTTCATTTTGTATGAAGTGCAGCTTTCAATAGCAATTGACACTCTAAAAAAAAAAAAAAAAAATTAAACTGGTCTGCTTTCCTGCAGACTATGGGCCCTGTTACTGACTGGTTTGACTAGCTATACTCATTAGGCAGCAATTAACCAAAGCAACTGCCTTGCAAACATTTCTCATTGAGCTGCATTGGGAAGTCTATGACTGGACAGCCACAAAGTCTGGGCAGGGTTTGCAAAGACGGCGCACACACAAGATCTGCAATTTTTGAAAGTTTTTTTTAGATATGTTTTAATTTGGGTATATTAATTTAGTATTTTGGCAGTGGAGTGTCCTTTCTAATTAAACTAGGAAGCTGCCTATGATGGGATTTGGGATATTAAATGAAGTAAAAATACAATTTGTAGGATATGTTATGGATAATTATGTTTTATAATCATTTTTTACTTGATCTAGTGCATATTCCCCTTATTTGTATCTGTGCCTCCGTACACATGCCTTTTTTCTTTCTTTGTGATCAGACCATGTGCCCCCCTCATTTATATAATATTTTTCTATTTTTTTTCTATTTTAAAAAATATTTATTTTATACAATGCACAAATGTGCTTTAGCAATGCCAGATAGGCACACCTTCAATGTGTCATTCTGTAGATCAGGGGCTTGAAAGTAGGCAGCCACCAGGAAAGTTTTCCTACATCAGTTATCTCCACTGAGCTAACGGAAGGCAAGCATTCTGGGCCAGTGCAGGCCTGCTTCCCCCCTCTCAGTGAGCTGTACTACAGCTCATGGATAAGCATTGGAAAGCCACAATTGTTCACTCTTGCAGTTCTTCAATAAGAAGCCTCTGATTGGTGTAATCCCTGACTGAGAAAAGAGGAAAGGGCATGTCTGCAACATTTGCAAGTGTGTATATTTATATTTATACCCCCCAAAAAACATTTAGGAAAAATACATAGATGTTTTCTTAGGGTATATATCTACTAAACTGCTAACAGTTTAATGGAGATTTCCTTTATAAATACTGATATAAGCCCTGTGCTCAGATTTCTACTACTATTGGGATGGGGTAATGGCTAAAATATATAAACCAATTTTAAAAAGTTACCAAAATACTTTGCACATTACCCCAACACCATAGTTGACACCCCAAAATCCCAGGCCTAAAAGCACTTCCGCATTCAGAGAATTCAGCAGTTTACAAAAGGGGCCAAGTTGGGCCCTCTATCAGATAGCTAGAGGGGTGTTTTTCAGATTGATTTTTGTCCATGAAGGCAATGCTTAGCTGTGAGAAGCATTCTATGCACATTGATTTACCAACACTCCATCTATTTATAAATAAATGTATTAATGCTGGAGTGTTTCTATAATTAACTATTTTGCAAGATTCATAATTTAACACTTTATGTTTGAGATTTTGCTTTCTACCTTGAAGCAGCACGGTTGGTGTAGGATGCCCTACTAATGGCAGGTGAACTTTACACTTGAATAGCCTTTGTCGTAATACAAAAAACAGCTTATTTAAATGTACATAGTGATTTGGGATAGGGTGTTGGTAATTTTTTATTTAGTTTTTGTTTTTTTACTACAAACTGTCAGTTCAAATTGTTTACAGCGGTAGTGTGGAACACAGGCCAATATGCTTTGAGATATATTCTATTAGTGAATATTGGGGGGGGGAAATGTGTATGTATACATACACACAACGTGCAAAAAAGGCTCAAAGTGAAATTAAATCCTAACTTTTCATCAAGTTTACAGATTATATGTGATGGTTTTTAGATTTAAATAGAATGTGTTTCTTGGGTGTATGAAATTTGATTCCTTCTCCACAAACTCTGTGGCTCCCTCCTACCTTACAAAAGCTGATATGGCTTAAAATACATTGGCTCCTACATACAAATTGACCCAATGGCCTGTAATGTGCCTAAAGTTCTGATAAAATGCATAAACTGTGTATTTGACTATGGTCACACATACTGTATGGTTAAATTTTTATATATAACTTTTTTTTGTTAGTGGTTAAGACTATTTGGAGAGTCAATTTTTGTTTTTGTTTTCTGTAAATGTTTATTTGTAGAAAAGCCTGTTTCTAATAGAAGTGTTATTTAATTTTATAGAACGTAAATGCAATTTCCATAAATATTGCTTTTTGTACAATAAAGTTGTTTATTAATTTCATACTGTTTTCTTTTTGTCATGTAAACATCGAATTTACAGGATAGCTAGAGATAAAAAAAATAAATAAATATATATTTATGGTGCCATATTTCCTCAAATGTTACTATCAGAGTCCCCTCATATAAAAGGACCGCTCTTTGTATTCTAGGCTGCGGAAGATATGGGCTTTCATGCCTAGGGGGGGAAAAGCCATATTCCTTAGATATGGCATCATTGGGGAGGATTATTAATTATTAATATTAAATAAACCCGGCTACACCACCTTAAACCCAGAAAGGTTACTTTGAAAAACTATGCTACAAAGAAAATCCCCAAAAGGGACTCATCACACTGGTATACAATCATCTAAGCTACAAAAATACTGAATGGGGAGAACTTCAATACACCACACAATAGGAACCTGATCTTAGAGGGCACAGATTGGGTTGACATATGGTATGCAAATAAAGCGACATCTATCTGCATAACCCACCAAGAACAATCTTATAAGACTATGCTTTGGTGGTATACCACTCTGGTAAAGCTGTACCTAATTCACAAAACCCCTGACTATCAATGCTGGAGGGGTTGCTAACACAGTGGTACATATACACATGTGTGGTGGGACTGCCCAAGGACAGTGTCATTTTGGGAATCGGTAAGCAACCTCTTATCAAAGGTTTTCCATTGACAAGTGGACCGGGACCCCTGGGTTTACTTCTTGTCAAAACCAATAGATGATTGAGCAAGAGCAGAACTAAAACTCCTACACAAAATTACTAGCAGCTAGACGAGCCATGACACAAACCTTGCTCAAGCCCAACCTACCCCACATAGATACAGAAAATTAAAGACGCTCACCTCATGGTTAAATTAACAGCACAGGTCAGGGGTAGAATGAAATCCAAGCAAACTGTATATCCGGCCCCAGGTGCCAATGGCACACTGGGAAATTTCCTGGTATTGCAGTGGGCCAGTCCGGCCCTGATGCTAAGCAAGGGAGCAAGAAAGATAGACAAAAAAAAATGGAACAGGAAATTGAATTAAAGGGCAATAAAGGCCTTTCCAATTTTTTCTCGCCACAAGACAGAGAACTCACCAAGAAGATTGAGTCAACTTAAACCAACAAAATATGGAGATGAAGATTTAAATAGTCTGAATCAAACAGACAAATGCAATGGCAAACAAATTCAGGATTGTTCGTTTAGTGAATCACTAAACATTGACAGAGGTATTAAATAATTGCTTCGAAGTGCAAATGGAAAAATTAAAAAATTAAATCCAGGTTTCCTCTTTAACTTTCAAAAGGAAATATCCAAATTAAATACTAGAATCTCATCCTTGAATACTCAATTGTACAAAACAACTTAATGGAAGAAAAAACTAAGTTACTGGAACGAAGAATTGATCAACTGGAATCGAAATCTGTGGATAGCGGGGACAGGGCACGTAGAAATAACATCAGGATAAGGGGAATCCCGGAAAATATATCACAACAGCATTTAGAACGATATCTGGAAGATTTTTTTTTAATTTTTGGCCTTACAATTTGATAACATCACATTTATCATCGAGAGAGTCCAAAGAATAACACAATGTAGTGGTCTACCAGCTCACAAACCAAAATACCGTATATACTCGAGTAAAAGTCGAGTTTTTCGGCACATTTTTTGTGCTGAAAAACCCCAACTCGACTTATACTCGAGTCAATGTCTGTATTATGGCAATTTACATTGCCATAATACAGACAAGGGGCTGTTGGGGCCTGGCAGGAAGCTGTAACTTACATCTCCTGTCAGCTCCCTTCTCCTCCGCGCCGGTCTGGTCAGCTCCCTCTGCAAGTCCCAGTGTAAGTCTTGCGAGAGCCGCGGGGTCAGAGCGTTGCCACGGGTTACCGTGGCAACGCTCTGCGCGGCCGCGAGACTTACACTGGGACTTGCAGAGGGAGCTGACCAGACCGGCGCAGAGGAGAAGGGAGCTGACAGGAGAGGTAAGTAAACGCTCTCTGCCAGCCCCCTCCTACACAGTATACACCACTGTACCACCAGGGAGTGAGAGCCCCCCTCCCTGCCATGTATCAAGCAGGGAGGGGGGACGTAAAAAAAATATAAATAATAATAAAATAAAATAATATTTTAAAAATAATAATAAAATAAAAAATAACAATATAACAAAAACATGTATTAAAATAAAAATGCCCACCCCCCACCAAGGCTCTGCAACACACTCATACACTGCATCACACTCATACACACACACACTGCATTCATTATATACACACACTGTAAATAAATATTCAATTAATATAATTTTTTTAGGATCTAATTTTATTTAGAGATTTACCAGTAGCAGCTGCATTTCCCACCCTAGTCTTATACTCGAGTCAATAAGTTTTCCCATTTTTTTGGGGTAAAATTAGGGGCCTCGGCTTATATTCGGGTCGGCTTATACGGTATATACGGTAAGTGATTGCGAGTCTGCACTCTTTCATTCAAGGCTAAAATCACCACAGCATTAAAAACGAAGACTATAAAGGACTCTAAATTTGAAGAGTTAAAAATTTACAACAACATATTCCTCGCCACCAGGAATGCCAGAAAGTCGTCTATGGTTCATAATTCTAAACTAAGGGATAATAATATAAAATATGGATGGACATTCCCAGTTGGAATAAGAACTTTCTTTAGAGAAAAAACAGAACTGTTCAAAGACCCAAAAAGTTTACAACAGTGGCTTTTGTCTAATGATCTTGCATGAATGGGGGTTGAGAGATAGAGGGAAGGAGAGAAGGACTGCTTGCCTATCTTGCCTATCTTCCATATCTGACTCGATGTCCTCCCGCATTCTAAAACTCAATCTCTCTAAAACTGAGCTCCTTGTCTTTCCTCCTCCTAATACTGATCCTCCTCTTTCAGTCTCCCTTCAAGTCAGTGGTATCCACATCAGTCCATTCTTGCAAGCGCGCTGTCTTGGCATCATACTTGATTCTGGCCTCACCTTTGAGCCTCACATCCAGTATGTTGCCATATCCTGTAGATTCCATCTTAAAAACAGCCTGCATCCACCCCTGTCTTATGCAAGATGCTACCAAGGAGCTTGTCCATGCTCTAATAATTTCCTGCATGGATTAGCCTCTCCTTATTGGTCTTCCCACATCCATATTGCCCCGATACAGTCAGTAATGAATGCTCCCGCCAGACTGATTTTCCTCTCTAGTCGGTCCTCTCACACCTAACCCTTCTGTCTGTCCTTACATTGGCTTCCTGTATCCTATATGAATCAATTCAAAGTGCTAACCCATACCTATAAAGCACTGAACAATTATAGCCCCTATCTCTTCACAGATCCATAGGTATGCCCCTTCTCTGTCTCTCTGCTCTGCCCGGGACCTTCACCTGTCCGCTGCTCGCACCCGTACAGCCAACTCATGCTTGCAGGACTTCTCGTGGGTGGCTCCATTCCTATGGAATAGCCTGCCTACTGCCATCAGACTCTCCCCTAGTCAATTGTTTAAGAAGTTCCTTAAAACCCATCTCTTTAAAAGTGCCTTAAAACCCATCTCTTTAGGAAAGCTTATGGCCTCCCAGAGTAACCTCTACCTCACATACCTGTCTCTTGCTCTCTCCTAAAGGGCAGCACTTTACTCTCTCCTCCAGCTCTGCTTCACTCCCACCTTATTTGATTGCTATTTCCTGTCCTAATGTGTTTTATACCCCACCTCCTATAGACTGTAAGCTCGTTTGAGCAGGGTCCCCTTTAACCTATCATTCCTGTAAGTTTTCTTGTAATTGTCCTATTTATAGTTAAATCCCCCCTCTCTAATATTGTAAAGTGCTACAGAATCTGTTTGCGCCCTATACATGGCAATAATAATAATAATAAGCTTTTGTATGTTAACAAGCATAGGCCCACTCAGGTGTTAAACTTTCCTAGGGGGTAGTGCTTTTAGGAGTCTTATAGGGGTTGTAGAAATAAGCTTGGCTTATTTAGTTTGGCTGCTACTTTAAAGTGCTGCTACAAAGTGTACTTGGAGATACTCTGATGGTAGTCTGAGGTATACAGAGGTGGCAAAAAAAAAGATTTCTTCACGTCATTAAGGACTTAGTACAGTGTAGTAGTTGCTTTGCATTTGTTTCACGCTCCACTTTTTGGAGATTTGAATGATGCATAATCTGTAGACAGTTCTCTATATTGCAGCAGGAGATTGTATTCTTGAAGTCTGATATTTGTAAATAATCTGTTAAACAAACTCAGGCTAGGGCTGTTGCAAAGCCACTGCCGCAGAGGCTTCCTAGGAATGGCAAATAGATTACTGTAGGATCTGGTAAACTTAGAGTTGTGGATACAAGGCATGTTGCTAATGGCGTAACTAGAAACTACAGGGCCCTGGTGCAAAAACTGCCCCGGGGAACCCCCCCCTCCGCCATCCCCTATTTCCCATTAAGAGCTGCATTGGGATACCAGCACATTTATTATATATATACCACCACCTATAATATTCAAAAAAATATAATCAGCAAGTGGTCTTTATAGTATTCTAAATTTATGTGATATATGTATATATATATTTTTTTCCTTCTTTTTTATATATACCCTAGGCGCGATTGACTATTTAAATTACTTTCAATTTGAATTCTGATATTTTATAAGGTTTATCATCAAGCTGAAACATGAGCTGAAGTCTGGCTCAGAGGCAAGACAGCAGGAACAGGAAACATGAGGACCACGGACACTTCTGGGGCGCCCATGTCTGGCTGTCTGGATAAGAATCTGCAGTCTGGATAAGAAGCCGACTGGACCACCATCTGTTACATTTATGGAACCCTACATTACTTATATTTCTGTTACTGTTTTCAATTTCCTTTAACGTTGGGGCTAACATCATTTTGAGGTTTGGTGCACGAGACTAAATGATTTTAGGTCTCTCGTCCAAGATGGTCTCGAGTGTTGTATCTCCTTTCAGGACTTTCCAATGTTCATCTAAAATATTTCTTTATTTTTGACGCTTGATTGCTATATTGTGTAATGAAAGCTGGAGTTTCTGTGTTTGATTGTGATGACTGTTTTCTGTTGTTCAAAATTTCCTCTCTTGATAGTCTCAAAGTTCGGTTTTTGGCACTAATCAACAGCTCTTTCCCAAATCCCTTCTTGAGAAATTGTGTTTGCATCTCTTCCATTTGACTTTTTGCAGGTTCTATTTCAGTGCAATTCTGTCTTATGCGTCTGAATTGTCCATAAGAGATATTGTCAAGCCATGTTCTTTTGTGATGGCTATTCAAGGGAATGAATATTACACTCAACGGATTTTTAAAAAGTTTTAGTGTGTATTATCCCTTCTTTGATGTAGATTTCTAAGTCCAAAAATTCCACTATTGCTTTAGAACGTGTGAACGTGAATCTGAGATTGTAGGGGTTCAAATTAAGGTATCTTTTAAATTCTTCCAACGAGGATAGATCACCTTCCCAAATGAAGATGCAATCATCAATGTAACGCTGCCACAGGACCAGGTTTGCACTCTGGTGGGAATCGTTCCAAATTAATTCTTCTTCCCATTTCCCCATGAACAAGTTGGCATAGCTCGGTGCAAACCTGTTACCCATGGCCGTGCCCTCTACCTGTAGATAAAACTTGTGTTGGGCCCAAAAGGAATTGTGACTAAGGATAATTGTGTGTGGCGCACACACAATTACTGTCACACACGCAGTTACAGTGACACATAGGCACACAGCCACACACACACAGTTACAGTCACACAGAGGCAGACAGCCCTACACACAGGCAGACAGTCACACACACAGTTATAGTCACACATAGGCACACAGAGGCAGACAGTCACACACACACACAGTTACAATCCCACATAGGCACACAGCCACACACACACAGTTACAGTCACACATAGGCACACAGCCACACACACAGAGGCAGTCTCACACACACACACACACACAATTACAGTCACACATAGGCACACATCCACACACACAGGTAGACCGTCAAACACAGAGGCCAGACAGCCACACACAGTTACAGTCACACACACAGAGGCAGACACAATCACACACACACACAGTTACCTCTGTCCATCATGGGCTGGAGTGGAGCAGTGCAGCTCTTGGAGTCTGGATGTTGGGTAAGGATTGACTCCTTCCTGCTTCCCGCTTCCTGTGCAGCAGTTACCCCCGACCGTTGTCTTCTGGGCACCTTCAGCCCTGACCCGCTGTCATTTGGCCATAGTGGAGTCTATGGTGTCGTCGTAAGTCTTGCCATCTGTGCTAGAATGGTAGCTAAATAATATTTAGAGATGTTAGGTACCCCCACACCTCCAATTCCCATACCCAAACTGATACTCATCAGGGAGATCCTGTGTTAATATTGTATTGGGGATTTCGATCGGTAGGGTTCTAACGAGAAAAAGTATCTGTGGGAGAATGATAATTTTTGTGACGTTAATTCGGCCTAACCACGAGGAGCGTTTGTCCCCCCAATTCTCCAGCAGCTCAGGGTTTTTTGTCAATAATGTATGGTTGTGTTTCAATGTAAAGTGTTTTTTGAGGGCAACAATTGTGTTAACTGTGTTTTTTCTCCACTCAAAAGGAAAGAGTGCTAATAGTTCCATGAGATGAGTGCAGGGTAAGTTTATAGGTAGTACCTCTGTTTTGGCTGCATTGTTGTTATAGTAGGATACCTGTCCATGGTTGTGAAGGAGACTTAGAAGGGGTGGTAGGGAATCTTTCGGTTTTGTAAGGAATAGAAGAACATCGTCGGCAAATAGGGCTATTTTTTAGGATGCTATTGGTGACTGTGTTTAGTCTAGTTCAATTTTGTGCTTCAAAGGCTCCAAGGCAAAAATAAAGATGAGGGGCGAAAGGGGGCAGCCCTGCCTCATTCCATTGATAAGGGCAAAGTGTCAGGAAGTAAAGCAGGAACTCATTACCTCATTCTGAGGGGGGAAAATACAGGGAGAGAAGGCCCGTGTAAATTTTGTTGGGAACTTGAATTGGCTTGAATTGGCTTAGGACTTCCGCCATGTAGCCCCAGTGGAGCCAGTCATAGACATTCTCCGTGGGAAGGGAAATTTGAATGTATAGCTCAGTGGCTTGAGCTGATTTTCTATGCACCCTGAATTGGGATTTTTTTCCCCTTGAATTTCATTACACATTGAGTGATATAATTAAGTACTTGGTCAGTACCACTATTTACCTGAGTACATTGCATATTACCTCTCTTTCCATCTATGGAAGATTTTTTCTCTCTTGCTGGGGGTTTGTCTGATCAAGCAGAAACATGGCAATATAGCGAAGAGGATGCAGATAGAATCCGTTGGGCAGCATCCACTACAGAATTGCCCAATACTATGTCCCTGAGGGACATTTATTTTGAATTGTTGCGTCTAAGAAAACGAGAAACAGATCTAGATTTGCATGGTCTTTTTTTATCCGAGTACCATCGGAAGTTACAAATTCCAAGAGGTTTCCGTGTAAGGAATATCCCTACTATTGGGAGATTAAAGCCACATATCTGTAAGAGATGGATTTCAGTGTTGAATAAGTGTTCATTAGATTTAATGCTTATTATTATTGAGGATGTTAGAGAGGACCTTGTACAGGTCAGAAGAAGAATCTCTGAATTAGAAACCAAACAAGCGGTATTGTTATCAGCATCAGAGTCTGCACCGACTTTATTAAAACTGGAGGGCAATATCAAAAATGACAAAACAGACCTCATAAGATTTAAAAGAGAAAAACAAGAAAAAGTAACTGCAGACTATAAGGAGCATAGAGTATATAGATGGCTGAGTGGTAAGAATGATCTACCATACTTTATAAAGAAACGCAGACCTATTAGCAAACCCAGACAATACACGATTGACAAAACTTCTGGTGAATCTACGTCAGAATCTGAATACCCACGTGATCAAGGCTCTACACGACAACAGGGTGGTATGTCAGGTACATCACAACCTTTTTTAGAGATGTCATCGTCAGACGAAACAGGTATACGGACACGTTACCAGAGCAGACACGGAGTGTCAGGCACAGATATATCACAAGACGTGGCCAGAAGGGGCGGATCTTTTGGGGGAAGAGGCAGACCTCTCCGTCAGCAGAGATAGTTCCTATCTTTAATCTATCAACAAGAATTCTATCAGTGGATGAAATGAGTCTATTAAGCAAGGGATTGTCCTTTGTTCCCACCTCAAAACCAAATCCTTTGAATTGGGAGGTAGAACTCTACAAGTTCAGCCGTTCACTAAGACTTAAAGATTTTTTTAAGTCTAAACCCACTGATAGTTCTAACACGACTTTACAATTCAAGACAAAAAGTACATTTGACCCTATGCCCAATCAGGCCTCTATCAAGACGTTCTTACGTTCAGTACACAAAGAATCATCTGATCATTTGAAAGAAAACCATCCATATCACTCTAATTGTACACGTAAAGATCGAGCAATGATTAAGTCACTATCTTGTGACAAGAATATTGTCATCAGACCAGCTGACAAGGGTGGCGGTATTGTAACCCAAAATTATTCTGACTACCGCTCCGAAATTTTGGGACAACTTTCGGATCAATTGACTTATAACAAGTTGCCAAATGACCCTACAGATCAAGTAATTCGCCAGATTGAAACCTGTTTATTGCGAGGACTGCATTCCAACTATATCTCCATGGAATTATTCTCATATTTACAGTCAACAGCACCTAGAACCCCTGTGTTATACACGTTGCCGAAGGTTCACAAAAACAAGGATAAACCTCCTGGTCGCCCCATTGTATCAGCAATAGGGGGTGTATTGGAACCATTAGCAAAATGGTTGGATTATTTATTTAAGGAAACCATTGAGCATCTCCCTACGTGTATCAAGGATACTCCTAGCTTCATCAAGCAATTATCTGAGACTGTGTTACCTCTTGAACCAACAGTCCTAGTGACTTGTGATGTGAAAAGCCTGTATACCGTAATACCTCATCAAGATGGGATACAGGCGATCAGATCAATTTTAGCCACTTCCACTCACTATTCTGGCCCTCCAATAGAGTTTATGTTGGAATTATTGGAAATTGTGCTTTCTCAAAATTACTTCAGATTCGAATCTGATTGGTACAGACAGATTGCAGGGACATATGGCACCCATGTATGCAAACAGCTATATGTTTAACTTCGAGTCCAATTATATCTTGGAGCCCTACAGAGACCGTATCCTGATGTACGTCCGCTATATCGATGACATTTTTATATTAATTAAGGGAAACACATTTGAAGTGGAACAAATGATTGGATAAATTAATGCATGTACTTCCAACATAGAACTCACAGCTGTGATTGATCCATCTTCTGTGGACTTCTTGGATGTCAGAGTAATATGTGAAGGTTCGAGCTTGGCTTACACCCTGTACTCTAAACCGACAGACCGGAACACGTTATTACAGGCAAGCAGTTTTCATCCCAAATCATTAAAAAATTAATTGCCTTACTCACAATTCCTACGAGTGCTTAGGAACAATTCTGATTTCAGTAAAGCTCAAGACCAACTTGACATTATGTGGGATAAATTCCGCCAGCGTGGATACAACAACTATGTGTTACAGAAAGCCTTAAATAGATAATTGGATCATAACATTGCAAACTGTCCATCTGGATGGATTGAATGAGAAATATTCATTGTCTGCTTTTTTATGAACTTGTCTACCCCGGTACATACTGTAGTGGGAGCTTGGTACCCACCCAGTGGGTTTAGGTACCATCTCTATGGCTCAGTTAAATTATGGCCTAGTGGTTACACTAATGGTTCCTGTTGGTTTATAGCTGGATATAATTGCACTAAACTGAGGGGGGTTTCTTGGTACATACCGTGGTTAGGGTATGGTACCTCCCCGTATACTCAGGATCATGTGATTTCCCATTATATATGCGTTTCCATTTACCTCCAGACCCAAAATGTGTACCAGAATGTCACAATATGTGATTTATAATCAGGGTTAATCCCCTTTTTTTTTATCTATGTATATTCATGAGACCTGATGTTATGGAGCAGGGGAGGTAATGCCCACCCTGGGGGAAAGGCATTCACCCATTATGCCCTGTATATGACGGTATTATTCAATTTTTTGCTTGGGTATTATCCTGTTCCGTATATATTGGTCTGTTCTAGATTGGATCATTCACAGGAGTTTAGGTCCTATTATAGTCTATTCTCGATAGTCTCCTATTTACTTCAGGGACCCTTTATTTTCTTTAGTCTTGTCTTATGGGTATAGGTACTCCAGTAGTTACTGAATTTTGATTTTCTTTTGAATTTAGTAATCTCTGACTCTCTTGCCGCCACATAGTGGTCTAATAGTAATATAGTATTCAGTTGTTGCTGAGCTTAGTGATAGTCTTCCTCAAGAGATTGCAATTTTGCATAGATATATTGATAAGTAATAGAACATTTTGTTCATAATCGGCTATTGTGGAATGTTTAGATTTATCTAGATGACAATTCTCTATGAATATAATATATAATCTTTTTTTACAAGATATCTTTGTTGGATTAATAATTATGCCTGCTTCACTTTTTCAGCACTAGAATTATTTCTTAATTTTAGATTTTTCCTTTTTATGGATATGCATTGATTGTTTATTTGTTCTGTATTTTCTGACTATCTAATATTTTATTAGATTTAATATTTTGGTTTAAAGTATATTATGTACATAAGGATTCTCCCCCAGCTACTAAGCTTTTTTTTAGATGTTATTTTAGTCACTATGGACACCTTGGTCTCATAGCAACCAACTCCCAATGAGGCTGTTCTCCGGCCGATCATGTGACGTGGTAATGACGCCAACGTCACGTGATGACGGACCTGGCTGACAGGGAGAAGTACAGGGAGAAGTAGTTTATTCCGGTGGTGGGTAAGTTAATTGCTTGTTATTATTTTGGTATATATGTGAGTATTTGTTTTGTTATCATTAGTCCTGATGAAAGTCTGTGTATAACAGACTGAAACGTCGATTTTTTTTAAGATTTATTAAAAGTTAAGTTTTACTATTTAGTCCTGAGAGTGCTATCTGGATGATCTTTCTCTTTCTCTCTCTCTCTCTCTCTCTCTCTCTCTCTATATATATATATATATAAATATATAAAAATATATATACATAAATTTATTTGTGGTCAGAAACAATAAGCCGAGTAATAGTAGTGGTGGTGTAGGTTGGTTGTGGTGAGCTGAAACCGATGTTCGGGTAGGCCTGTAAAAAAAGCCCCCCCCCAAGATGAATGGCTTAAAAATGGAGTGGTGGGTGGGCTGAACCAGACAGTCTCGGCCCTGTGGAAGGAATTTAAAAGAATCTATAGGACTGTTAACCCCTTCCACAACTATACTCATATATGTAATTTCAATTTTATTTTGACCTAAACATATATTTGCCATAAGTATAATTATTTTCTCAGCTTTATTTCCAGCTCTGGGGAACGGTCTGACATCTCAGGTAGTCCTCCTACAGACAGTTCTTTAGCCTGCTATTGCGATCATGTAATTGCGATTACACCACGATCACAAAGCCTAGGAGGGACGAATTTGTTGGAGGGGGACTGCCTTGGTTGTCAGGCAGTCCCCCAAAGCGTAGACAGCCACTAGAGGAGGACTTAACCCTGCAAGGTAAATATTGCAGTTTTTACACATGCAGGGTTAAGGGTGATGGGAGTTGGCACCCAGACCACTTCAATGAGCTGAAGTGGTCGGGGTGCCTACAGTGTCCCTTTAACCCCTTAAGGACACATGACATGTGTGACATGTAATGATTCCCTTTTATTCCAGAAGTTTGGTCCTTAAGGGGCTAACGGAAAGGATCTCAACTCACCACACAAAAGGAAGTTGGCTCTAGGGGAACTATACATACTACACTCAGCTGTTGCATGCCTGCAGGAGACCTATTTCTGTAAGCGGGATCCACCGCAGTTAAGATCTCACAAATAACCTTGTATTTCATACTTACTCTCATAAGAAATCTTGGCCTTCAAGCTGGACAAACAATACTCTAATAGGGAGGGGAGAACACTCATAAGTGGCACCCTTAACACCATACCAGTGACAATAAAAAATATTTATAACCCAACACAAGAAGATTTCCTGACCAAAATACTCAGGGTAATTGAAAAATTCTTAAAGGGACAGCTGATCCTGTGTGGGGACTTCATTTGGACATTAGACACTCTCCTCTATGTGCAAAAGGCCCATATGGATTCATGGCGAGGATGAGTGTGATCTTGGGTCTTGCCCTTGCTGAAAAAAATCCGCCCTATATGATTACACTCACTACTTTCATAGGACGTATACCAGGATCAATATGTGCTTGGTGAAGGGATTTATGCTAGTGAAAATTAAACATGTTACAATAGGCACAATCACGTAGATGGACCATGCTCCAGTGATTGTTAACTTTCTTGCCACATACCCAGCACGGGGACAAGGCACATGCAAACTCAACAAGTTTTTACTAGAAAATAAGAATATAGAAGATGAGGTAGAAAAGGCTCTTTAAGTATTACTTTAGAATAAACCAAATTGACATTACTCCTGCCCCAACAGTCTGGTAAGTATATATATATATATATATATATATATATATATATATACACACATATATTTATTTATTTATAATTTATTTAAGATTTCATGTTAAGGTTGGAGTTTAAATTTTTACCAACTCCACTTAAAATTACTTCTGATTCCATCTCCACAGTCCTGCTTTTGTATGACTATTTTTGCTGTAACTCCTCCTATAAATAGTGCATCTAATTGATTCAAATCTCTTATTGGGATGTTGGTCCAGTTAACACGTCAAAATAGAGAGACATCGAGACATCATGTAGTAGGTATAAAATGCTGAATATCCCAGGTATATTCTCGGGTTACCTAGCCCTTTCCAAGAAACCAGAATATAGAGTAATGCATATGTTTTGCTTCATATTATTAATCCAGATCTAGAGATCTCTTGCATTTCATTATTTGAAATCCTATATGAAAAATGAACAAAGTACCTGACAGGTACCTTTGCAAAATTAGAAGATTATCACAGTCTATAGCCTGGAAAAGTATTTAACGATAAATAAAATTTAGTTTTCTTGTCAATTTAATTTTTCATAGAATTAGCGGCAGTAATCATGAGGGATTTGCAACTGTTCCCCAGGAGGATGTTGAAGCCCAATGTGTGTAAGCTAAAGAGTATTTTTGTATATATATATTTTTTATTGAGAACAATATTTCAAGCAGAAAAGAAAAGAATTTCCAGTACACAGTAGAGCACGCAGGCACCATCACAGCATGATTTTACAAAACCTGAGCTTTAGCCTATCCCTTTATTCCTTGTCACTTTCTAGACTAATCCAATAATGCAGTAGCATAATTCTGCAGGAATACATGGCAGATTGATCAAGTTGATACATTTAAAAAAAAAATAATCAAGTCAATAAACTCTGGGAACTCCTGGAGTTAACAGGTTCTTATATCCTATCTATACTAAATGCAGGTGTGTACAGGCTAATACATAAGGGATCGCCTCGGGCTCCACTCAACTAATCATCACCACTCATAGCAAAGTGTCATTTGGAAATCCTGCTTAGAAGTAGTTAGTATCCAGTGGATCCAAAGTATTCATTTTATCTGAAGCCCCAAAATACAATTCTTCTAGTGTACGCAACACCTCCACCTGTGCAAACAAGGTTCCAAGTAGATGACTTACTGGCTTCTTCCAAAACTGGCGAACTACCTGCTTAGCTATGTTTCAAAGTCTTATCATGACTTTTTGTGTGTAGGTCTTCCATTGTACAATGTATCTTGGGGGCAATGACGGTAGCTGTGGCAGGAGCAGAGAGTACAAACACAACAATCCATTCGCCAGTCCACCTTCTGCCCTACAAGTCGATTTAATGTGTCAGTTCCCGCAAAAGAGCGGGTCTCTCTGGTATTTTGCTCACACATCCCTGGATTTGTTGGTAGTGGTAGTCTTGCATAAAGGAAAGCACGAAGCGGTTTTCACTGGAATCCCCACCTCCTTTGATAATTTGTGTATCTCAGTCTTGGTCCATTCCACTAACCCGAAGAGGTGGCATGCAGTGTCATATCACTTGAAATCAGGGAGCACCAGGACTCCCTTCTACCGTCGGTATAGTCAACTGTAAGACCATTAATTGAGCTCACTTTGGGGAATGGGGACACAATTTTGCGAATAAAGGTCCACTGTACTGACTGTAAGCCAAGTCCCCAGATACCATATTTAAGAGTCTGACCATTAGAATACAAATCTCTGGGAGGGCACATCTGCTTGGTATGTCAATGTTTAGTATATATTATATATTACGTGGTTGGACACCTGTGTAAGCAGCTATTTTATGATGTGTTTGTTTACTATTCCAGTATGTCGGATGGATTCCATGGATTCCAGTAATGGCTTGAGGGCAAGGATGAAAAGAAGCGGGAAAATGGCTCTTTGAATGCCCATTAACCAGGACTTGAGCCGATGGGTCATTATATAGAACCTTAATCCTCTTCATTGGATAGCTCCTATCCGCTCAAGCATGAGGAACAGGAAGTCCCAGTGCACCCAGTCAAACACCTTCTCCGCATCAGTAGACAGCAGGAGAAAGATGCTTGACTGACTCCTTCATCCATGTATCAGTGACAGAACCTGTGTATTATCCCTGGGCTCTCTCTGAGGAACAAACCCTACCTGAACTAAGTGTATCAATGAGGGAACATACTGTTGAAGGCACATCGCTAGTATTTTTTGCAAACGATTTTAAATCACAATTCAGGAGCGATATAAGTCTGCAGTTCGCACAATGCTTAACATTCTTGCCCTCTTTAGGGATTATCGTGACATGTGCCGAAAGCATTTGCACAGAAATCATGTGATCATCCTTGATTGCGTTAAAGGCCAGGAGAAATTGTTTGTAGAGTTATTCTGCAAAACATTTATAGTAATGCAGGGGCAAGCCATCCAGCCCAGGGAATTTGCCCGATTTTGTGGCCTTAACAGCTGCACTGAGTTGCTCCTGGGTCAGTGGGCATCTAGTAGTTCTGAAGTGTCGCCAGGAAGAGCCTGTCATACATATGTAGGCTAGTTTAGTTATCCATCTTGCAATAGAAACATTTTATGCTAAAAAATCTCTTTATTTCCCATTAAAAAGGGCAAAGAGAAGGCCTAATTTCCCAAATGGTTTTGTACGTGTTGGGAAAAAAAAGTTCCAGTAGGTGATATTTTCTTTCTAAAGGAGTAAAATGATTACTGTAGAAGGTTGGAAAATACTTCAGGATTAAGAATTGCTGTATTTGTATTTAATTTACTGGATTTTTGTAAACTCTAGGGGCAGGGGACTGCCACACCCCCTCACTCCAGAAACACTTCTTTATTAAAGATATACACACAGTTTAGCCACTGACAGTACTGAATGATTAGAACAAGAAAGCAGAGAAGGAGAGGACACCCAGGTAGGCATATAGTAAGGATATCACCAAATGTTTGTAGTTTCTTTGATTGTCTGCAGCCAGGTTGTGAATTTAAAGCTGCTCACTCACTGCTGTCCGAGCTGAGACAGTATGCACACTTTTGATAATGAGGGTTGTGGCTAAGCGGTTCCTTTAAATAGGTAACTAAATCCTGACTTTCTAAGTGTAACAATGCCTGCCTTATTCTATCAAATTAATATTAGTTTGAATGTCCATAAATGTAACAGAATGGAGTTACAATGTTGCTAAAGGCTTTGCAACATATTCGGGACTCTAAATACACAGCCAAAAGGATTATGTATGTGTCTAACAAACTGTAAACGGAAGCAGATCTGAATATAATATTGCTAGTTCCTATATTATCTTACAATTTTTGTATAAACTTTTAAAATTATTTAATATTCTGAAAAATATTTTAATTTTTTTTTAATATATTGGTATATTTCTTGATATTTGAATATTTTGAGAAGAACAAAACAAAAACATTTTATTTTTCTTTATTTTTGTGAGTTTTAGCAAATAATACGTTTTATGTGAATAGCATATAAACAATATGGACACTGGAGTTGGACAGACATCACCAAGCTGAACCTACTCAGTTTTGTGGTTATGAGCCAAGACAACCAAACTCCCCTATAGGCAACTAATGAGCTTGTAATGTGTGGAATGCCAGGAATGGGCTTCATGCGCCTTGTGGCTGATTGTCGTGGCGCTCTGAAACACAGACTAGTAAGGCACGTGTGTTAAGTATATGTAGTTGGGCAGCCTTCTATGGCTAGAGAGCAGAGCTTTAGTATGCTGGTGCAGAAACAGGAGGCCGTGGTCGTACGCGGCTCAAGCGGGGTTGGCTATAATGGTACAGGGGTACCGCATGCGTGCTCTATGCGATCAGGGGGTGGGGGGGGGGACAGGGATACACTATCTGAGAGCTATATCTGAGGCCTATGGAGCCAGAACAACAGAGGCATGGTAGTTTCAATTATCATCAAAGAAAGAGAAAAAACAAAAACTGAACACATTTAAGTTGCATTATATGCAAGTTAGGCACAGGTAGGTGCGGCCAGAGTTCAGGGTGGCAGTTCGGCAGCCGCGGGTGCTCCTCTTCTGGGCACAAACGGGGTGATGTCCGCTACATTCCAGGCTGAGTGACTTGGTGGCGGCGTCTTTTCCTCTGGCAGGCCGAATGATCGCTGGAAGGCAGGCGCTTCAGTTTGGTGTGATATGGCATATGTCTTGCCCGCTTTGTCGGCATGTAGGCGACGGGGGCACCATTTGTAAGTGATCGAGTTCTCCTGGAAGAGCCGGGTAATTGGCTTAAGAGATCTCCGCCATGTCAAAGTATTCCTTGAGAAGTCCCGAAAAAATGCCAGTTGTGTCCCCTCAAAAGAGACTGTGGGGGAGCCCCTGACTGCCTCCATAATAACACCACAGTCAGAGTCCAGCACCAGTTTTAATAAGACATCCCTGGGTACCTCTTGGGCTGAGTAGGTTGCTTTGTTAATTCGGAAGCAGGAATCCACCACAAGCTGTTTGGTCTGTTTGGGCATGAGGAGAGTGGCAAGGAGTCTCCTGCAATAATGAGGGAGATCTACTCCTGAGATTGTTTCCATCACCCCGCTTATCCTCAGGTTGTGTGCCCTGGCCTTGTCCTCCATCTGGGCTTGCTGGTCAGTACACTGCTTCTGCAGGGTTCCTATGGCAGCATCTGAAGCTGATTGTGCCAGTTTGGAGCCTTCCATGCTTTCATCCACTGCATGTACACGAGTTGTGAGGGTGCACACCGCTTCACGGATTGGTGCAATGTCCGCATTAAACATGGCCTGGATCTCTTTCATTAAGGCTTTAATGTCAGCCTTGGTGGATGGGGCAGAGTCATCCTGTTCTGTGTATGCCTGTGGACCTGTTCGCCGCCTCGGTGGAGGAGAGAGGTCGGCTGTGCTGCTGTCCTCGTCCGAGGACAGTAGTGTATAGGCCTCGGCGGGCACTATCTTGGCGGATCAGGCCGCACGGTCCTGCGCATAAATGTGCCTATATCTCGGGAACCCCAGCCCGGATCCGAGCGCATCTTCTTGTTTTTCTTCCCCATACTGTCAGGGATTGGTCTGTAGCAAATGGAGCCCGGTAGTGCGGGCAGTGTCAGCTTGTATCTCGGTTTACCCAGGCCGAGTTGCGGAGCTGTTCCGAGATGTGTCTAGCTCATTTAGGCCCAAAACAAAAACATTTTATAAGTGTATACAAAAAAAATCTTAAATCAATTGAAAAGTGTATCCAAATATATTAAGCCAAGGCCTTAGTGGGAAATCTTCTATGGGCTCAAACAGGGGTTCTGTTAAACACTCCATAGTCCATGAAGAGTGTCTTTATGGTTGAATTTAGCACCAGGAGATATACTTTTTCCCAGATACTAATGTAGATTTCTTCTTAGCTACATTTCAGAAACCAAGCTCAATATTTGAATAATCTTTGGATGCATCTCTTGTTCCATATTGAAGAAGAATCCAATATCTCCCCTAAGAAAGATTTACAGGGTTATTCAGTAAAGTCAGAATTCATGGTAAATTAAAAATATAAAGGAACATTATGGTGTTAGAATTACAAACATGTATTCCTAACACTAAAGTTTTAGGATACCTATCAGGGTCCCTGTCATACCTCCCTCCCAGAATGGAGAAATAAGGTAAATTTACTTACCTTTTCTCCCATGTCATGTCGGTATCGATGCGGATAGCCCTGCCTTCATTGCTGAGATCATCAATCTGGATGCTCTTAGCCAATCAAATGCTTTCCAATAGGAAGGCACTGGGATGCTATTACAAATGAATCAATGCATCTCTATTGGAAGCCATCAGCGTCTCCATGCAGAGCGTGGAGATGCTGAACGTAGGTGCTGCAATGAGATAGGAATCACCTCCAGTGGCCGTTTGAGTGACTGCCACTAGAGGAGTTACTAGCCAACAATGTAAACACTGCCTTTTCTCTGAAAAAAAGCAGTGTTAAAATTGCTCAGCTATAGTGGTTCTGGTGACTATAGTGTCCATTTAAGGTCAAAGTAGCTGAACTGGAAAATTGCTCTAAGTCACCTATGCTTTCCATTCGGCTACTCTCGCCTTAAGTTTGAAATTCACTTGGAATTGGATATTTTTTATTTTTTTTTGTAAATATATTTTTATTTTGATGTTGTCTAGATTTTCAACAGGTATAACCAACATTGTGGACGCGCAGGTCCAGTTAATAAAGAACAGAGAAATATTCCGGTGCTATGTAAGACACCTTTTAGTTGTCATGTTTCATCAATATTGGACTCGCAGGTCCATACTTTTATGCAATATGCTAGACATAACTCCAGCTTCCCAGTGCGTGTGCTATTCCTGGATCTAGTGGTTGTCTTGGGATTTTCTGTTGGGGTCTCTTACGCTAAGGGTGGGTGTCTCTCGTCGTGAGAGGGGGGGTGGGAGAGGCAGAGCGTTCTATTTCTCGGGGTCTGCTGGCATCTATGACTATATTAGTCAGTCTACGTCTCCTGATCCCTTGTCTTTGACCAGCTACCCCTCGTTGGTGTCTCTCTGGTGTGTGGGCTCAGGGTTAGCTTTTCAGTGTGTCTTCCCCCACCCATGCCAGTGTGTTAAGAATCTCCCCTCGTCTTTTGTCTGCATCCCTTAGTCTGATATGCCCTATGTATCGTGCTTGAACCTGTCTATCCGTGGTGTCTCCTCTATCATTCCTATTTTTTGCGTGCGTGCCCTCGCCCCCTGGCCCGCGGGGGGAGGGGGGGGGGGAGAGTAGGGGGGTGGCGTGTGCAGGGGGGGAGAAGGGAGGGAGAGGGGGGGGATTCCGTGTCTCTTCCAGTTCATCAGTAGTCTGGTCCGTGTTTGTAAGGTTTAGTGTAGCATGTCTTGGAAGTCCAGTTTTCCGGTAGTCACGATCCAGTGTGTCCATATCGTCTGGTATGTCTGTGATTTCCCTTCTGCCTGTAGGGAGAGCTCCTCTAGCGTTCTGAGTTCCTCCATGCGTTGGAACCATGTTCCCATTGGTGGAGCGGTCTGTTTTTTCCAGTATATGGGAATGAGGCTTTTAGCCACATTAAGTATTCTGATCGTGAGGCATTTCTTATATAGTGATGCCTTGGTCGTGGTGTGGTGGAGAAGGAATGCTGCAGGGTTCTTTGGTGGTGGGGTGTCTGTGAATCTCTTAATGATTTTATATATGTGTTCCCAGTATGGTTGAATGAGTGGGCAGTCCCACCATATGTGGAGGTAGGTACCTGTGTGTCTTGTGCATCTCCAGCATGTGTCGTCTGTCGTGGGGTCATATATGTGTGTTTGATACGGGGTGCGGTACCATAGAGTCAGTATTTTGTAAGCTGTCTCCTGCGTCCCACTGGACGGTGCGCAGTGTAGTGTGAGAGTGCACATCTTGTCCCATTGGACAGGTGTGAAGGTTGTGTTTAACACCGCTTCCCATTTCCCCATGAAGCTCGGGGGCGGCCTTCTCCACAGCTGCATGAGCATGCCATAGAGTGTGGATAGGCCTTTTGTTAGGGGGTCGGGGTCCATACAGATTCCCTCAAACGTCGTCAGTGGTCTGGTGGCGTTTTGTGTGTGGAGTAGTGTTTGTGTGAACGTGTGCAGTTGACGGTATCTAAACTGTAGCATAAATGGGTTGTGTAGATTCCCTGTCATTACCTCAAGGGACTTGAGTTGGCCGTTGGTGGTCGCGTGGTAAAGTCTTGGGATCCCCTGTCCCAGAAGTCGGGTTAACGTCTTCAGTTCTTTCCCTGGAGGGAAGGTCTCGTTGTGGGTCAGCGGGAGTAATGGGGATGGTGTGGTGGTGAGTGTCAGTGGCGTGGCCAGTCTGTGCCACACCTGCATCGTGGCCTTGATAAGGGGGTGTGGGGCCGCCAGTTGTCTGCCCTGTTGGTGGTCTAGCCAGGGGAGGATCGAGATGGGTCTGCCTATCTGTGTTGTCTCTATGTCCTTCCAGGGTTTGGTCACTCCTGGTTTAGTCCATTCTACTATCCGTTGAATGTGCGAGGCATTATAGTACCCTTTAAAGTCTGGGAGGGCTAGCCCTCCCTTTTCTTTTGGTAGTGTGAGTATATCGTGCTTTATCCTCGCTTTTAATTTGTGCCAGGCGAACCTGAGGGCCATGGACCTGAGGGAGGCAAAGAAGGCCTCCGGGATGACGCTGGGGACGGCCTGGAACAGGTACAACACCCGCGGCAGGATATTCATTTTAAGAACCCCCACCCTTCCGAACCACGAAAGCCGCACCTATTCCCATTCTTTGAGGTCTTTCTGGATGGTGTCCAGCAGCGGTTGGAAGTTGGCCGCATATAGCTGGGTGAGATCTCTCATGATCATCGCCCCCAGGTATCGCAGGGAGGAATCTGACCATTGGAATGGAAGTTCCCGCCTCAGTGTCGTTGCCTTGCGTGGCGGGATTGATATGTTGAGTATTGTGGATTTGGAGAAGTTTATCTTGAAGTTCGATAGTTCTCCATATACGTCGAATTCCTGCAGTATTGCCGGCATAGTGGTTTCTGGTTTGGTGACGAAGAATAGTAAATCGTCTGCATATGCTGCTACGGAATGCTTTTTCTTCCCTATTTCCAGCTCCGGTATGAGTGGGTTGCTTCGGATCGAGTTCAAAAATGGTTCTAGGGCTAGTACGAATAGGAGGGGTGAGAGGGGGCAACCCTGTCTGGTCCCATTCTGTATTGGGAAGGGGTTGGTGAAGGCTCCATTTACGCACACGCTCGCCGTCAGTTTGGAGTAGAGCGCTCTGACCCAGGCCATCATAAATAGTCCCATCCCCAGCTCTTCTAGCACATGGAACATAAAGTCCCACGATATCCTGTCAAAGGCCTTCTCTGCGTCCGTTGAGAGCAGAAGAAGGCCCGTGTTGCTGGGTGTTGCGGCGTGGATCAGGGCAAGTGCCCTGGTCGTGTTGTCCCTTGCTTCCCGTTGCGGGGTGAATCCCACTTGGTCCCCATGGATCAAGTCCGGGAGGTAGGTCTGTAATCTCTGCGAGAGTATCTTGGTGAAGAGTTTCAGGTCGCAGTTGAGCAGGGATATTGGCCGGTAGTTGGCGCATATTTCAGGGTCCTTCCCTTCCTTAGGGATTAAAATTTGCCTCAACGGACTGCGTTGGGACTTGGCGTTGGCGCCTGTTAGGGGTGTAGAGGCATGCAAACGTGTAGCGTCGGTCAGCTATCATTCCTTTCACGCATATGTATCGTCCCTGTTTGTCACAGAGAGTGTCGGTGAGGTCAAAGTGTAGTGACTTGTGAATCAGAATCGCCGTGCCTTTAGTTTTCCCTTCCGGGTTATTACTGAGAAAGCATTGGGTGTATCTGTGGTCTGTGAGCTTAGGGGCCTGACCCTCTTTAAAGTGCGTTTCTTGGATTAGTACTACGTGCGCTCTTTGACTGTGGAAGTGGCGGAGCGCATTAGAACGCTTTTCTGGTACGTTCAAACCCTTTGCATTGATGGAAAGGAGGTTAATCTCCGCTCTCGTATGTGTGGTATGCGTATGCATGGCCAAGGCGCCACTGGGTTGTCGGTTTGTGGGGTGGGGGAGAGGGGGGGGTTGGTGTGGTCAGTGGTGGGAGGGTGTGGGTGACGTAAAGGCTGTGCAGCTGGTGCAGACCTTAGCTCTTCCCTCTTCCCCGGGGCCCCCCGGAGCGAGAGCCACGCACTTGAAAAAGTAACAAATTCAACCAATAACAGTTAACCGTATTTCTAACTATGTAACCAAGTAAGGTAAAGGTGTGGGCTAGGTGAGTACCCCCGCCGTAAACTGTACACCCCCGTCCGGTGGGAGCGTGGCCTGTCTCCTCCTCGTCCCCAAGGGTTGATCCCTGTCTTCCAGTTGGGGTCAGGAGTCTGGTGTGGTACTAAAGTGTGCCCTTCCAGAGGGCGGTGTGTGGGAGACCTTTTCCTAACTAGTGTCCTCCGTCCTCACCCGCCTAGAAGATTGTCTAGCCAAACTCTATTGGTAGTGTCAGTTGGGGGACCCGCACCTCAGGTGTCATTCCGTATCCAGGGTGTCTAGCCTGGCCTGTACGGCTTGTGTGGTCTGGACTACTTTCGTGTAGTGACTTCACCCCTCTATCCTCCCTCATCTCGGCCCGTGGGTCAGTCAACCTTGTGAGAGTGGCCTTGTCAATCGGGTATTTCCCCCATGCGGGTCTCCTAAGTTTCAGCCCCCCCGTGTCTACATTGGGAGGTTTATTACTTTACTGACTCATTTGATGGCGAGGGCCTGGGTAGTGGGGGCCTGGGGGGGGTGGGGGTCCCCTGGTCCGGCTTGCTCGTGACTAGGTGGTGGCCTCTCTGCTGACCTCTTCGGCCTACTACTTCGGGGGGGGGGGGGGGTCTACCCTTCCCTCCTTATCCCTCCCTCCATGCCCCCCTCCCCAAATCGACCATGTTCTCTCGTAGATCTTTCACGGCCCCTTTAGTCCCCCTTTGAGAAGAGCCCAAGCAAGAGTTCAAGTCCCCATAGTGTCCCACTTTGCCCCCCACGCCTCCCAAAGTATACAGCGGAAGCTGAAAAGTGGTGCCCCTGTGTAAGGCCTGTGTGTTTGTGGGGCTCAGGGCCCAAGTGTATGTAATTATAGTTACGTGTTCCGCGTGTCCCCTCCTGCCTCCAGGTTCGCTTGATGTGGCTAGCGGGTCGCCCCGGCCGGCCTCACAGTTTCCGTCCGGGTTCTCGGCCGTCGCTGTGGCTGTCCCCGTTGTGGCGGTGGTGGGCTGTTGTAGTAGTCCAGTGGGTCCGGCCAATTCAGATGTAGTGGGGGCAGATGGAGTTCTTCCTTGAGGTCTTTCAGATCCTGTGCTGTACGGATCTGTCTGGGGCCACCTGCGGTGCTGGCAATCAGGCCCGTCGGGAATGTCCATCTATACCTTATGTTCTGGGTGGTCAGCGCTCTAGTGAGTGGTTTCAGAGCTCTGCGGTACCCCAGTGTGGCCGGGCAAAGATCTGGAAACAGTTGAAGTTGGTGGCCATCGTGTACGATCTCTCCTTTGTTGCGGGCCTCATGTAGTATCTCTTCCTTCAGCTCATAGACCTCTAGGCAGCAAATCACGTCCCTTGGAGGGCCTCTGGGTCTCAGCGCCCTGTGGGCCCTGACAAACGCTATAGGAGTCTCTTCGGGACGCCCCAGCAGGCCGTTGAATATGGTCGTGAGCAGGCCTATCAATTGGGCGGGAGTTTCGTCCCTTCTTGTAGGCCTCGTATCCGTATATTATTTCTGCGGCCCCTATTGTCCAGGTCCTCTATGTGTCGTGCCATGGCCTGCATTTGGGACATTTGTTTTGTTTGGGTCTTTGCTTGGGATGCTTGTGTCGCTGTCAAATTGTCGTGGTCTGCCTCTATTTGGGCCATGCGGTCTGCAATACCTTGTATGTCCGCCCTCATCAGTTGGAGGTCCGCCCTGATGGAGGCCTGGAGGGCTGTGTTGGCTTTTGCCAGGTCCACCTGAGTTGGTAGCGCCTTCAGCAGGCTTAGCCAGTCCGGAGGTGGGGCTGCCATGTGGTCTTCTCTGTCTGGGGAGTGCGAGGTAGGAGTGGAGGCTTCTGACTGCATGCAGGCCTCAGATGCCGCCCGGGATGCCGGGTCCGGTGTCGCGGCTAAGAACTGCCGCATGGAGGTGTGCAGCTGTGTCTGGCGTGTCCCTGAGGGTTTGGGGGTGCTCCCCGCTGTGGAGTGTTTCCCCATTATGAGGTAGGGTGGCAGCTTTCACGCGGTTTGCGGGCTTGATCGGAGGAGCTGAAAGTTTATGCGGCCATTTCGTTCCGCCGCTAGGCCACGCCCCGGAATTGGATATTTTATTTAAGGGAAAAACCATGCTAGTAGGTAAGTGATCCAAGATCTGCTTGGCCAAAAGGAAAGGATTGCCAGAATGGATGCTTGATCTGATCTTATTTTCTTCAGTATTTGGGAATCAGGGAGACAGGAAGAAAAATTAATTCCAGACTGTAATCCCCAAGGATAGAAAGAGCATCCAACACTTTTGTATTGTCTATCCTGAAGGGAGAACAAAATCTGGTCACCTGCTGTCTTTGGAGGCCATGAGGTCTATTTCTGGAAGGCGTATTTGTCTATTATCTGCTGTAAAATATGATTTAGTGAGCAATTTGCATTTGGTTATGCTGAGATTATATGCTCTAATCATTCAATGTGCAATGCATGGATCTCTTAAAGTTGAAACTCTGACCAGCTGATTATGTTTTCTGACAATAGATATTATGCTGCCTTAGCGCTTTTATGTAACTGTGGTAGACTTATCTGAATCCATTAGTTTACTAGGAGTGGATGAAAACAGTGTAAATCTTTCAGGCCTGCTTTTAGTTCGCTGAAAGTTGATTGTAGATTATTGTTTTGATTCCAAAGGCCCTTTGTGGTGTGACCTAGGAAGTGGGTTTTCCTATCCTGAACTTGGAACATCTGTACATTTTGAAGGCAATAGGACTGAAAGATTTTCCTTCGAGAAGAAAGGGACTTGTGATCCACCACAGGAGTTTTATGGTAGCCAAATTGTCCGAATGCAGATCACAAAAGAGGGATTCCACTCTTGCAGAACGTTTCTCTGAAGTTTATGCATATGAGACCTTGCTCAGTAAACTGCAAGTATAGATGATGTCATAAGACCTAGGAGTCTCATGGCTCTTCTGATGCTCCATACTCATTAAGAAAATAAGAAGGCCTTTTATTAAATTATTTTTCTTTTGCCTTCTGGTAGAAAGACTTAATTAGAATGGAACCTATTTTGAGAACCAGAAATGAAATATAAGTTACTGGAATGAGTTAGGACTTTTTCCAATTTATTATCCATATCCAGCGTGAATGATGATGAAAGAGGTTACAGTGTTCCACATACAGTGTATAGGACTTATCGTAACTGAGCTTCTGTTCTTGCTAGAATTAGCTAGTTGCTGAGGTACAATATAAACCCCTATTTTTCTGAGATATTGGACTGGAAGGATGTTTGTTATTATCCTTGGTTGATGAGGACTGCCAAAAGGGCATCGTTCTTGAAGCAAATAAATGTTCCATTTAATTTTACTGTAAATTTCTGAAAGTTTCTAATTTTTTGAGCAATTAAAATGTGTTGTTAAAAGGACCACTATAGTGTCAGGAAAACAAACTTGTTTTCCTGGCACTATAGGGTCATTAGGTCCCCCCCACCCTCAGAGCCCCTGTTCCGCTGGGCAGAAGTGGTTTTTAAAACCCCTTCAACCACTTACCTTTCTCCAGCGCCGGCCTCCCTCGGCACTGGTGACCTCTCCTTCCCTGCCGACGTCAGCTCCGAATGTGCATGTGATTTTTACAGTGAGAATCGTGGAAGTGCCTCTAGCGGCTGTCAGTGAGACAGCCACTAGAGGCTGGATTAAACCTCAGTGAAACATAGCAGTTGTTTTCAGCTGTAGGGTTAAAACTAGAAGGACCTGGCACACAGACCACTTTATTGAGCTAAAGTTGTCTGGGTGCCCAGAGTGGTCCTTTAGGCATCTTTTAGATCCAAAGATTCCATCGTCTTTTAGCATAAGCAGACTAGCTGAAGATATGGATTCCAGGATAAGGCAAAATGTTTAGTATGTAGGGTTTTTTTGTATTCAAAAGAAAAAAAGGTTCTCTAATGCTAACAGAGGAGATATTCTGGTATCAGGCCTGTTGGGGATGATTGTGTTCCACCTTTCACACCGAGCATGCACATCTTTGTAACACGTCAAAGCCATTCCCGATACGTGACTAGTATAGGCAGAAAGTGGGAAGAGGCACCTAGCATGCATATTCAAGGACAAATTCTAAGGAAAGGGTTTGAATACTGCTCGAATGCACCCAACGAAAGCCAAAAGAGCCCTGAAGCACAACACGTGCCTTCACCATGGGCCCGGTACAAAAATAAAAACGTGATATCTCGCCTATCCTGTCCCTTGAGGGAAAGGTCGATACTGGCTCAGTTTTATAGTATGGGAGGAAGAATTATTATGTCAATTATGTATGCCAAAAATCTATTTCTGTCCTTCTCTGGGAAACAGCTGCAAAATTCTCATGTGCTTACTGCTGCTATACGTATAGAAAATACCTGTATAAAAGCATCAAGCCTTAGGCCACTGTAACTCAAATACATTTTTCATTAATTTACCCTTATTAAAAAAAATTAAGAGATGACAATCACATGAAACAATTTTATTATATATCTGAGAGGCTCTATGTAAAAATCTTCACTGCATGCAGTCCTTTTCATATGATTTCTAGTCAAAACATAACACCTGTCCCAATAATTTCCAAAACTATTCCCAACAGGTGACATTTTAGTAGGATATCTTATTTGACTGATTTACCTCTTCTTGTCCCTTCTTCCCTATGTGTTGCATTCCATTTCATGCAGGAGCTTGTTTCAAATACTCCACTCCCCCAAGCTCACACAGGGCTGCTGGAAGGTGTATGTAGAGAAAGGAAGGGGGTGTTAAGTGACAGGAGACAGAAGAGTCAGTGACTCTAGAAAATTAAGCAGAGGCAGCTTTCACTAATTGAGAACACCGCATACAGACAGACTCTTAATCTTAGGTAAGCCAGCCTGTGAAATGAAGTGTGTGATGAATACCTTTACTGAATGAACGTGGAGGGGAGTGAGTGGTATGTTACGGGACCTGTTGATCATGTCAGGCGGGAATTTAGGCTTCAGCATTAATATTGTTAGAGATGAGTCACTGGCTTATTAAGGACCATGTGTATTAGAAAATATCTTTTTTTTGCATGTGCTAAATAAAGATCTTGAGGTCTAATGACTGAGAGCAGGAAGGAGGGAATCACCTTAAATAGGCTCAGCAACAAGTCTGTGTTTGAGGACTATGAAGAGAGGAATAAGGCGAGATAAATGAGGATAAGAATATATATATATATATATATATATATATATATATATAAAATATATAATTTAGTTTTCTTTTTTTGTTTTTCATCTCATACATTACATTTAAATTACCTCCAGTTGACAAAGTTAAAGGGGCACATGGATACAAAACTACCTTCTCCAATGTCTGAATGTTAACAGCTTAAAGTTGGTGTGACCATTATTTGCAACCACTATAAATCAGACAGAAAAATACTTTAACATTTATAGTTTCACTGCATAGGAAGAGAAACTAAGGCACTAGATGTAATTATATGGTATGTATTATATTTCTGTCTTATCTAATATTAAACAACAGTTACCTTAGTATTAGAACATGGCTTACATTAGCAGCAGGTGCTAATATTGCAGGAAGAAGCAGGTTTAGGCACCAACAAAGAACACTGCTTATCTGCAACCATCGCTGACGTCAACAAAGTATTCTCTTCCCGACTAACAGGGCAAATCTCACAAAGAGACTTTTCAGGCACAAGAACACAGAATATATTACTGAACTGAAGCAACGAGGTGAATCACGGAGAGGGTTGATGCACTTAACTGGGAACTGTAGAAACATGATCAGGCCAAAGCAAACACAAAAACTGCTAAATAGCAATTTTGTGAAGAAAAAAAAACAACTATATGACGAGGTAAACTTTATAGCAGCTTCACACTTGTGTTCTTTATCTCCAAAAGTGATAAACACAGAAAGATTTATTTATGTTCCCACCCACTTGGGTTCTAAAAAAGTGTTCCACGTTCACATCAATTTGGCCAAAACAACCAAGCTGGAAAAAATTCTCATCTGTTTTTCCAACTTGACTACATCTGTAATACTCTTCAGTTTTTGACTTAGTGTCTAAAACCCTGTATGTAAACTATATTATGCAGTGGGGAGATATATTATACATTATAGCTAACAGAAAGTAAGGCAATGTTCCAAACGTGGTGCAATCATTAAGGAAACCAGTGGAATGCTCCTGGTGATTCTATAGTGACTGAGACACTTTATGAACTTTGACTGCTTTATAAAAATCCCCAGGTAATGTTCTAAGCAGACCTTGAAGTGGAGCTTATTCAGTAATTTTGCACGGATAATGTGGAAGCGTAAATTCCATATTATAAATGCAGGAGAGGAGGAGACCTCTGGGTGCCAAGGTGAGACCCAGTTTTTGTAACGAAAATAAATACATTTCCAAAGATTCCACACAGCATCAAATCAAGGGGGAGAACAAAAACACATGTCCAGCACTCTTTAGGAAATTCCACCTAGAAAAGATTTTACTATTAAGGCTATCATTAAAACTGAAATCAGTTAGTTTAGATAAAGAAAACCATGTTCTTGGATAGAACAGTGGCTTAAAGATAGAATGCAGAAAGTAGATGTAAATAAAACATTTTCAAATTGGACAAAATTGATAAGTGGAGTTATTCAGGGTCCTCTTTAATCTGTTTATAAATGATCTTGAAGTGGGTTTGTCGGTGTTCGCAGATGACACAAACCTAGGTTCATAAATTCTCTACAGATGGAGTTGGATAAAATTGGGAACTGGGCAAGCAAGTGGCAGATGAGATTAAATACAGATAAATGTAAAGACATGCATTGTAGAATAAGGAAATCACAAGCTACTTATACATTAAATGGGGTTGAGTTAGGTATAACATTAAATTAAAAGTACTTGGGAACAATTATAGATAATAAACTAGACAACAGTATGCAATGCTGGTCTGTCTTGCAAAAGCTAGTAAGGTGCTTTCGTGTATAAAAACGTGTATAGTTTCACGTTATCAAAATTATCAAAATATAGTTTTGCCTCTTCATCAATGGTATTATCCCACCTTGAACATGCAGTTCAATTTTGGGCACCAGTTTTAAAGAAGGATATTGCAGAACTAGAAAAAGTGCAGAGGAGATCTACAGAATTAATTAGGGGGATGGAAAACATTAGTTATGAGGAAAGGCTAGAAAAACGGAATTTGTTTTCTTTAGGAAAACGTGCCTCAGAGGCCAAATAATAGCACTATACAAATATGCATTATAGGGTCACTGGATGAAAGGCGTATTTGCTTACAGCAGAGGAAAGGGTTCTTTAAAGTAAGAACAATAAAGATGTGGAATTCTCTGCCTAAGAGGTTGTCTTATACGATTTTATATATATATATAGTGAAAAAATAGCGTCACTCCAAGGTTTTCCAAATCAAAATCTTCTTTATTCTGATAAGTACATCAACGTTTCAGCTCCCCTAAGGAGCTTTCATCAGGACACTCCTGATGAAAGCTCCTTAGGGGAGCTGAAACATTGATGTACTTATCAGAATAAAGAAGATTTTGATTTGGAAAACCTTGGAGTGACGCTATGTTTTCACTTTATATTATCTAGCAACCAGAGCACCAGGTATTTACTACTTTTGATTGGAGTGCAAGGGTTAAATATATATATATATATATATATATATATATATATATGTGTGTGTGTGTAAATGGGCTGTAGATATAAGGAGAAATTTGACTAAGGAGTAAAGTAGGATTTTAAAAAAAATTTGTTGTATAATTAGAAATGGATACAACTGTGTTTTTTGCCATCTTTTGGATGAACAGTATAAAAGAATGGGTTTCAAAGATTAAACTTGTAATTTAACTATATCATTTACCTCCACTGAACTTCTCTTCAGTGTTTACTGAGCAGAAGTAAACAAACGGGTTAAGGGTTACTCCAAACACCATGACCACTTCCTTGATTTGAAATAACCATGGTGGTAGGTGCATGTATGTGCAGTGTTTCAGCTTGAAACATTGCCCATACTGAGTAATCTGCACTTTTGTGCTTGGAGCTAGTTACAACCCCGCACACGTGACTTAGGCAGCCCGGAACTCTAGTTCTAGATTGCCTAATGTAAATTCTGTGCATGTTTTAAGTTCTAGATTGCCTAATGTAAATTCTGTGCATGTTTTACATCTGTTGTCAGCACACATAGTGCCCTGGCAACAGACGTAAAAATCTTGTCCCTTGAAGGCAGAGCACTCTCCCCTTGCTTTAATGAAGCCCTTCCCTATCATCTCCATAACATTTTTATTAATCTTCCCGCTCTCTTTCCTGACTCTGTCTCGTTACAACCTCCCTTTGTTGGCACACAGTGCGCACATAGTTGGTTAAATGGTCAAATCAAATACTTCTCTATGAGAAGAACCAGGCAAGTTATAACTTTAATTTCTAAAGTATAAAAAAGTATAAAGTATAAAAACAGTGACATTAAAAAAAAATTGTAGTAAACCTTTAAAAAGGTGACAGTCTATGTTTAAAGTGTGAATGAGATTGCATACAATAGCTAGCTGGTAAACCAGGGTTGTGCCTGGTTTTATTGTTTCAATATGTGTGTAATGAATGAAAACACTATGCAAAAACAGAAACAATAACATTTTCAGTAATTAAACAAATAGTCTATGACATTACAAATCAGTCATAAAAAAATAAAAATAATTGAGTAAACCGGATAATTGTCTGGAGTGCGCAGAAACAAAATTCAATGGAACAAAAAATAAAAAAATAAAAATAAAAGTGTTTTAATATCATATTCCCTCCAATGAAAGGTCTATATTTACTTACAGAACAATATGTACATACAGAAACATGTAAGTGGAAAATAATCTGAGCGGAGATGCCTGTAATGGGAATATTGTATATTTCCTGAGGTTAACTGACATGGGAACTCTTGTTAGTTCACAAACCTGTCATTGTCTCATAAAGGCCTAAATAGTTATTCGGGTTACACAAAAAAAGGTTTCTTTATATCTACTATTCAGCAGCTTTGTTATGTAACAGGAGCAGAGAAGGTGAAGATTCAGGTAAGCACATTAACCCCTTCAGGACGGAGTCAATAGTGCACGTTCTGATCAAAACAAAACGTAAACAAAAACTAGAATTTGCGCTACATGTCTGTTCAACCGTAGTTCCCCTCTTTCAAATTATATGCACCCACACTTATTATATATCATTTTGTTCAGGAGAAACAGGGCTTTAATTTACCATTAACTATTCATATATGGAACATAATTCATTATGAATAAAATTTTAAAAAAATGTGAGAAAATAAGATTTTTTTTACAATTTGTATTTCCGTCTGACATTTTAGCTGTGAATGCCATAATACTGTTAGGTTTTACTGCACAAAAATGCACATATTTGTAATCAGCGATGTCTCACGAGTACAACAGTATCCCCCATTAACATGTTTTAGGGCGTTTTGGAAAGTTACAGGGTCAAATATAGAACGTTCCATTTTCAAATAGAAATTTGCCAGATTGGCAATGTTACCTTTGAGACGGTGTGGTAGCCCAGCAATGAGAATTACCCCCATAATGGCATACCATTTTAAAAAGTAGACAACCAAAGGTATTGAAAGTGGGGTATGTTTAGTCTTTTTTAGTAGCCACTTAGTCACAAACACTGGCCAAAGTTAGCGTTCATATTTGTTTTTGTGTTAAAAAAGCAAAAAACGAATATTTGGCCAGTGTTTGTGACTAAGTGGCTACTAAGAAAGACATGGGAGCATTTGAAGATAAAAATATGAGGATAGACGAGTTGTCCTAGTTAAAATAAAAGTTAGTAGTAGGGGGACCCAGCAGACAGATCTTGGGGTTGGATAAAGGGAAAGAACATCGTAACGCCTCTAGAAATAGGAATTGAAAGGGAAAGGGAAAAGAAGGGCAGAACAATTAGAAGGATGGAGGGAGTATAATAAAGAATAAAATGCCGACTATCCTGGTCCAGGGTCCTGCGACGGCAGCAGGGATAAATATGAAGACTGTACACAGAACTTCATATTATGGATTGAATGTGGCAATAGAAAGTTGGAGTTTCACCAGGAGGTCCAAATATACAGGGCCGACTGGCGAAGGTATGAGTGGATTCGAGTGTTGGATGCTATCTGAGGGGAGGCTAGAGGGGACGAGGGTGTGGGGAGAGCTGCGGTAGTATGTCATTAAACATACTATCTATTAACACAAGGGGCTTAAATTCAGGTCAGAAAAGAGGCTATTTGTATAAATTACTGATTGACAGTAAAACAGATATTGGTTTTGTTCAAGAAACACACTGGTCTAACTCTACGCCTAAACTATGGAACTACAAAAAATTCCCAATGGTCCATAGATCTAATTTGGTAGGAAAGAATAAGAAAAGAGGGGTGGCAATTTTTTTTTCAGGTAGCTTGAAATATGAGCTGATCTATGAGGAGACTGACCCTGGCGGTAGGTTTCTTATAGTGATGGTTCGAATCAATGATATTTTGTACACTTTAGTAAATGTTTATGCTCCAAACCAATCTCCATACAGATTTTTGGGAAATCTGATGCAAAAGATTGACCGCGTATCGTCTGGCAGCCTAATCATCGGTGGGGATTTTAACTGCATCATAGATAATAAAATAGATAGGAATAGAACTAAGCCCGTTCACATAGACGGCAAGCAAAGAACAGGTTTATCAATGATGCAGACTATTTTGGCAAAAAACTGTTTATATGATTGCCTGGAGAACGTCTAATCCAGAAGCGAGAGATTATACGTTTTTTTCAAATGTTCACCAGACATATACCAGAATCGATTACTTTTTGGTAAAATCCGAAATTTTGGAGCGAGTTAAGAAGGTGACAATTGGACCTATAACATGGTCCGACCATGCACCTGTAAGTTTAGTCATAAATAATAATGCTGAATATAAATGTAGAGATAAATGGAGACTAAATGAAAATTTACTAAAATCAGAAACTAATGTAGAAGAACTGCGCACTCAGACTAGAGAATTTTTTGAAATTAACGATACAGGGGATGTCTCCAATGCCATGCTATGGTGTACTTTTAAATCATATATGAGAGGATGCCTCATAAAAATGGGCGCCATTATAAAAAAAAGAAAGGAAAAGAGCTTAACGAGCTTTATATTGATCTGGCAAAACAAGAACGCTTACATAAACTCACCATAGATTATAAAATTTTGGAGGATATTAAAGAGATTAGGGGAAAAATATTAGTAAGAACTCAAGAAAAGATTAACAAAGCTATGTTAATTCTAAAACAGAGATGGTATTATGGAAACAATAAAACAGGGAAAAGTCTTTCAAATAAATTAAAAAATAAAAATAAACTTCAATCTATAAACTATATAACAGTTGGAAGTAAAAAAATGCTTTCTCCAACTCAAATAGCTAAAGCATTTGAAGACTATTATAAAAGCCTATATAATATAAAATTTAATGAGCCATCTGAGGGCGAAACAAAACAGTTTCTGGATAAATTGAGCTTACCAAAAATATCTATGGAGAAATTGAGTCAATTAAATGCCCCATTTTCCATTCAGGAGATTAGTAATACCATTAAAGCACTAACAGCAGGCAAAGCACCAGGCCCAGATGGCTTCTCTTCAATTTTTTATAAAAAACTAAGTGATATAATTTCTCCATATATATTAAGAACATTTGAAGATTTTGCTAATCATAAAGCCATTCCAACGGAATTACTCCAGGCCTCTATAATACCAATTGCTAAGATAGATAAGGACCCTACGTACACTTCGAACTATAGACCAATTTCTCTTATTAATTTGGATATTAAAGTTTACTCTAGAATTCTGGCTGATAGACTTAAACAAATCATACCCAATATCGTACATTTAGATCAGAGCGGGTTTGTAGAGGGTAGGGGCACATCTGATAACATTAGGAAATTACTGAATGTCTTATATCATGCGGACCAAAGTTTGTCTCCCTTTGCTATGGTTACCCTCGATGCCGAGAAGGCCTTCGACCGGGTTAACTGGAAGTATTTGGAAGAAGTACTGAGGGCCTTCGGCATCGAGGGTTTCTTTAAGGAGTGCACAATGGCGTTATATAAAGATCCTCAAGCCAAAGTATCAGGATACATGTTTCAATCAAATTGGTTCCCTATTAGAAACGGGACGCGACAGGAATGCCCTTTGGCACCCCTGTTATATATCCTTTCTATAGAACCGTTGGCAGCTGCGATTAGACAGAACAATGACATCAGCGGGCTAAAAGTGAATAAGATGGAGAACAAAATTGCACTATATGCAGATGATGTTCTATTGACCCTTGCAGATCCTATTAGATCTATCCCAGCCGTATTTCAGCTTATTAACGTGTTTGGTAAACACTCAGGTTATAAAATAAATATAAAGAAAACTAAAATCCTGATAAAAGGCCTTAGTGGACCAGGTGTAGACAAACTCAAAAAAGATTTTAAGTGTGACTGGGAAGCAAGGAACATAAAATATTTAGGGGTAAAACTATCTCTAGACTATAGAGAAACTGGAGAACTTAATTATACAGACATTGCCATCCAATTTAGGAACATCTTAAAAAACTGGAAGGGATTGGAACTTTCTTGGTTGGGAAGGATTGAAGCAGTAAACTTCTATCTCCTTCCCAAGTTGACATTTTTATTTAGTAACCTCCCGTTGAGGGTGTCATGCCAGACGATACGCGGTCTTCAAAGGCAATTATCAAATTATATTTGGCAAGATAGGAGACCTAGAGTCTCATTGGAAATACTACAGAGAGACTGGAAAGAAGAGGGGATTTGTTTCCCAGACATACAGAAACTATATATGAACAATATGGTAGCACACCTAATTAAGTGCGATAATTTTACAATGTCTAGACCAAATTGGTTAGACATTGAAAAATCAGATCTCTGTGACATTGAACCTCTATTTCTCTGGTGGTGCGACAGTGAATTTTTAAAAAATATAAGATCTAGTAATCCGATGAACAATACAATGATTTACATCGTTAAGCACTTGAAAAAAAAATACGGAACAAAACACATATCATTAAATGCCCCTTTAAGAAGCTTAAAACTTTACATAAAGGATATAAATATCCAAGAATGGGAAAATTGTGGAATAGTAAGAATAGCGGAACTTTTAAACAATAATAAAATGTTGCCATTTCCAATATTACAGTCTAAATATAACCTCCCTTTGAAGGAAATATTTAACTACTTAAGAATAAAATCCTTTACTATGGGAAAAGTCCTTTTGGAAACTTTTCCAATTGACCAGTTCGTAGAATTCCATTATAAAAAAAAAAATTGCATCCAGATTTAATCAATTCCTAAGAAGTCAAAGGCAAATAGATAAAGCGCCAGCAATGAGTAAATGGGAGCAAGAACTTCATTTTTCATCCTCTGTCGAGGACTGGATGTTGGGTTTACAAGCAGTAAAAAGATATATACACGGGGTGAATATACAGGAAGTGTACTTCAAACTAGTATACCGCTGGTACTTGGTGCCTACTCGCCTTCATAGATTTCAACCCACACTCCTACCAGATTGTTGGAGATGTGGTAGGGAGTTAGGTTCATTCTCCCACATCTGGTGGGACTGTGAGGAGTTGAAACCTATGAAATTAACCCTAGCGGAATTGGTAGACTTTATGTTTGAGATTCGGACTGTGATTACGCCTCAAATGTTTTTGTTTCATCTAGATCTGCCAAAAAGTAATATAAAACTAAAAATTCTTATGATTCACATCTGTATGGCAATAAAAATTGTTATGTCTAGAAATTGGAGAAATATGGGTGCGTTAAACTGGCATGATATATGTACACAGATAGATTACCAACGCAGCATGGAAGCTGGGATAGCTCTAAACAAGATATCTAGAGAAAAATATAATGAAGTCTGGGTCCCTTGGGTTAGATATATTAACTATAAAACTCAACCCCCCCCGCCCCCCTTATAGATAGCTACCCGTAGGCAGTAGTGAAAATGAGATGTACGGATAAGATGAAATGAATGTATGGTATGTTTGTATGACTGTAGATACAGCAGAAACTGGTATATGTTTATTGTATATTTGAAGCACGGTCCTACTGTTATCCACATTTTATTGTAATATAACTTTTTGTACTGTGTTTAAAATTATAGTTGAAAGCTGTATCTGTACTTGAATGAACTTTTTAAAAAAACGTAAATAAAGATTTATATATATATATAAAAAAAAAAAATTCTACGTGTATACTAATGTAATATTTTATGTAATTATATGTATTTATCTATATATATATATTTGCGGTTATTTGCATTTTATATATAGATAGATATATACAGAATGTCATTCTAAGTGTATTTTGTTACCAATATATATATATTAATAACAAAATACAGTTAGAATGAAATTACATATGTATATATAATTTATATTACATTTTGTTTGAATATTTTATTTATTAATTTTATTATTTTATTTATTTATTATTGTAATTATACGTATTTATATATATAATATATGTGTATATATCTATTATATATATAATATATGTATATTATATATATGTAACGTCATTCTAAGTGTATTTTAATACTAATATATGTACTTATATTAGTATTAAAATACACTATGTATGACGTTAAATATATATAATATACATATATATTATATATATAATATATATACATATATTATATATATATATATATAAATACATTTGATTTATTTTTAAACATGTTTAATATATATTTTTTATACTTCCCACCAGCAGGGGGACTGTCTAATATTTTAGACAGTCCCCCTGCTGGCAGATCCACAGCCAGCTATAGGGGGCCATGTGATCGCTCTTTGAGAGCGATCACATGGCCCCCGGGGGCCTGATTTGCCGTGGGAGGGCTGCCTGGGCTGTGAGGCAGTCCTCTCGAAGCAGAGCGCCGGGAAGGTAAGTAACCCGGGCGCTCCAGGGCTTAAAGCCGTTACGGCGTGCTATGCCGTCACAACGGCTTTAAAGCCCACTTAATCCGTGACGGCATAGCACGTCGTAACGGCGGGAAGGGGTTAAAGGAACACTATAGTGTCAGGAATGCTAGTGCTAGTGTGACTGTTTAGGTAACCGGCCCGCCTTAGATCATTTAGGAAAGATAGTTTACACACTTTTTTCCCCGTGCTGTTACAGTCTTGCCGAGGCTGGCTCTGCCAACATGGCTGTGATTACCAACCTTGATGATCTAAACCCATCTAATGCTTTTTCATAAGAAATCATTGGGAGGCTATTACGGATGCGCAACAAAATGCAGCACTGCGACAATTAACATTCTCACAGAGATGCATTGAATCAATGCATCTCTATGGGGAACTTTCAGTGCCTCCATGCAGAGTGTGGAAACGTAGAATGCCAGTGCTGCACAGGAATCATCTCTAGAGGCCGTCTGAGTGACTGCCACTCTAAGAAGGCAGCGTTTACATTGAAAAACCTGCAGGGATAGGCAATAGACACCAGAACCCTTACATTATGCTGTCGTTGTTCTGGTGACTATAGTATGCATTTAATAGGGAAAGGCCATGAGGTAGAGTTGGTGTATAGATACAGTAATCTAGGTATCATTATTGTTTTTACTGTAAAGAACGCTTTCCTGTAAGCGCAAATGCCCTTATTTATTTATTTGTTTATAAAATATTTTACCATGAAGGATACATTAAGATTTTTCTCGTTTTCAAGTATGTCCTTAGTCCACAAAACATTGCATTGATACAATAGGGTACAATAAAGTACAAAAATAATATTAATACACAATATGTACAAAATTTAACAAAGAACAGGTAGGAAATACATAATCAACCATGACAGGTGCATTCTGTTTTGAGATATGTAGAGAGGGATCTCTTAAAGGATTTTAGGCTTGGGGAAGATTTAAAAGTGAATTGGAGGTCATTCGATAATTGCGATGCTCTATAGGAAAAGGAGGATCGAGCTGCTTTCTTTTTGTATTGAGGTAGAATAAAAAAAGTGCTGGTACTGGATCGGAGGTTATAGGAGGTGGAACAGCTGGGAAGAGCATTCTGCTCAGGTAGGGTGGGAGCTTCCCAGAAAATCTCTTAAACACAAAGCTGGAAAGATGAAGAGGTGAGTCTGGATTCCAGCGACTGTAATTACATTGTAGCACAAATTGGCAGAACGAGTTATACAATGTATTAAGTTTATTAAGATGGGTTTGCAGTGCAGGTGCACATACTACATCCCCATAATCAGTGATTGGCATCAGCATTTGCTGTACGGCGTAGGCAGGATTTGTTTCTGTACAGGGCACCTAGTTTTGGATAAAGTTTAGATGCAAGTTTTTCTATGTGGAGGCCAAAAGATAGATTGGGGTCTAACAACATACCCAGGTATTTGAAAGAGTGGACTGCGATCAGTGTGCTATTTGATTTTGTTTTGATGCATAGACGGGAATTTAGTCATTTGTGTAATTTTGGTATTGTTGCAAAGATTAGTGACAGTTTTGTCAGTGTTTGGGAAGAGTTTGTTTTTTGTGATCCAATTTTCTACCTCTGTGAACTGGTCTTGGAGCACAGACTTAAGCTGCGGTAGATCAGATTTGCTTACGTAGATTACTGTGTCGTCTGCGTACACGTGTACATTTGAGGATGTGCAGACATTAGGCAGATCATTTATAAATAATGTGAATAGTAGGGGGGCAAGAATGGAACCTTGGGGAACACCACACGTGACTGGGAGAGGGAGGAGGTCGCTGTCAGAAATAGATACATATGATCGAAACCAGGTTAGCATACGATCACCAGTACCTGAGTTTTTTAAGTTTGTGCAGTAGAATGTCGTGGTCTACGGTGTCAAAGGCCTTTGCAAAATTAAAGAAAATAACTCCAGTTAGTTCTTCTTGTTCCATGCCAGTTTGGATGTGATTGCAAACTATTAAGAGGGCAGTTGTAGTGGAGTAATTCGGGAAAAAACCTGATTGATTAGGAGTCAGATAGTTAGATAGTTGGTATTACTCACATAGTTGCGTATGGACGCATTTTTCTAAGACTTTTGACAACACTGGGAGTAATGATATAGGGCGATACTTAGAAACCAAAGTAATGTCACCACGTTTGTGGATAGGCACTACTCCTGCAGTCTTCCAAAGTTTGGGTATGTATCCAGACACCAAGGATTTGTTAATTAGGGTTGTGACAGGTTTAGCAATTGCTGGCGCACTGAGCTTCAACAGCATTGCTGATCAGGTCCAGACTGGTTTTTCATTTTTAGATTATTAAGGTGTTTCTTAATAACACTAATAGGTACAGGTCTAAAATTGAACTTCTCTATATTGGTGTGACGGACCGACTGCACCCCGACCGGGTACCTCCGTCCTAATACTGGTGAGTACCATTAGCACTGCGCTGGAGCACCATAACCACTGCAAACCCCATGAACCGCCGCAGCTTAGTTGGGGTCTCGCCGTCTCCTACCCACCCTGGACCTACAACAAGGCTCCAGGTTCCGGTGGGTGAACTTCTCTCGTTACAGAGAGTCAAGTAGGAACAGCTCTTACAAGAGCTTAGTGATTATACTCAGGGGAGTATAGTGATTATAGCAATCCCCAGAGTGTAGTTCTCCTATCCCCCAAACATGGGCTGAGACTTCATGAAGGTGCAAGATGATCTGAGCTTTAATGGTTCAGGTTGGCTTTTATACAATTCTCCAGGCCAGAGGAACACCCCCTAGGCCTGATGGGGCACAGGAACACAAAGGACATAAACCAATCAGAACAAACATACAGTCTGTGACACGCTCATGTACAGTACACAATCCCTCCCCTCTGCTTGGGAGATAATTGAGTAAAGTCCTGTAAGTAACTCAATTATCTCCAGGCAGAAAAAACACATTTTCACAAAGTTCAGAAAGTACCCCAAAACATAACATACCCCCAAATGTTACAACCACGGATAGCCCTGATCTGGGTGAACAATATATCCAAAAATCACCCAGATCAGAGCAGGGGTTCAAACATTTAATGGAAGTCTCTTTTTGACCGGCCGCAAGCATGGCTTCATGTCCAAAATAATTCCAGAGAATTAGGCTGTGCAGCCGGTCTATTTCCAATAATAAAAGTGTACTTCAAATAGTAGAACATTCCTGCACAAAGTCAGGGTTGAAGTGTGTTCGGTAGATTATTTATACAGAACGGCGCTCTGTTCGTGCATATTTAGCCGAACATAGATGGAGGTGGAAGCCCCAGCAGTGTTCGTGCCGTTGAGTGCCTGATTTCATTTTCATGAACTCGACGGCAAAACACAGCTGACCGCGTTCGAAAAAACAAGATGGGCGCCTGCACGTTTTAGTCTATACGAACGGCGACCACCCAGCCGTTCGGCAATTTGGCTGTGGTTAACTCCCAGCCTGGAGGGTAAATGGGCTGCCCACTCCACTTGTGTGTGGTCCGACTGTTCGGCTGTTTGTTCTGTAAACGAACACCATAAGTAGAATCCATTCGGTAGCCCCATATACCGAATCGCAGAGGGGAAAAGGCATGAACAAAGCCTGTCCACAGTGCTGAAGCCAGGTCTAATACATGGGCCATAGTCCTGGGGCAAGAGGCTGGCAAACAAGCCCCTCCAAAAACTTGTGGCAAACTCATAGGAAAAGGGGAGTTTGTCACAATTGGGTCTTTGCAAATTTAGTGGGGCCTGATCCACATTTGTAGTTTCAGGAGGTGTGTAATTTATTAGCTTGGCAATCAGGGTGGTGGAGCATCCGACAAAATAATTGTTAAAGGAATTTGCTACTTCTAAGGGAAGTTGCAGGGTTTTGTTGTCCACTTTGACAGTGGAGGGTTGGGAGTGGATTGTGGGAGTTTGTAAGTTATTTATGACTTTCCAAAAGTTTCTAGGGTTTGATATGTTATTGTTTAGATTTTCACAGAAATATTGGGCCTTGGCTAATTTTGTTTGTTTAGTGCATATATTTCACCATTGTCTATATGCACAGTGATCGTTCATAGAGCCAGTACGCTTAAACGTAGCCAGTACGCTTAGGTTTAATCTGTGCCATGGGAGGTTCTTGATGTAATTTAGAAAAGATTCAAGATTACATTTTATTTGAAAGGACCTGGTGATTTAAAACTTGGGAGAGAATTTAGTAGCCATTATTTTGCACACGCAGTACACTAAGCAGTGGTCACTAAAAAACTGTTCGAATCCAGGAGGCAGGTGTTCTCTCTATCAGGAGAAGTGGAGAGAATCCAATCGAGCAGGGTATGGTAATGGCTTTTAATGTTTATGCGAGTTGGGGAGGAGATTAATTGTGTTAGCTGCAAAGTCTTAAACAGCAAGCAAGAAGTATTATTTTTAGGATTCAGCCAATCAATATTAAAATCTCCAAAGACCAACAGTTCACTATTTGGGTTTTGAGCTATAGTTTCACTAAGTAGATGGGCTATGTCAGAAAGGGAATGCACTGGGGAACTAGGTAGGCGGCAGATTCCTGCAACAATGATTGATTTACTGCATGGAATCTCAATTGTGCCAGAAAGGAAATCAAAGGTGGCAGGAGAGCTAAAGTTTTGTAAGTGGATGAACTTTATGGAATTGTCAAAATAAATTACAATGCCGCCTCCTCTTTTTGCTCTGTCATTTCGATGGCATGTATACCCATGTATTGCAATGGCAGAGCCAGGTGTTTTTGCGGTTAGCCACGATTCAGAGAGCAAAATGATTAGGGGCTTGTAATGTGAACACCATGCTTGCAGTGCATCGATTTTTGGTAGTAAGCTGCGGATATTACAGTGCACAAAGGAGAGTCCTATTTTAGCTGGAAGGCTATAAATGGAATCTGTTGGGGGACAGGGTTAGACTCTACATCATTTGCAAGGGCAAGTAACATGAGTAATAGGAATTTGGACATAATCTTACTTTGGTAGTATTGCAATTGAAGGTTGTTTTTTTTTTACTTTTGTGGGGTGGGGGTTGGAGGGCTTGATTGCAACACTCTCCACCAGCACTCATCAGATAAATTACAGCAACAAAGCAGGCCATGATGTACAAGAATTTGGTTTTCAGTTTGTGGTGAGTGGTACGAACATGACAAGAGTGTGAATAGTGTTACAAGGAATATTAACACTGTCAAATTTGGCATAAATAGGTTACAAATAATGTATATATGGTGAGGAAGTAGTATTTACAATACACATATGGCTAGGTACAGAACACAAACATAAATGCAGGAAGCACAACAGCGTGTGGATGATAATGAAAATGTTGATTGAAGCACTGTCTGCTGTTTTCCTCCTTGGGGAACTCCCTCGGTAAACTCCTAGGATTCAGGGTACTTATTGGAAGTTGGCACTTAATGAATAGTGGCACACAGATAGAATGTGGCATGTGCTCCCTACGGCCGTATGCTCCCCAGTGACTTAACTAAATAGGGATCCCACTCTGCCTTTAGATAGTCAATTGGCTTAATTGCCCACAAAGTTTAACACAAATGCAGTTTTCTAACCTTTGTGTGTGCCTTATTCATTTGGTAGCTCACATCTGCACTTTTTCTAGATTTGCAATATCCTTCTTTAAAATGGGTACCAAAAATGGCATCACATATTCAAGGTTTGATCTTACCACTGATTTATAAAGGATCAAAATTAAATTTATATTATATTCATATGAATCCATACACCTTTTTATACAAGATAGCACATTATTAATATAGCGCCATCAGATTCCGTATCGCTGTACAATGGGAGATGTAATAATGGGCAACATAGGATATGCAGGATTCAATGTAGCAAAACAGCATCAGGATGAAAAATAAAAAATAGAGACTATATAGATAAACAGTTAACTGTATTCATTAAAAGTAAATCTAGTATAAAAATGTCAAGATTACTGTGTGACCCAACACGTAGAAGTATATTAACACAAACAACCTATACCGGCCTTAGAATGGCTGGATTTAACATAAAAGAGAATGGTCAAAATAACAAGCAAAGGGTCAGGATACAGAATGAGACAATTATAAACTAGCCAAGGGTCAGGATACCAGAAGTAGGGAAAGTCAAAAACATAAGCAAAAGTAAAAAAAAACAGAAATATAATACCATGAACGTGCTCTCTGACAACCAACAAGTGGAAACTATGACAGGGCACTGAGAAAAGGGATAACAGGGTTTAAATATGCCTCTCAGTGCTGTGATTGGCTATTACATGGCTTTTGACCCCAAAACGTGCATGTGCGTCGATAAAGTGACATCACACGCACGCCGGCGCCTTCTCTAATGTGGGCAGTGCGCCCTTTAACATTAAGAAGGGGATCGCAGCCCTTAGAACGCCGCACCAGCCGTGACCCGTCATCTTGGAGGATCGGGTGGCACTCTGCCGTGATCCAGGTAAGTAGTTTTCCCTTTTCAGCATGACCGCCCTGCTCATGTGCGGCTCCACCGATCAGACAGGGACTTACTTGTATCTGAAGTATCGGCGCGGTCGTGCCTACAGACCCCCTGCGCCGTGACAAAAAAACAAATAAAAGAATAAAGTGCTCCAGTACTACTTGACACGTTTCTCCTCAGAAGGAGAGAGCTAATTTCCTCAGAGTGTAGGCTGATTATCCCAGCAAATCAGTAGCACCCATGTGAAAGGTTGTCCAAGGCTTCCTCTTTCAAGAATCTCATAGAAGTTGAAGGACAGGGGGAGAGCTAAATGCCACTGAATTTAAGACTTTTGAGTTAAACTGTTTGGGAATGCTTCAACCCCTAAAAGTAAGCTGGCACCAGGGACCTCCTGGAACCAAACTAGTTCATTCTGTTGAAGTTGTTTGGTGCCCTTCGTGTTGTTTTTTTTTTTTTTTGTTTTTTTTTAATTCTTTATTTTTGCGTGCAACAAGGGTCAGACGGCTCGCAGAGCCTCAAGTTACATTTCAATAGATAGCAAAAAAAAGAGACAAAATAAAAACAAGGAAATTAAAACTTCAGCTTGTGGGACTTATGCACATTTTTGTTGGTTTATGAGTCAAAGGAACGTATATAGGTGTCTCTCTATTTCAGGTGAACAATCGCTGGACTACTTAGGAAAAACTAACTGTAATGGGTTAGCAACTCAATAAATTCGATTTACTAATCTAGCATTTCTCCTGTTCATTAGGTGTGGGTGTACCATAGGATGGCCACAAAAGTGTGGTCTTAGTAGCAGGTACACCTAGGTACTAAGATTACACCTCCAGACTTCTAGATTTGCTAGGTTCGTTTGTCGATGTCAGGGGAGGTGGGGGGGGGGAGGGGGGTAAGCACCCCTGTAGGGGTCGTGGCATGAAAAACTAGTAAAGGGTGGTATTGCTCTAGTGGGGGGGGGGGGGGGGGGGGTAGGGTGGCAAACCACAACAGGGTAACTGACAGTTCACAAATATGTGATGTAGTGAATCCACTACAGCAGGAACAGTCCTCAGGTCTCCGTTGCGGTCGAGGTTGTGGGTTCTTTCCCTTTTGGGTGGAATGGCGCTATGGTCTCCGGATTCCAGCGCTGGGTTGGCGGCAAGGTAGTTTGGGTGCCAGGTAACTGCAGCAAGTCCACCGATATGGAGAGTTTAGTGAGGAGTGCAGGTGCCTCGGAGATGTCTGCGATGGAGAGTATCACTTCTCCGTGCTTGACTCGCAGCGTACGCGGGGACCTCCAGGTATATTCCACATTGTGGCTACGGAGCAGTGCCGTGAGGGGTTGCATCGTTTTGCGCCAGTGAAGCGTCTCCCCGGTGAGGTCCGAGAAGAACGAGAGGGTCATGTTTTCGAAGGTAAGTGGGGTAATCCCCTTTAGTGCAGCTTGTACCAGAGCTTTGTCGGACCCAGAGCGGAAACGGACAATCAGGTCTCTAGAGGCCTTTTCTGGTGCTCGGTTGGGTTTCGGGATTCTGAAGCACCCCTCGAGTGTGATGTTCCTTGCCTGTTTGGGCTCGAGGAGGTGAGCTATGAGCCTCCGAAGGAGGTGTGGGAGCTCAGATGTGGGTATATTCTCCGGGATTCCCCGGATTTTCAGATGGTTGCGGCGCCTTGAATCCTCTAACGCGGCAAATCGGAGTTCTGTTGCTGTCCGATGTTTGGTAAGTGCCTGCACTTCTAATTGAAGTCGGGCCACCGTTTGGGTCAGTTGTTCCGTGTTGGACTCCACCACGCCTATGCGGCCTACCAGGCCTGTAATGTCCGTGCGGAGTAAGGCCACATCCGCCTGTATAGTTTTCTGCAAGGCCCCCAACATGGTCTCCAGCATGGAGGCTGTCACCGGGTCATTGGCTGTCGACCTCTGTGGGATTGACCTCGGCTGAATTGGCCCCTCGCCCTCTTCGTCTGGGGATAGCTCCTCGGAGTCATAAAAATCTCCCATGGCGGCGGCCATCTTGGGACCATGTGTTCCGTAAGCTTGGCGGAACAAATCGCCTATGCTGGCGCCCGGTTTGGGTTTTTCGGGCTTCAGTTTCTTGGACTTCCTGCCCATGGTCGTTAGGGGTGTTTTGGTTGCCGTTTTGCGGTCTTAGTGGCCGATTATTGCCGGGTTTCAGGTGTCTTACCCCGGAGCTCGTCGCTCGTGCGGCCGTTCAGCTCGACAGCTTGGCTCTGCCCGGCCCTTCGTGTTGTTTTAAATTGAGAGTCAGATCTTACAATTTGAGTGTTAGTGGTAAGTGGTCAAATTTTACAACAAGAATGGATATCATTAAAGTCTATAAGAGCCATTAACAGTCTCGTTTACCAGTAAATTCTGAGTCGAATAATGCTAAGATTTTATAGTTGGGAACAGGCCAATACTCGTTAACTTTTGTGAATGGCTGATCAGTAAACCTTATAAACATTGGAAACAAGCCCAGAGAGTATGCGATTTCAAATACAGACCACTATTAATATTTTCTACACTAATGAGTACTTCCATATCTTGAGGACAAAGAATGAAAAATACAGATAGTCTTTTTATTTCTATATTGGAATTTGAAGCAAATTTTGTATATTTATTTGCAAGTAACAAGCTGGATTATGATACATTTATTAGTCATAATCTGACATTCATATCACTTCAAATATGGATTTCCTTAGTAAATGAACTGCATATAAAACAAAACCTGAGTTGGATTATAACAATTCATATTACTAAAATCACTAAAACTAAATCACTAAAATATAGTGGTCTGTATATGGAATAACCTGCTAACTATTTGATCTTCTATTAATGACAAAGCACTTCCTTTTCCTGAGGATGAAGAAGGCAAAATATTGACATTTTGACACATCTCACAGGTAAAGATGGGATTCCATATCAAATGAATCACTGCACTGTCAACCATTTGAAAAGTAGCTATAAAATGAAAAACATTATAAAAAGGGAAGCATTATGTTCCCTAAAATAGAACACAGGCTATGCTCTATCCACAAAGCTAAAGGCAGCAAACATACATATGTGCAGACAAAAAAATAATAATGGTATATGAAGGAAGTTTAGTTTATCAAAGTATCTTCTGTAAGCTAAAATTGATTGTTACAATATTACTGGAGTCTAAAAAAGGTTGCAACTTCCCCCTGCAATCTGAAAAATCTAGGAGAACTTTATTTACTAATAGAAACACTAGGTTGTAGAAGAGGGGTGGGGAACCTTTTCATGTTGGAAAGTCACATTCATTTAGCTATAATCAATTAAGGCAGCATTCAAGGAACTTTAACCCCTTCAGGACGGAGTCAATAGTACACGTTCTGATCAAAACAAAATGTAAACAAAAACTGGAATTTGCGCTATATGTCTGTTCAACCGTAATTCACCTCTTTCATATTTTATGCACCCACACTTATGATATATCATTTTGTTCAGGAGAAACAGGGCTTTCATTTCAAAGTAAAAAAAGTAGACTACCCAAGGTATTGCAAGTGGGGTATGTCCAGTCTTTTGTAGTAGCCACTCAGTCACCTTGGGTTGTCTACTTTTGCAAATGGTATGCCATCATGGGGGTAATTCATATTCCTGGGCTAACATACGGTCTCAAAAGGCAACATAACCATTCTGGCAAATTTCAATATGAAAAAAATTAATTGCAAGCCTTATATTTGACTCTCTAACTTTCCAAAACACCATAAAACCTGTACATGGGGGTACTGTTTTACTCAGGAGTCTTCGCTGAACACAAATATTAGTAACTTGTAATTAGTAATAATGCTAACTTGTATTACAACAATATCGTCAGTAAAATTGCCGTTCATGTGTGAAAAATGCAAAAAAAGTCACTTTTACTAAAAATATCATTGTTGTAATACAAGTTACCATTTTGAAAACACAAATATTTGTGTTCAGCGAAGTCTCCCGATTAAAACAGAACCCCCATGTACAGGATTTATGGTGTTATAAGGTTAAATATAGTGCTTGCAATTCAAATTCTCTGCACTTTTTGCCTGGGTTGTCAGGCATGTCAATCAAATTTGAACTAATTAAATCACATAATTATGTTAAAATATTACTTAAATATACACGTAGAATTTTAATATATATACATATATATGTATTAAAAGTCTTCGTGTACACTTATGTAGTTATTTATGTAATTATATATATTTATCTGTATATATGTATTAAGGCCTTTTGGCCTGTAATTGTGGGAGGGGCGTATGACACACCTCTTCCCTACTTAAGGGACACCCCTTACCTGGCTCCATATCGTTCGAGGTCAGCGCTGCATCATTTCCACTTCCGGGTCATCCAGACGCCATTTTACCTGATTACTCCATGAGGTTTTTTAAGCAGAGCTGTGTCAGGAATCCAGCCACAGGCTTTTCCGGCCTACCACCTTCTTTCTTCAATCCATCGCCGTGGATGGTGTCCAAGTGACTCACAAACTGTAAGTCAACCTACCCGTTATTCCAGGCATCAGTCCCACGGCACCATGCACGGGTCAGGTCCTCACTTTACGGCTGCATTTTGTCTAAGTCTGTTCTAAAACCATTGCATGTTCATGCATATCATTCGTTTAAACCCCCTACCGGTCTTTGGGTGTACTACAGGCTTCTTAGACATTATCGCATTTCATGTACAAACCAACGAACCACTGCATTTTCGCCTACACACTGACCCCTACCGGTCATTCGGTGTACTACAGGCTTCTCAGACATTATTGCATTTCATGTACAAACCAACGAACCACTGCATTTTCGCCTACACACTGACCCCTACCGGTCATTCGGTGTACTACAGGCTTCTCAGACATTATTGCATTTCATGTACAAACCATCGAACCACTGCATTTTCGCCTACACACTGACCCCTACAGGTCATTCAGTGTACTACAGGCTTCTCAGACATTATTGCATTTCATGTAAAAACCAACCTTGCTTCATTTAAACGATTGTCATTTCGGTTTGTGTTTTCTGGTCGTCACTTATTCATAGTATATTCTATGCACGATTGCTGTTCGCATTAAAATGCATACGGTTAAGCTATTCATGCTAACTTCTGTTTCCCTTCATACTAAGATTCGGTTATTCTGCTATGTATTCACATATCTTTTTCGTGAGTTACATTTCATCATTTCATGTATTTACATTTGGTTAAAAAGTTGCTTGGTTAAATAGACAGACCATTTTCATGCTATTTTTAAAGTATCACTTATTACATCAGGGTATGAAACCAGCTAACATTTCTGTATAGACATTGGACTCCCACGCTTACTGGAGGTGTTTTTTTTTTTTTTTTTTTTTTTTTTTTTTTTTATATTATTATCCATTTCATTACAATTAAATCAGCCTACGTTACAGGCCTCATTTCTTTGTTGTTAACCATGACACAAGGATTTAATTCCTTTTCATGCATACTCGGGTTGAATCACACGTACTGATCCAACCAATCATACGTTTCCTGCACAGTAATCGGTTAAACTTTCAAATACTTATTTTACACGATCTTAGGTTGTCTATTTTGTTTCAGTTTGCTTATTATATATGTATATATATATATATATATGGTTTTAATAATAATAGTTATTTTATTTTACAATGCAGATATTACTGTTATGGTTAGCCTACATTACGGCTCCTTTTTCTGTCATGCTCGTACGACATACCACGAGTTCAAGGACACGGTCCTATTTTCAAAGAGTATAATGGAGATATGATGTTATTACAACCATGTACATTACGATTACATGGCACTAACTATTCAGGCCATTTCTTATCATACTCATACGATATACCACGAGTATATAAGAACACGGTCCTACCTTCCACAGAGCGTTTCGGGTTGAATCACACGCATTGGTTCAACCACTCATACGTCACGTTACAACATTTTCTGCATAGATTGTCATTTCACATAATTTCACATGGCATTTACAAACTCAGGCCTTTTCTTGACACACTCAGACGACGTCACACGAGTATTCAAGAACACGGCATATACGTCAAGACTTTCAGTTTTTGAATCACACGTTCTGGTTCATACATTCATACGTCACTTTACAGCAACATTTATGATTCTGCATATTGTCACTTCACATTAAAAAGTCCCTTGCATTCCCAGATCAGTTTAGTGACATGCATATCATCTGATCACCTTCCATATATACACATTACACGGCCAATCCCCTGCTGCCAGGTATCGGACTCAGCGTAACGCTTGTCACCAAGCATGGGCAGTCATGTCACTATCATACTCATAGATTTTACACCTCCCACACATACTGCTAAAAGCCCTAATCCCAGCCTATACAGATTACACAGGTCTCACTGGATCCATTCTCACTCTATCCCTTTTTAGGTTTATCCAGGTTTTCATACCTGTCGAATCTCAAAACTTCATACATACTACCAGGTACGTAAGCCTGCTCACGTTGTAGTTCACATACGTTGCATTCTTCTAGGCCATAGAGTACTGGCAAGTTAGGGGTATAGGCCCAAATAGGTACCTCCCTTCTTGGCATTTCTGCCTATCGTTTAGTGGTCCGCGAGGCCAACACCCCGCCTCAACGTTTCGGAGGCAAACGCCATCGGGCCACACGTGAGTTAGCCGCCTCGCAATATTATAGAGAGGGCCTCACCTGTCACTCCCTCCCCCTGTTTTCTTTTACTATCACCGAGAGGCCTACGATTCCTGCCACTACGACGGGTGGCCTCAATAACCCCTCGCGCCAACTCATAGACAGAGCCTCTCATAGCCACTTGGCAACTAGCAGGGCCTCACCTGTCACAAAACAAGATTAATTTTTCGCCTTTCAGGCCTAGTTAGCCTGCCAGTATCACCCCTGGGGAATCGGTCACTACACCCCTTACCATGGCTGGGTCGGCCGCTGCGACCCCTCCAGCACTGGTTGAGTTGCAATCACTTTCTCCAGCCATCTGTTTCAGGGCACATGCTAAATCTGTGTCCAAATAAAATGTATCCCAAAACTATACTTAACATCAATAAACATTTCTGTACTTACGACATTACTGCCACATCATCCATCTAGACATTTGGTGGAATTCATTATCTCGGGTCTATCAGAAGGATTCACACAGGCCTCATACACATGCCTTCCGGAATCCTGGAATGTCCTAATTTACAATCCGCACAACAAACCCTACAGCGGTGGAGACACTCATAGCCAGGAAGTGGCAGAGGACTTCCTATGGGGGCCCTTCCAGTCCCCTCCGTTCACCACATGGCGGACAAACCCCATCGGTATTGTCACGGGGAAATCTTCTCACAAACAGAGACTTATCATTGATCTATCAACACCTCACACCTCTGCCACTCCTAGTCTGAACTCCCTCATACCCTCTGAGGAATTTTCACTGCAATATTCCACCATAGATCACGCCATTACGGCTATCATGCAGGCAGGGGCCGGAGCATGGCTCAGTAAGACTGATATCACAATGCTTTCAAGTTACTGCCTATCCACCCTACACTGTGTCACCTGCATGGTATCAAGTGGGCAGGGAACTACTATTTTGCTCACGTTTAACATTTAGGTTCCAAAGTAGTCCGGCCATTTTCGACGTATTCGCCCAAACCCTATGCTGGTTTTATTAAATATAGCCAGATGCCCTACAGTTATACATTATCTGGATAATTTCTTACTGGTCGGAGAATATTTCCCCTCCCAGTAGCCTAAAAGAAACCATCAGTCTATTCGAACAGGTGGGTGTCCCAGTCTCCTCCACAAAGATTGAAGGACCAGATACCTTCATCACATTCCTGGGTATCATACTAGACTCAGCCACCATGCAAGCTAGCCTGCCACGCCCAAGGTAGAAAACATTCTGATCAACATAATCTCTACATACAACTCGGTACTTGCAACCGCAAGAATTACAGTCTCGGCTTGGGTCACTGAATTTTGCCATTCGCATCATACCTCAAGGCCGGGCTTTCATCTCACAACTCCTTTACATGTTTCCCACTTTTAGACATGATGGACACAGGTCACCCCTGGATACCCAAGCCACGGCAGGCGTAATTATGTGGAGAAAATTTTTAACCACCTTGAATGGTAAAAGCATGTTCCTTCCAAAATTGTCTGACTCCTCACCTACCATTTTGGTCAGACGCGGCGTCTACCACAGGTTTTGCAGCAATTTTTCAGGAACGAATGGCTTTGGGGCAGCTGGCCTTCAGAAGTTCAGGACCTGGAGGTTTTTTCCACTACCTCAGCTCTGTTTGAGATATATCCCATCGTGACGGTTGCCGTGGCATGGGTGCTTTTATGGGCAGGTTCGTCTGTACGTTGCTACTCAGACAGCCAAGTAACTTGTCACATTATAAACAAGGCCGATCCAAATCACTGACTATTATGAGATTCTTGAGGAAACTCACTTGGCTGGCTGCATGTCATAATTTTCTCTTGTTTTGTATTCATGTTCCAGGTGTATGTAACACTGCTGCTGACAATTTGTCTCGCTTTAATTTCCAGGCTTTTCGTTAAATACTCCCGTCAGCCGCACTCACAGCCACGAACACCCCACTATTCCACCATCTAGTAATGGATTAGATGCTATTATGCAACATAGCAGAACATTGTCCCAATTAGCACTGTCTACTAATACCTGGGAAACTTACGATAGAGCTTTCATTTGATTTAAAGATTCCTTTCTGAACACAACATCTTACAACCTTTCATCGTGACATCCTGGTTGGGCTTTGCTTCTTTTTGCCACCTCAAACTCAAACTATCATACAACACAATCAAACCATATCTGACAGGCATCCAACATCACATGCTAACTTTACAACCAGACAAATCAAGTGTCCTCCTACCAATTAAGAACATCCTTAGGGGTATTCAGAGTTCCGAACCCCCACGTACGGCCCAGAGGCTACCCATAGATTTCCATATTTTTAAAGACGTATACAATTCACTAGATTTAAACCCTTTGCCAACAACACAAACCTCATCGTTAAAACCGCCATATACGTAGCCTTGTTTATGGTTTCTTGAGATCAAGAGAATTTACCGCCATCAGCACAACACAGTCCACTCACATCCTACTTCATTCACACTTAACAAAACACATGGACTATTATATCTTGACTCTGCCTCACTCCAAAACCAGTCAACATGCACTTTCAGTAGAGGTTAAGTACTATCCTACTCACAACAGGGGGAGCCCCGTCAAATTACTGGACTCATATACCCAGCATAACAATGAACCACCATCTCAACCACTTTCAGTCTACAAGGTTCGGTACTCACTACCACCACCTTTATGACACACGTCAGGTCTTTACTTACCCAGCTGGGCCTCAAATCAGCTAACTATTCGGGCCACTCCTTCCGCATAGGAGCGGCCTCCACAGCATCCAGTGCAAACATTCCAGTTCATGTTATCAAGTCACTAGGGCGCTGGAAATCATCGGCTTACTCTAGATACATACCTAACCCGGTACAAGAAGTAAGAAAGGCCTTTCAAGACATGTCTGGTTAAAGTATGTATATTGCTGGTATGTAATAAATTTGATTTTCTACTTTTGCCCTCTTTATTTACAGGCCTACCTCATCGTCGGTTCCGGCACACCACAACCGACTTGCTCTTTTAATACCATCCTACACTTATCAGTGTTTGTATCTTCTGTACTATCATGAGCCCTTAACACAAGTATTAAGGCCTTTTGGCCTGTAATTGTGGGAGGGGCGTATGACACACCTCTTCCCTACTTAAGGGACACCCCTTACCTGGCTCCATATCGTTCGAGGTCAGCGCTGCATCACCCTCCCACCCACTCCTCATTATTAACTCCTTTTCTCTTTACATTTCTTCTTGGTGGGCCCTCTTTATTTACAGGCCTACCTCATCGTCGGTTCCGGCACACCACAACCGACTTGCTCTTTTAATACCATCCTACACTTATCAGTGTTTGTATCTTCTGTACTATCATGAGCCCTTAACACAAATATATATATATATATATATATATATTTGCAGTTATTTGTATTTTATATATAGATATAGAATGTCATTCTAAGTGTATTTTGTTACATATATATATATATATATATATATAAATAACAAAATACAGTTAGAATGAAATTACATATGTATATATAATTTATTTAAATTGTTTAAAATATTTTATTTAGTTATTATTGTAATTATATGTGTATATATATATACAATATATATAGATGTATTATATATATAATATATATATATATATAGCATATATATGTAACGTCATTGTAAGTGTATTTTAATACTAATATATATACTTATATTAACATTAAAATACACAATGTATGATGTTACATATATATAAGATGTATATATATAATATATATATTTTTATATATACATATATACACGTTTAATTTATTTTAAAACATGCTTAATATTCTTTTTTTACACTTCCCACCAGCAGGGGGACTGTCTGACATTTCAGACAGTCCCCCTGCAGGCAGATCCACTGCCAACTATAGGGGGCCAAGTGATTGCTCTTTGAGAGCGATCACATGGCCCCCGGGGGCCTCATTTGCCGTGGGAGGGCTGCCTGGGCTGTCAGGCAGCCCTCCAGAAGAGGAATGCAGCGGAGGTGAGTAGTTGCAGGCTCCTGGGGGTGAAAGCCATTACGGCGTTCTATGCCGCCGCAACGGCTTTAAAGCCCAATTATGATGGGGACGGCATAGAAGTAGATTTACTTACCATGTAGGACCTTACTGATGAGTTATGATGCCAGTTGATGCCGCATCACCAGGAGTGACGCGGTGATCTCGCACATGCTCCCAGCCTGCATCAGATTCTTGTACCCGTCAGGAGTGCTAGCATGCATGTGCAGCATAGGCAATAGTGGATTTGCGTCACGGATAGAGAATTATTTAGTTGAAACTTTATTTTATTCTTTGGTATTTTAAATACGTTCCATTTAAAAAAAAAAAAAAAAAAAAAAAGATTAACAAAAATGTATAAACAAAATTAAAAGGATTTGATCTGTAAAATTTGGATTTCCCACCCCTGATATAGAAGGTAACACTCATTCGATAATATGTGATTATAGGAATATTCTACCTTTTTTCCACCAAGCTCTAATTAAAGGGTGTTGCTGTTTTTACCTCTAAAGATCTGAGGATTTACAATTACAATTATTTATATAGCACCAACATATTCCACAGTGCTGTATGTATTCACAAAACTGTGAACTGTGCCAAACTGAAAACCAAACTGCAAAATGTAGTCTAAATTTAAAAAATCTCCAGCTTAGATACAGTCAAAGATTGTCTCCTCCTTTTTTAGTAATTAAGACCTTATGATTCAAAAAGGGTGCTATGAGTGCTATTTTACCAGAATATAAATTGAATATAAATATGAATTTTCCAAACTGCACCTTAAATTGACACTATTGTTTTTGTTCATGGTGACTTCTATTTTTCTACAGAGATCCTACTATGATGATCCCTAGGATCTCATCTCTAATTTTCCTGTCCTGGGTCCTGACATCAGTGACTGCCTACCACACAGAGGTGATTCCTCAAAAGATACTGCGCTTAATGCCATCGCATTTCACTGCGATTAATACTCCGGAACTGAGCACAGTCTGTACAGAAGAGTGTGTATTAAGAGAATCCCTCTCAGATCCTCTTGACTCAAGTCAGCAACTGGATTATGAGACCACATTTTCTAACGGTAGCCGCACATTGACAACACTTTCAATACAAGTAGAGAGCAGGGGTGCCCAGCGAACAGAAAAGAAAGGCAACCCGTTACGCACTCGGAGGCAAGTATATGGACCTGACGTTCGATTCTCCATCCGCAGCCGTAGATTTTTGAGGGAGTTTCCATTTGCTGCTGCTGTGCGTGTGTCTACAGGTTGCACTGGAGTTCTAATAACTGAACGACACATTTTGACAGCTGCTCACTGTGTTCATGATGGCCAAGACTATGTAAAAGGAGCTCGTAAGTTACGTGTTGGATTTTTGCTTCCTGGAGACCGACCGTTCTTACGCTGGGTGCGTGTGAAAAGTATAACGGTGCCCCGCGGATGGATAGGTGCACCTGCTGAGCTTAGCATGGATTATGATTATGCCTTACTTGAAGTTAGACGAACACAACCACATCCTCACATGAGCCTTGCAGCTTCACCTCCACTGCCGGACTTGGCAGGGGGGCGAGTGCACTTCTCAGGCTATGATAGCGATCGCCCAGGAGAACTGGTTTACCGTTCATGTCGAGTGGAGCAGCAGACAGCACATCTGTTATATCAGCACTGTGATGCACGTCCAGGAGCTAGTGGATCCGGGGTATATGGACGAGTGTTGCACAAGGGTCATTGGAGGAGGAAAGTGATTGGTGTATTTTCTGGACACCAGTGGGTAGAAGTGTCAGGAGAACCAAGAGACTATAATGTGGCAGTCAGACTGACACCACTAAAGTATGCTCAGATCTGCTATTGGATCCGAGACGCCAACTTTAGTTGTCCCAATGATTAAAACAAAATAATAAAGGTTATGTACATAGTGATTGACAAACCTTGTGGACAGAGAAATACACCACTACGCCTTTCATCTCCTAGTTTAAAGTACTTGTAGTGGATACAATGAGATATAAATCTGTATCTGTCTCAAAGGAATACGCTAAGAACACGCTAAAGCTCTTCGCACTAGTTAACCACTAAAGCTCTTTGTAGTAGTTATGGTGTTATAAGACTATGGGTAGAAGAAGACCCATTTTCTGGCCAAAGATTTTGTTTGAGAAAAAAAAAAAAAAAAACTAAAATGGGGCTTCCATTAGTATCTACAGCACATCGACTCTTCAGACATATGTTTGTGATTCTATCCAGCCTGGATGGCAATGATAGGCTGAGCTCTCATGCCCAGAGGATTCCTCAACACACTCTTGATTTAGGATTTAATAATTTGTCCTTGTGAAGCATAAGCACAGACTAAATGTTCAAACCATGAAGAGCACAGCTCAGAATGCAGGGGAAATGGATGACTTGGACAATCTGATTCGACTCTGGCCCATTCAGCTCAAGAGAACTGACCCAGCCTTTTTTTTATCTTGGTGCAGCAAAACTGACAGGAACACACAGTGATTCAGCTGTGCCAAAATTGCTGCAGCAATTTGGCTATGCCACATTATCCTATTCCCTGGCGCTCTGATCCACATGCTATATAAGACCTTACATAATAATAAAGAGAGACTTCCTCATAACAACATCTCAAGTTAAAAGTGTGGGCCTTGGGTGCCATGAATTTCCAAGTTTTAGCTTTAATAATCTGCAGTAGTTATGAAGTTTGGTGTGTCCCTTTATTAATAGTGACAGTAAAGAAGTAGAGAGGACAGAAAGAGGGACAGGAACATGTTAATATTTGCTAATGTATATTTCTAATTTTAGAGTGTACCTTTAATAATAAATATATATTATTTTTAATGTTAGAGAGTTAATTTCATTTTTAAATTTAGATTACTGTCGATGCGATTCTAAAAAAACAAAAACAAATATAAAACATAGTGCCCTTGTTGCATTATGATCTGCCCACCGTGAGATCATTAACACTGATGATATCTAGCCCAACAAGATTCTTCTAACATAGAAGCGCTTCAGCCATTTGTGCATTCCACCAATCCAATGTTCTATGGGAAGCATTAGCCATGTTCAGTGTAGTCATGCTGTAGACTTAACCCCTTAAGGACCCATGACATGTGTGACATGTCATGATTCCCTTTTATTCCAGAAGTTTGGTCCTTAAGGGGTTAATGGAATACTCTAAGCATCAAAAATACTTTAGCTTAATGAACAGTTTTGGTGTATAATGCATGCCCCTGCAATCTCACAGCTCAATTCTTATCCATTTAGGAGTTAAAGGAACACTATAGTCACCTAAATTACTTTAGCTAAATAAAGCAGTTTTAGTGTATAGATCATTCCCCTGCAATGTCACTGCTCAATTCACTGTCATTTAGGAGTTAAATCACTTGGTTTCTGTTTATGCAGCCCTAGCCACACCTCCCCTGGCTATGATTGACAGAGCCTGCATGAAAAAAAAAACTGGTTTCACTTTCAAACAGATGTAATTTACCTTAAATAATTGTATCTCAATCTCTAAGTTGAACTTTAATCACATACAGGAGGCTCTTGCAGGGTCTAGCAAGCTATTAACACAGCAGGGGATAAGAAAATCTTAATTAAACAGAACTTGCAATAAAGAAAGCCTAAATAGGGCTCTCTTTACAGGAAGTGTTTATGGAAGGCTGTGCAAGTCACATGCAGGGAGTTTATGAACTAGGGTTCATAAACAAGGGATTTAACTCCTAAATGGCAGAGGATTGAGCAGTGAGACTGCAGGGGCATGTTCTATACACCAAAACTGCTTCATTAAGCTTAAGTTGTTCAGGTGACTATAGTGTCCCTTTAAATAAATTTTTTTCCATTTGTTTATGCAGCCCTAGCCACACACAGCCTACTTGAAAATATGATTTCATTTTCAAATCAGATTTGAAAGCACAGTGTGTTTACTTTTGATTTTTTAATCTCCTGCTCTGCTAATTGAACTCTAATCACACACAAATGACTCCTGAAGGTTTTTAACAGAGCAGAATATAAGAAATTTTAAATTAAACAGAATATGCAATAAAGAACGTCTAAACATTAGATGTATCTTTATAGTAAATGTGTTGGGAGACTGTGTGGGTCACATGCAGGGGAGGTGTGGCTAGGCTGCACAAACATGTGATTTAAATGGACACTCCACTCCTCAAAGGGGCAAAAAAGTATTTACCGTTTAGGTGACATACACCCAATGAATACATGCATGCATTCATGCAGGTATCATCTTAAAAGAGATTGCAAAAGCTGCAGTTTTTATGAGGCCTTTGCAAGACCTCTGTTTTGTCCCTTGAAGAGAATAACAATATCTTCACTGGGAAATAGCTTACTGAGAAGCCTCTAAAGCTATTCCTATGAGCAGGCATGATCGGAGTTTAGAGAAGTAGGCATGCTGAGAAAGAGGCAAGTACTCTCTTGCTGTCTCATTGACAATCAGTGCGTGTTTAATTAACCAATTATAAAAGTGCCAATTTGTCATAGAAATTGTTAATAGCCTTGTAGACTCTGCAAGTGCCTCCTGTGTGCGATTAAAGTTCAATCTGAAGAGTAGGAGATTAAAAACTTCTAAAGCAAGTTACTATCTGAGTGAAAATTAAACCATACTTTCCATGCAGGCTGTGTGAGTCACAGCCAGAGGAGGTGTGACTAGAGCTGCATAAACAGGAACCAAAGTGGTTTAACTCCTTATTGGCGAGAATTGAGCAGAAAGACTGCAGGCGCATGAACTAAAGTTGTTTTGATGCCTATAGAGTCCCTTTAACGCCTAAATGGCAGAGAATGTAGCATTTGATTATTTCATAAAGATAGAATCAAATAAGTAAAAGGACATCATAAGACAAAGTCTTATGATCAAGCCAGAGGTTGAGAAAAAGTGACAAAAGGCACATCTTCTGCAAACACACCAATGGTTGTGGGTTGAGGGATTCAGGATGCTTCTCTCAGATCACAGGACTTAGCATATGGAGGCTGAATTGATCTTGCAGAATACTCCATAGACATCAGTTTTGCACTCAAGCAATATATGCATAAATTACAGCACTGCCACAGCTCCTGGTGGATGAAGCTCCTGAAGCTGAAGAAAAAAAAAAAAAGAAAAATGAAAGAAAAAGAGTGCAGCATCTATAGTGGACATCTTCAGTATAGTTACCCTTTACAGCAGTGCTCCTATACCCACTCCTCAAGGCACACCCAACAGGCAAGGATTTATGAATTACCCAGGTGTGTCTAATGTGTTTAGAAAAAGAAAGAAAAAGGTATGAGTTTAAGGTGTTTTTTTAAATTTTAATTTATCTATTTTTAAACACCTTGGACACACCTGGGTAATCCTTAAATGCTGGACTGTTAGGTGGGCCTTGAGGAGAGATTTGAGGAGCACTGCTTTACAGCAGGGCATGATAAACTTCAGGTGCCAGGTCGCCATGGCGATTAGGATTGTTCTGGCTCAGATTTGTTAGCCCATTCCCTCCAAGGCGGATGTACAGCTGATGGAGAATGGAGGCAGGTGGCCGGCTGAGTGAGGGAGCAAGATGGCAGGTGTGTGGGTAGGGGCCGGAATGCCAGTGAGGTGAAATATTCTAGCTCTGCTCCCTTGTGCCCCTGCTGTGATGCTGGAAGAAAGAATATGACATCACTTAACGCCACGCGAGGGATCAGAGAAAGAAGAGCTTGAAGATTTCCTCAGTCACACTGGACCTCAGGGAAAGAATCCACTCCAGCTCTCCCAAAGGTAGGTTGGGAGTGTGAGAGAATGTGTGTGTCTGTCAGTCAGTGTGTCTGTTTAGGTAACCTCCCCACCTACGATCGCATGCTTTTCCCATGCTATATCAGTCTCGCTGTGGCTGGCCCTGCCACCATTGCTGAGATAATCAAGCTTGATGATCTTAGCCACTTCTTTGCTTTCTCGCAGTGCTGCAGGTAAAGACACCAGGTACAAAATCAAACTATTCTAAAACAGTTTGACTATTTACATTGGGGGTGCCATTTACTGTAGTGGTTATGGAGAGTTCCTTTAAAATCATTATTTGTATTACTAATCATTGTGAAATGGATTTGGTAAATCAAAATCTGTAATCAAGAGAAATCAACAAAACAATGCACACACAAATATATATATATATATAGAAGGCTTGGCCTGTAATTGTGGGAGGCACTTAATTTCCCTATTTAAACCCAGTGAGCCCCTGCTTACCTGTCTTCGACGATCTCGGAAGTGCTTCAGTGTACTTCCGGTTTACAGATCCGTGACGTCAGTTTCCCGCCCGCCGGCAGCCCGGTTCAAACGCCCTGCGGCTGTATTCGTGAGTATAACGCTTTTGCCTTACACGGACGGCATCAAAATCGTAAGTTTAGCCCTGTCGCTCACGGGCTCGGATTCACTCCGCTCCTTGCATTTTCTCGGTCAGTGTAACACGTTCAGTTACACTTACACCTCGTAGTCTCGTTTAACCGCACCGGGTTGCCATACGTTTTTCGTTCAGTTGGTGCAATACCTTCATTCTGTTCCGTTTTCTGGATATTGTTCACATTTTAAGCAATAATTTAGTAGTTACGTTTTATAAAAGGGGTTTAGGCGGTTTGTAGTATTGCCCAGTATTCTAAACTTCTGTATTTAAAGTAGTTTATATGGTCCCCTTAAAGTCATAAATAGCTAAGTAGAATAAATAGGGGGTATGTTGTTCCATTGTTTTAAATGGCTGTTCATGTCCTATTTTTTGTTGTAGTCCTTACTAGTACTGACACTTCTCGCAAGTGGCCCTTCGCGGGTATACGTGTTCGCAGCTTTGTTAAAGAGGTAGGCCTCTGTGTCACCCAGTTCATTTGTGTGTATATCGTAGTTAAATAGTACGTTTCATAAATAGGTCACGTTTCTTTTCCTTTAGTTCCGTTGGTTCCCTTCAGGATAATACTCCTTTATTAGGTCAAGTAAAGTTTCCTTCCTTTGCAGGTATGTTATTGGCGTGTCCTGGGGGGGGGGGGGGGGGGGGGTTAGAGGACTAGTTGTAATTCTCCCGCCAACTTAGGTATGTTCCCGTAGGCCTCTTTGCCTATAAGTTTAGAGGTCCCGCAAGGCATAGGTCAGCCCTTACGTTCGGAGGTTCAGGCCAATCGTCCCAACGCATAGCTATAGCCTTGCTTCAATACTTAGTTAGGGCCTCACCAGTCACGGCCAAACGTTTTGCTTCTTTTTTCATGTCACCGAGAGGCCAACACCCCGCCACCCACCTCAGTGGCACCAAGGCCCCACGAGCCAAATCATAGTTAGTGCCTCTCATAGCCACTTGGCAAGTAGTTAGGGCCTCATCTGCCACCAACGAAAGCTAAGCTAATACAATTTCGCCTATGGGCACTAGCCTAGTAAGTGGGGTCCCTCCAGCTATTTATTTTTTCAGTACTAAACTCACCCTCTCTGCCCCCCTTAGAATGTCCAACGCTTCGGTGTTAGAAGACAATCTGTCGGTTACCAGCACCCCTCTCAGGTCGGGCACGCAGAGAAGGCAACCAACCCCTCCAAGTCCAGCTTCCAGCTATCGCTCCTGGACTATCCCTAAGATTACCGCTGAACTTAAAAAGAGGAATATCCCTTATCCGGCTTCAGCTAGGAAGAATGAACTTTTTTGTTTATTAAACTCTACTGAGGATAACGAAAGGCCTGGCCCTAGTTCACAGGTTAATGTACTTAATAGCCTGGCTGAATTACACGCCATGATGGCCTCCCTAGTGTCCTCAGTTGCCACCATCAATAACAGATTGGATAACCTGGAAGCTAATAATGTTCCTACAGTCCCCGAGATTCCCGGGCCGGTTGTCCAGCCCACACCCGCCCTAGGAGGTAACAGTAACCCTCCACCGGCTAGGAAAGTTACTAACGTTTTTAATCCTATTCACCTAATACCGCAGTCTCTCAGACGTGACATCATAGAGGGAAAGGATGTTAACTTGGCCTCGCTACTGATAGCGGCTCAAGACGTGGTAGAAAACAGGGCGTACACGTTTGAGGATCTATCAGTAGTAATGAGGGCCAGAGACCCTAGGTTGAATAGGAAACTTAACATTCCTGAGTTTGTCTTGGCATTTGGCCTATACAGAGACGTTATCTGTACTGCTTTTCCCCTCCGCAGAGAGGAGCTAGATTTGTACCTACACAAGGTGATAGAGCTAGCTTATAAGTACGGGGGCTTTGCCTTTTACGACTATCACAAGTCATTCTCCTCTAGGTCAGCCGCTTCATTGTCTCAATATAATGCAGTCATGGACTGGGGTCAGCTAGACACAGAGTTGTTTCTTATGCATTTTGCAGGTCTCAAAACCCCTTCCTGTGCCATATGCTCATCTGCAGCTCACTCCATTAATTTCTGTCCTGAAAATGTAGCTATCCCCTCTACCAGTAACGCCAACTCCGATTTTCAGTCAACTTCCAACCAGAAGGAGATTAGAGACAAATTAGGCAGGCCAATAGTGTTCTTGGGCAAAGCTCAGGTCTGCAATAATTTTAATGCTGGGGGTTGTAGTTACAGTGCTTGTAGACTGCTGCATGTGTGCTCGCTTTGTTTCAGGGCACATGCCAAGACTATGTGCCCTAACAAATTGTACCCTAAAAAGGCATCCACTCCAATAAACATACCGAGTTTGCAACGTTACCTGGCTAATCATCCTTCTTTACATCTGGTGGAATTTCTCACGTCAGGGTTCACTCACGGGTTTCACACAGGCTTTGTCTCTCTTCCCTCAGGCATCTTGGAGTGCCCCAACCTTCAGTCAGCTCTCACAGACCCCGACACCCTACAAATACTCTTACAGAAATAAGTAGATATCGGCTTCATGATAGGCCCTTTCACTACTCCTCCTTTCTCCTCATGGAGAACTAACCCTCTAGGTATCGCCACTGGGAAGTTTAACAACAAAAAGAGACTTATTATTGACTTTTCTGCACCTCACGCCTCTCCCACACCTAGCCTGAATTCACTAATCCCGTCAGAAGATTTTTCTCTTCAGTACGCTAGAATCGATGATGCCATTCAAGCGATTATTAACTCCGGGAAGGCAGCCTGGTTAAGTAAGTCAGATATTACTAACGCCTTTAAGTTACTTCCCATTCATCAATCACTCTGGCATCTGCACGGAGTTAAGTGGCAAGACAACTACTATTTCGCTACCAGGCTTACTTTCGGCTCCAAAAGTAGCCCCAAGTTATTCGACCTGTTCGCCGAAACCTTAACATGGCTTCTCCTGAACTTCTGCAGATGCCCAGTTGTCATTCATTATTTAGATGACTTCCTCACCATTGAACCTCACCACTGCACTCCACGCAGCCTTAATCACTTGCTCACGCTCTTCAAAGATTTAGGTGTCCCCGTAGCCCAGGACAAAACTGAAGGTCCCAAAACCGAAATTACTTTTCTGGGGATTACACTCAATTCGGTCACCATGCACGCCAGCCTGCCCCAGGAGAAAGTAGACCGAATTCTGTCTTACATTCACACCTGCATGTCACTAGGCACTTGCACCAGGAAACAGCTACAGTCACTTTTAGGCTCACTTAATTTCGCCATGAGAATAATTCCACAGGGTAGGTCTTTCATTTCCAGAGTCCTTTCACTTTTGCACGGTCTCCCTGACGATGACTCCACTACACCGTTAGACGAGTCAGCTACAGCTGACCTGAGAATGTGGCAGCTGTTCCTTTCCTCGTGGAATGGCAGGTCACTGTTTGTTCCCCCCGTTTCCGACGATTCCCCAGTACTCTGGACTGACGCTTCAGGTACCTTAGGCTATGCGGCCATATTTGGAGACGAGTGGCTGTACGACTCCTGGCCGGTCGAAACCACGTCACTCGAGAGTTTCAGTACCACCTCCTCTCTTTTTGAGATCTACCCTATCGTAGCAGCAGCTTACACGTGGGGGGTAGTGTGGAGGGGGCAGTCAGTCAGGTGTTTTTGTGACAACTTAGCTACCTGTAACATCATCAACAAGGGCCGCTCTCAGTCCCTCACGATCATGAACCTAGTCAGGAGACTCACTTGGCTAGCAGCTAATCTCCAGTTCTGCATATCCTGTGTTCACGTCCCAGGTATACAAAATACTGCCGCTGATGCTCTGTCACGCTTCAATTTGCAGGAGTTCTTCAGACTACATCCTACAGCTTCCCAGCAACCCAGGGTACCTCCAAAATTCGAAGACCTGGTAATGCGTTAAGCTCTCTCTTACAACTTAGCGGCACGCTTGCTCAGGCGGGTCTATCCCTTAACACGAGGAAAGCCTATTACAGAGCATATGAACTGTTTATGTGTTTCGTTCGTGATTACTGTGTAATAAATGTTTTTTCTGTTGAAACCATGGTTGCTTTCACAACTTTTTGCCACTTTTCTCTTAATCTAGCTTACAACACAATCAAACTCTACTTAACGGGAATCCAACACTACATGTTAACCTCCTTTCCCAACAAGTCTCCTTTCCTATCTTCCTACCCTCTTAAAAGTGTCCTCAAAGGCATTCATAACTTATCAGTACACATACCCACTAAACGCCTTCCCATAGATAGTAAGCTGTTTAAGAATTTGTCCGATGTACTCGACACGTCCCCTTTCGAACATATCACAAACCTCGTTATCAAATCAGCGGCTTATCTAGCCTTTTATGGTTTCTTGAGACCCAAAGAGTTCACTGTAGAGAGAGCTTCTGATTTCAGCTCGTGCCTCCAAAAGAAACACTTAATTAAATATCTAGATCACTACACTTTGTCCGTTACCCGTACCAAAACAAGCCAAACAGGCCCACCAGTGGAAATTAACTTTTATCCCACTTCAACCAAATGGTGTCCCGTCCGTGTATTGGATAAGCTAGTAGCAGCCCAAGCTAATTCCGCTCCTGATAGCCCACTTCTAGCTATGCTAGGGAAACCCCTGACCACAAAAATTTTCATGCTTTACATACGCACCCTTTTACTCCGCTTGGGACAAAACCCACGTTCATTCTCGGGCCATTCTTTTCGCATTGGAGCAGCCACAGCTGCCTCAGGTAATCATGTACCGACACACATAATTAAAAACATGGGGAGGTGGAAGTCATCCGCATACAACAGATACATTCCCAATCCAGAGAAAGAGATAAGGCTGGCTTTCTGTGATATGACTAAATGATGTACCGCTTAATAAACGCATTTTGTTTTAATGGTTATTATTTTTGCCCTCTTTTACAGGCCTAACCTTACGTCAGTTTCGGCACACCTCAACTGACTTGCTATTAAGGAACTACTTATTTTAAACCCTGTTTTCCTTACGTCCTCGGAATGTGCCGTACACAAATAGAAGGCTTGGCCTGTAATTGTGGGAGGCACTTAATTTCCCTATTTAAACCCAGTGAGCCCCTGCTTACCTGTCTTCGACGATCTCGGAAGTGCCCCTCCCACCGCACCCTCAATTTTATCATTTTCCTAGGTGGGCCCTCTTTTACAGGCCTAACCTTACGTCAGTTTCGGCACACCTCAACTGACTTGCTATTAAGGAACTACTTATTTTAAACCCTGTTTTCCTTACGTCCTCGGAATGTGCCGTACACAAATATACACACACACATACACACAGAACAAAATTATAAAATGCAACACTTTTACTTTTGCCCCCATTTTTCATGAGCTGAACACAAAGATCTAAGACTTATTCTATGTAGACAAAAGGCCTATTTCTCTCAAATATTGTTCACAAATTTGTCTAAATCTGTTAGTGAGCACTTCTCCTTTGCGGAGATAATCCATCCACCGCACAGATGTGGCTTATCAAGATGCTGATTAGACAGCATAATTTCTGCAAAGGTGTGCCTTAGGTTGGCCACAATAAAAGGCCACTCTATATATATATATAAATATATACACACACACACACACACACACACACACACACACATATATACACACACACACACACACACACACACACAAACACACATACATACACAAACAAACAAACACGTAACACCTTTAATCAAACAAAACAATATTTATTTATTGTGGATTATTCATAGAACAGAAGGATGTTGCTGACAATAAGCTTGCACAATGCAAGAAAACCTTCTCAGGAACGTGGAACTTTAAAAAAAAATAAAAAATCTATTTGTCCAAGTGGGTATGGTGCTTGTGTGTAATGCGTGTGTGTGCGCTGTCTGTAATATGCTTGTCAATTAATGGTATTCTGTGTTTTGCCACACTCCTACTTATCCTTTTTCCTGGATCCCTGGTAGTCTAGTTTTGGTATACCATAGTAATCACTCTTCCCAGTCCCGGAGATGAGTAAAGCAGAGCGCAATCTGTTAATATGAGGGCTACACTATGGCTTATTAGTAAGCACAGGGGCTGTAAGGGATAACTGTGCTCCTCCCACAGAGATGGGATATTAGGTGAAAGAATTTTCACATCTCTACTAAACTTGCATACATGCAAATTTGTTGGCAACCAGAGGCTGGCAAGGCATTTACCAGGGCAATTGGGGGTGCGGCTTTTTTGCAGCCCTCAAGAAAGTGCCGCCCAAGACAAATGCCTTGTCAGCCTCGCGGTAAATACACCCCTTTCTGTCAGTATGTGTCAAATCAGTGAGAGTGTCTGCCAGTGAGTATGTATCTGCAAGTGAGTATAAAACTAATGAGAGTGTGTGTAAGTAAGTGTGTGTCAGTTTTCTCTGTGTGCAAATGTATGTGTCAGTTATCCTCTGTGTGTAAGTGTGCTTCAGTGTTCTCTGTGTGTAAATTTGCTGTGTCAGTGCCCTCTGTGTGTAACCGTGTGTGTGTGTCTGTTAAGTGTAGCAAAAAAACGGGCAGCACGCCAGGATGCAAAGTGGTCACAGTGTTTAGTAAAGGGTCAGTAACCTCAGTAGTGCAACGTTTTGGCTCCTTAGAGCCTTATTCATGCATAAAATATAAAGGGAGTGTGTATTGATAGCACTAGGCTAATTAATCACATGATGTTAATCAATTGGTATGACAGAAAACGTGCTATAAAGTGTCATAACAAAATATGACATAGGTTAATCATACAGCAAATAGGAAAAAAATGATATAAATTAGTTAGCAGATCTGAAGAGATCAAGAGGCATACATAGTGAGACCAAAACAAAATAAGCAAAATAAATAAAATATAAAACAAATATTTACAAAATAATATGAAATCCGGTTGTCTAAATACAAATATAGGAAGATTACACTATATTTTAGCATATAATGGGATATACACATCCACTCAAAAGCGTAATTTCATAGGCACCATATGCAAAGTACAAATAATACATGTATGGAAAACCAGATGCAGAATAATAATAAAGGCTGGAAGGCTAAACGATACCCATGTGGAACCTGCACAATCCAGGTGGGCACAAATGGGTTAGCCTCCAAGTAAGGACAACTGTAAAAAAAGAAAGACTATACATGATAAATATTATCAAACATAAAATTACAAAAATGGACTAATCTCAATTTCCCTGTTTAGGCCATTTGGCCACAAAGTATCTAATGTATGAATCCAATAGGCCTCTCTTCTTTTTAATAGACAGAATCGATTTTCACCTTTCCTAAGAGGTGGCACATGGTCAATGACCTAAAAACATAGTCGGGATACATTGTGATGATGATCATGAAAATGGGCAGGTACAGGAAGTTCTATTTGCTTTGTTCTAATTGTAGATTTATGTTTATAAAGTCTCTCTCAAACCTTCATCGTAGTCTCCCCTACATGAAGAAGACCACAGGGGCACGTGGGTACATAGATCACAAAGGTAGATGCGCATGTGAAAGATATCTTAATATCATAAGATCTACTAGTATGTGGATGAAAAAAAAATGTATCACCATAATAATCGAGTTACAGGAACTACAATTATGGAATGGAAAGGTGCTATAGACAAAATTGTTGTGTTTTAACTTAAGAGATATGTCATATATTCTGTGGTCCCTTTTAGGAGAACAAAAGAGGGGCCTGAAATTCCAGGATCTCTGGAAAAAGATTTTCTCAAGATCCCCCAATGATTACTGAGTGGATTAAACTAGGATATGAAAGGTATCCATGCTGAATTTGTCAAAATCCTCTAATTAGGTTGTAGGAGAGAATCCCTCTCCATATCAAGTACTTTGTCCTTCTCTGACTCAAGTTGTCTGGTAAGATAACCTCGATCACTAAATTTGTCCATCATTTCCTTAAGACGCTGCAGGCGTTTGTTTAGATCTGAAACATTCCTAGCCACTCTGATAAATTGACTGCGAGGCAATGATTGAATTGTCCCTAGGGGATGGAAACTGCTATACTCCAAAGAGGCTGTTCCTTTCTGTAGGCTTGGAGTAAATATTTGTTGAAAAGCCATCCCTTTGATGTGTGATCCTGAGGTCCAAGAAGGTGATGGTAGTCTCATCATTTTCCATTGTAAGCTGGATCTTACTGCAAACAGCATTCATGTCAGAAAAGAAAATGATTTTAACTCCACTCCACATGCCAAAAATGTCATCAACTAATCTCCAAACACGCGCATGTATATGTATGTCTCTGTATGCCTGTCCGTATGTCTATGCAAGTATGTTTCTGTATGACCATATATCTGGGCATGTATGTCTCTGTATACCTGTGTCTGTATGGCTGTGTCTGTATGACTATTGTAACGGCACCCCTAGGCAAAAAAAAAAGGGTTTACACCGCCATTTAGTTGATCTTCCCCTTCCAGAGACACAGGCACAGCTACAGGAGAACACCAAACTCCTGAACTGAATACAAGGGAATGCTCCAAACTCCTGAACTGCATAGAAAGTAGCACTCCAAACTCCCGAACTGGAACCTCACGAATAGCTGACGAACAGGAAAAGCACCCAAGCGGCTTACAGTCCTGGCAATCAGTCTCTAACAGCATACAGTAAATCCCCCCAACGACGAGACAAGACTGTTGGGGGGGTCAAGCAGTGATCAGGTTTATTCAGGGCTACCTGCCCAGTATTTATGCAGGTCTCCCACCTGGTGGACACTACCCTAGGGGACCAGATGGAAGACTGTGACCAAAAGGATACAGTAGCCAATCACATACATACACAGTCAAACACTCCCACAATGACATCACAATCCCTCCTCTCTATCCTGGAGATAATTGGGAAGTAATTCAATTATCTCCAAGCAGAGGCGTAGCGTGGGGGGTGCAGGGGGGGCCGGCCGCACCGGGCGCAACATCTGGGGGGGCGCGGACTGGCAATTTCCCAGTGGGCCGGCACACTAGGGGGCCGGTGCGCGGCCGCCTAGTGTGCACCAGCCCCGGCAGCAATTACAGGGTGACCGGCAGGAGGGGAAGCGCTCCCCTCCTGCCGGTCACAGAATGTAGCGTGGCCGAGCAGGCAGACCGGGTAGGGGAGCTTCTGATCCCCTACCCGGTGTAACAGGAAGCAGTAAGCGAGCCGAGAATGCTCCTCCCGCGAGCAGGCAGGTTGGAGCGTAGCCGTGCGTTACCATGGCAACGCTCCGACCTGCCTGCTGTTCTCGCGGGAGGAGAGCGAAGTCACCCTGCAGCCAGAGGAGCTGCAGGCTGAACAGCACGCGCCACCACTGGACCACCAGGGATTGAATTGAAGCTGTTCCCCCTCTCCCCTGGGCCCTGACCAAAGGTAAGGGGGAAGGGGAGTAATACAAAAGTTTTTTTTTTTTAAAATATAAATATATCAATGGTTTAACCCCCCCCATACACACACTACACTCCTCCCCCTCACCAACAGCACCCCCCACACACACAGCACCCCCCACACACACAGAACCCCCCCAACACAGAACCCCCCACACACACAGAACCCCCCCACACACAGAACTCCCCCCGCACACAGAACCCCCCCACGCACACAGAACCCCCCGCGCACAGAACCCCCCCACGCACACAGAATCCCTCCACTCACACAACCCCTTCACGCACATAGAACCCCCCCCCACACACAGAACCCCTTCACACACACAGAACCCCTTCACGCACACAGAACCCCTTCACGCACACAGAACCCCTCCACACATAAACAGAACCCCTCCACACATAAACAGAACCCCTCCATGCACACAGAACCCCTCCACACATAAACAGCACCCCTCCACACATAAACAGAACCCCTCCATGCACACAGAACCCCTCCACACATAAACAGCACCCCTCCACACACACAGAACCCCTCCACGCACACAAAACCCCTCCACACATAAACAGCACCCCTCCACACATAAACAGCACCCTTCCACACATAAACAGCACCCTTCCACACATAAACAGCACCCCTCCACACATAAACAGCACCCCTCCACACATAAACAGCACCCCTCCACACACACAGAACCCGTCCACGCACACAGAATTCCTCCACGCACACAACCCCTTCATGCACATAGAACCCCCCCTACAGACAGAACCCCCCCCACAGACAGAACCCCTTCACACACACAGAACCCCTTCACGCACACAGAACCCCTCCACACATAAACAGCACCCCTCCACACACACAGAACCCCTTCGCACACAAAACCCCTCCACACATAAACAGCACCCCTCCACACACACAGAACCCCCCAACGCACACAGAACCCCCCCACGCACACAGAACCCCTTCACGCACACAGAACCCATTCACGCACACAGAACCCCTTCACGCACACAGATCCCCTCCACGCACACAGAACCCCCCCCACACACAGAACCCCCCAAATTACTTGCCTTGCCCCGGGTGCTGACAACCCACGCTGCGCCACTGTCTCCAAGGACAGAGGCTAAACGCCATTAAGCACATGGCAGTAAAAAAGACAGTAAAAGACCTAAAAAATACATAATATAGGGGGCGTGGCTTGGTGCCTGAACTGAATGGACGCACATCTGTGAGGCTCCTACCGTTCTGGTGCCCTGGAGCAAAAATAATCGGACTACAGAGCAAATTATAGCACCTACAGACTCACTATGTCTCAGAGACAGAAGAACAAAACGATTAAAGCAGACCGGACGTCCTTCTTCTTGGCAAGGACTGCCGGACAGAAAACGTGGGAAGGCCACAACCATTACAAAGATGGCGGAGAGGCCTGCTCTCGTGAGGGATCTCTCTCACCCTCAGCCTCCCTGGGTTCCCTCACAGAGGAACAACCCTTAACTACTTCAGCAATGCGATCCATGCTTACCGACCTGGCTGACACGATGCAGGACAACATGAAGAAGCAGCTTCAGAGTCTAGCGGCGGATCTCCGCAAAGACATCTCCGACATAGGCCAACGCACGGCGCACGTGGAGAACAAATTGGATGAATGCGCTGAGGCACATAACCGGCTAGCGGCCAAAGTGCGGGAACAAGAAACAACCCTCCAAATGTATAAAATCAAGCTGGCAGATCTAGAAGACAGATCGAGGAGGAACAATATTCGGATCCGAGGTATACCGGAAACGGTATTAGCCGCAGGCCTCACGGATTACCTTCAAGACATGTTCCAACTGCTCCTACCAGCCATCCACCCGGACCAGCTGCTTGTGGATAGAGCGCACCGTCTCCGACGGCCAAAACACCTGCCACTCTCAACGGAAAGGGACGTCATCGCACAAGTTCACTTCTTGCACGCTAAAGAGCAGCTGATGAAGACGAGCAGAAACGCTGATTTGCCTGACCCTTATGGGCACATCAAACTCTTTGCAGATCTCTCTGCGGAAACTCTGCAATTTCGGAAACACTTGGCTCCGGTCACTACCACCCTGCGAGAACGCAAGGTAGCATACAGATGGGGATACCCGGGAAAGCTTTTGGTCCATCACAACGGATCCATGCACGCGATCTCTACCCTGGAATCGGGCCTCTCTAAGCTCACGGACTGGGGTTTTCCAACACCAGAGCGCTTGCAGCAGAAACCAGCAAAAAACCCAGGATCTCCCCAGACTGGACACTCGCATGAAGGCTTTGAGGGACACCCCTCCCTAAACGGAGGCAGGATATTAATGCCCTTCCATATCAGCCTGTGTTACATTGCAGTCACAGAGATCAGGTCGTATCACAAGCTAAATGTTTTGACCTATGGACAAATACAATGTTAAATGTAATAAGTTATGTAATAAGTTATGTACTTATGCCCTAGAGTGAACCTGATAGATCTCCACTAGTACTTGTACCAAGCAGTTAGAGAACTATCTGACTGTAGACCACCTTCCCTCAGGAGAGACTTGCCCCTCTTCTCCTCAGAATCTAATGGGGAGCGGGGAGGGACCATAGAGGCCAGCGAGTAATAGCCTCCACTGATTAGAAATATACGTCTTGCCGATACATTGAGGCTGCCAGGGGCGACAAAAACCCTGTAGGCACCCTACGCTGTTGGGGTCGCGGCAGCTCAGACACAGCAAGGGCTAATTTACTAAAAAGGGGGATCACAGACATCAGAGGCCCCTCCAGGAACGAATCACAACATAGGTTACCCGTGTTACTGCGACGCCGGGGATCCGGCACCACACACCCTCATATGTCTTCCCATCTGCGAGAGAACATGGGACATAGACATCTCTTACATCCCACACCCTAGAGAAGAGGATGAACACGGCAGAGCCCCCCCCCCCCCCCCCTTACTTACTGACTGCTATACACAGGGAGCAGACGACCCAGGCCAAACAAAGAGACAACACCTTTCACTTGATAGGGCCGGCAGCACCAATGAGTTACTTCCTAAAATGTATATGTATCCTCCTTTTGGTCCAACCTGTTCTCATTACCTCTTGAGACCCTCCAGACATACAAAAATCACAAAGTTACAATGCTCCTACCTCCATCAGAGCCACGAATGAGCTGCACGCCTAAGGCTAAGCTCTACCTCCCGCCCCCTAGGCTCTGCGATCGAGAGTTCCTCGACGCAATGTGGCTCCGAGTAAAGGAGCTAGTTAGGGCATGTTGCCCACCCTTTTACCATATCCCCGTACCTATCCCCCCATCTGGACTCCTACATCCCCAGTGGGTCCCCCCCTTTCCCTTGAAATGTCATCCAGATACTCTAACTCCAGCAACCCCACAGAAACCGAATCACTTACCACATCTTACCAAGACGCACAAAACCATACTTAGCCGACTTGTTACCGATACACGCAAACGAAATGCAGAGCACTCACCCCCCACCGTACCACTATGAGACTTGTCTCTCACAATGTCAAGGTGTTGAACCCCCCGGTAAACGCAGACTACCGCTTAGAGATCTAATCAAAATCAGGGCAGACATTGCCTGTATCCAGGAAACACACTTTCGGAACGACCGCACTCCAGCCATATTTATGAAAACTTACCCCATCCAATTTCACTCTCAAGCAAGCACTAAAACAAAAGGAGTATCAATTCTGGTTCACAGAGACATAGCCTACACTCCAATAGCGCACAGTATAGACCCAAGAGGCAGATACATAATCCTGGTGGGACAATTCAACGATGTCCATCTCACATTAGTTGCAACTTATTTCCCCAATAAAAACCCTACGCAATTCCTCCAAATGGTATTACATAAAATAGACAAGATTAAAAAAGGAAATGTAATACTATGCGGAGATTTTAACTGCATACAATCACCTATGCTCGACACGACTGCTACCCTGACAGGAAGCAGCAAAAAAAGATTAGACACCACGAGTAAGGCATTCAAGAAACTGATAGATCGCTATGACCTCTACGATGCCTGGAGATCACTGCACCCAGGGGACAAAGATTATTCATTCTACTCGAGGGCCCATAACACCTATACCCGCATAGACACATTCCTCATAGATAGACAACTCCTAGCCAATCTGTCTAACTGTACCATGGGAAATATAACATGGTCAGACCATGGTCCGGTGTCCCTTGACCTCCTAGACGCCTTCCAGTTTAAAGGAAGAGGCTCATGGAAATTAAATGACACACTGCTGACAGACACCACATTTGTTAAAGGAATAAGAGAAGCACTGCATGCTTACTTTGAAACAAATAGTGGATCGGAAATCTCAGACAACACAGTTTGGTCTGCACACAAAGCAGTTATGAGGGGCCTGTTTATCAGGAGATCCTCTTTTCTGAAGTGACACCACCAAACTAACCTCCTAGATTGCCACAAACAAATAGCACTAACCTCCAAACAGAACAAACTACAACCCTCACCACAATTAGCAACACAACTTCAAACACTATATACCCGCTTAACACAGCTAAACGCAGAAAAAAACAAGAACATGCTCCACAAATTAAAAGCCAATGTTTACCATAATAGCGGCAAAGCCAGTAAATACTTAGCCAATCGACTACGAACAAAATACGCCAACTCAAAAATCGCACATGTTGTAGGTGAAGACGGCAACAAAAAAATCACCCCCACAGCTATCAGCCAGGAATTTGCGGAGTTCTACTCCAAACTCTACAACCTGAACACCTCTGGCACGGTACAGCTGGCCAATACAGCCGAAATAGACAGTTACCTTGAGACGGCTAAACTCCCCCAAATAGACTTGACACAAGCAGCCGAACTGCTAAAACCTATTACATTACAGGAGGTGCTAAACGTGATAAAGAACTACTGAAGGGTAAAGCGCCCGGGGCAGATGGCCTTTCTAACGCATATTATAAGCTATATGCCCAAGAACTAGCCCCCCATCTTCTAAAGGTGTATCACTCTGCCTCAGAAACGGGGAAACTACCGCATGAAATGTTGTTGGCCACCATAGTAACCTTGCCCAAACCGGACAAACCACCAGACAAATGCAAAAATCACCGACCCATATCGCTATTAAACACGGATGCAAAAATATATGCAAAAGTCCTAGCGAATAGATTTAGCGACCTCTTGCCTACACTCATAAGTGACGACCAAACGGGATTTGTGAAGGGCAGGCAAGGGCTAGATAACACCCACAAACTGACACTTCTGTTAGAAAGTCTTCGAAAGGCCAAGGTGTCAGGATCGGGTCAGGGATCCAACACGCAGAGTACAAAGAGTAGCTGATACGTATACCGGTCCTTAGAATGGCCGGACTTAACGTATAACTACGATAGAATGGTCAGAGACAAGCCGAGGTCGAGGGAACGAGAAGACAGGTAAGCGAGAGACAAGCCGGGTCAAGGATAACAGAAAGACAGGAGAGTAAATACCAAAGCCGGGTCGGAACCAAAAGACAAGAGAATAACAAAGCACTGTGTGACTAGGCGGACTAGAACCACGACAGGGCAATGAGTGAATGAGAGAGCCACTGTTAAGTATCCTGGCTAGGGAGAGAAGACACGCCTCCGGCGAGTCCTGATTCGTCTCCCGAGATTTGAGTGACAGGACGTTCCGGGTTGGCGTCATGACGTCTACCTCCTATCCTCCTGTTATAAAAGGAAGTGACTCCCTCGCGGCCGGCGTTAGCAAGACCGAGTGAACCGCGAGGGACCGAGGAGACATGCCGTCCGGACGGATAAACTTCTAAGTCTCTACCTCTCTCAGAGGTAGAGACCTCAGGTACCCTGACAGTACCCCCCCTCTCAGATACGCCCACCGGGCGGAAGGAGCCGGGGCGAGATGGAAAGCGGGAGTGAAATGCCCTGCGAAGGCGAGGAGCATGAACATCCTCTTGTGGCACCCAACTCCTCTCCTCAGGACCATATCCCTTCCAGTCAACTAAATATTGTACTCTCCCCCGGGAGACACGAGAATCAATAATGGAGTTAACCTCATACTCCTCCTGACTCTCCACCTGAACAGGGTGCGGAGGGGCGATTGTGGAGGAGAATCTGTTACAGATTAGAGGTTTCAGCAATGACACGTGAAAGGAGTTCGGGATGCGTAAAGTAGCAGGAAGGGCTAGACGATACGCCACTGGGTTAATTCGAGTCAAGATCCTGTAGGGACCAATATAACGAGGAGCGAATTTCATGGAAGGAACTTTAAGACGAATATTCCTAGTACTCAACCAAACTCTATCGCCTGGAACAAAATTCGGAGCCGCCCTTCTACGTTTGTCAGCATGTTTCTTAACCAGTACAGAATTGTGTAGAAGAATCTGTCGAGTCTGATCCCACAACTTCCTCAAATTGGCCACATGTACATCGACCGACGGCACTCCTTGGGAAGGAGAAACCGAGGGAAGAATAGATGGATGACAGCCATAGTTCATGAAGAAGGGGCTTGAATGCGTAGAGTCACAAACGAGATTGTTATGCGCAAACTCCGCCCAAGGAATCAAACCGACCCAATCGTCCTGGTGTTCGGAAACAAAACAACGTAAGTATTGCTCAATCTTCTGGTTGGTTCGTTCGGCAGCTCCGTTAGACTGAGGATGATAGGCGGACGAAAAATTCAATTTGATGCCTAATTGAGAACAGAACGACCTCCAAAAACGTGAAACAAATTGGGAGCCTCTATCAGAAGTGATCTCCGAGGGAATCCCATGCAAGCGAAAAATCTCTTTAGCAAAGATTTCCGCCAATTAAGGAGAAGTCGGGAGTTTAGGCAAAGGTACGAAATGTGCCATCTTGGTAAATCTATCGACTACGGTGAGGATAACCGTGTGCTTTTTAGAAACAGGCAAATCCACAATAAAGTCCATTGCCACACAGGACCAAGGTTTGTCAGGAATTTCCAGAGGTTGTAAAAGGCCACACGGAAGTGAATGCGGTAGTTTAGTTTTAGTACAGACCACACAAACTCCGATAAAATCCTTAATATCCCTCCGTAACGAAGGCCACCAGAAATCCTTGGAGATCAAAGAATACGTCTTGCGAACCCCCGGATGACCAGCCACCTTACTCTCGTGAAGACACTGTAAGAGCTCCAATTGGAGTTCAGGAGGAACGAAAAGTCTGGAAGACGGAGTCAGTCTAGGTGCCAGATGCTGCAAGCTCCTTATCTGATCAAGAAGCGGAGAATGGACTTTGAGAGTAGTGTTAGCGATAATGTTACACCTGGGTACTATAGAGGACAAAACCGGTTCAGATACGGCAGCAGGTTCATATTGGCGAGGTAAGGCGTCGGCTTTAGAATTCTTGGAACCTGGCCTATATGTGAGTACGTAGTTGAAGTGAGTGAGGAATATGGACCAACGAGCCTGTCTAGATGATAGATGTTTAGCCTCTCCAATATAGGATAAGTTTTTATGATCTGTCAAAATAGTAACAGGATGCAAAGTACCCTCCAATAAATGTCTCCACTCCTTCAAGGCCATTATAACCGCTAGTAGTTCCCTGTCACCAATGCCATATCTGCTTTCAGTACCTGACAATTTTTTGGAAAAGTATCCACAAGGATGTAAAGGCTTATCTACACCCAACCTTTGGGACAGAACAGCACCTATACCAGTCTCAGAAGCGTCAACTTCGAGTAGGAAAGGTAGTGTAGTATCAGGGTGAACTAAAATTGGTGCGGAAGCAAACAGCTCCTTGAGTGTCCTAAAAGCCAGAAGTGCTTCAGTAGACCAATTCTTAGTATCAGCCCCTTGTTTGGTCATATTGGTGATGGGAGCAATGATAGAGGAGTAACCCTTAATGAAACGTCTGTAGTAATTGGAGAAACCAATAAATCTCTGGATAGCCTTGAGTCCCTTAGGTAAAGGCCAATCCAATATGGATTGGAGCTTCTCTGGATCCATTTCAAACCCCTCCCCAGAAATTACATAGCCAAGAAAGGTAGTTTGGGATTGGTCAAAGCTGCATTTCTCTAGTTTGCAGTATAAGCCATGCTGAAGAAGTTTAAGTAAAACCCTTCTGACTTGTCCGTGGTGAGTTTCAATATCCCTGGAATGTATAAGTATATCATCAAGGTATACAATCACACAGTCATCTTGAAACTCCCTAAGAACCTCATTAATAAGGTCCTGAAATACCGCCGGGGCATTGCAGAGACCAAAAGGCATTACAGTATACTCATAGTGCCCATAACGAGTATTGAATGCAGTTTTCCACTCGTCACCGTCGTGGATTCTCACCAAATTATAAGCACCTCTAAGGTCTAACTTAGTGAAAATTTTAGAACTTTTTAATCGATCAAAAAGCTCGGTGATCAAGGGGATCGGATATACATTTCTGATGGTTATCTTGTTAAGACCTCGGTAGTCAATGCAGGGTCTTAAAGAACCATCCTTCTTTTTAACAAAAAAAAATCCAGCCCCAGCAGGCGAGGAGGATCTTCTAATGAACCCCTTGTCTAGGTTTTCACGAATGTACTCCTCTAGAACTAAGTTTTCATTCGTAGACAAAGGGTACACATGACCCCTGGGGGGCATGGTACCAGAAAGTAAATTAATTTTGCAATCAAAAGGCCTATGTGGTGGCAAGGTATCAGCCTTTCCTTTGTCAAATACTGCCTTTAAATCTTGATACAAAGACGGTATCTGTACTTTGGTAGAGTCGGTAGCGTTATTAAGTGAGTTGACACTACAAAGAGGTGACACTTTCTTTAAACAATTCTCTTGACAATCCTGACCCCACGAAACTATTTCCCCTGATCTCCAATCTATAACGGGGTTGTGTCTTTTAAGCCAGGAGTATCCCAGGACTATGGGAACAGAAGGAGATGAAATGAGTAGTAGGGATATTTCCTCCTTGTGTAGAATACCAGTAGTTAAGTAAAGAGGTGTGGTCTCCCGGAAAATCACAGGCTCAACTAAAGGTCTACCATCAATGGCTTCAACAGCTAAGGGTGTCTTCCTTAACTGGGAAGGGATAGTGTGTTTGTTGAGAAACTTTTGGTCGATAAAACTCTCAGCAGCGCCGGAGTCTATCAATGCCATAGTCTCTAAAGTTCCCTTCTCCCAAGTTAAAGAGACCGGTAATAGGAGTCTATGTTCTTTGTAGTTATGAGTAGAGGACAAAATCGAAACACCCAAGGTCTGCCCTCTAGAGAAACTTAGGTGCGAGCGTTTCCCGGACGACTGGGACAGCTCAAACGTACATGACCTCTGGACCCACAATACATACACAGTCCCTCCCTTCTCCTGTACTGTCTCTCCTCCTCTGAGAGACGAGTAAGGCCTAGCTGCATAGATTCTGAAACCTGTGGATTTTTGGTTTCAGAACTTTGAAATGATGGTGCTAGTCTAAAGGAAGATTTACCGGTTCTATCTCGAGTATTCTGTCTCTCCCTTAGACGTTCGTCAATACGAGAGATAAAAGAAATTAAGTCCTCCAGATTCTCGGGAAGCTCTCTTGTTGCTACCTCATCAAGTATTACATCAGATAAACCATTTAAGAATACGTCTATATAGGCCTGTTCATTCCATTTTACCTCTGCCGCCAAAGACCTGAACTCTAGTGCGTAATCCACAAGTGTTTGGTTGTCTTGTCTAAGGCGCAACAGTAATCTGGCTGCATTGACCCTCCTGCCAGGAGGATCAAAAGTTCTTTTAAAAGCAGCTACAAAGGAATTATAGTTATAGACTAATGGATTATCATTCTCCCACAACGGATTAGCCCATCTCAGAGCTTTCTCAATGAGTAAGGTAATAATAAATCCCACTTTTGCCCTATCCGTAGGGTATGAACGGGGCTGTAGCTCGAAATGAATACTGATCTGGTTCAAAAAGCCACGACACCTCTCAGGAGAACCAGCATAACGTACAGGTGGGGTAACTCGGGAAGAAGCACCTACAGTAGCTACCTCTAGCCCTGAACCCACAGAAGAAGCAGACATATTACGCATCTCCTCAGGTGGATTAATAGGACGAGACAGCAGCGCCTGTAGTGCTAGAGCCATCTGATCCATCCTATGATCCATGGCGTCAAACCTAGGATCAGGAGAACCAAGCTGACAATTTGTACCTGCAGGATCCAAGGCCCTGTCGTAATGTCAGGATCGGGTCAGGGATCCAACACGCAGAGTACAAAGAGTAGCTGATACGTATACCGGTCCTTAGAATGGCCGGACTTAACGTATAACTACGATAGAATGGTCAGAGACAAGCCGAGGTCGAGGGAACGAGAAGACAGGTAAGCGAGAGACAAGCCGGGTCAAGGATAACAGAAAGACAGGAGAGTAAATACCAAAGCCGGGTCGGAACCAAAAGACAAGAGAATAACAAAGCACTGTGTGACTAGGCGGACTAGAACCACGACAGGGCAATGAGTGAATGAGAGAGCCACTGTTAAGTATCCTGGCTAGGGAGAGAAGACACGCCTCCGGCGAGTCCTGATTCGTCTCCCGAGATTTGAGTGACAGGACGTTCCGGGTTGGCGTCATGACGTCTACCTCCGGTCCTCCTGTTATAAAAGGAAGTGACTCCCTCGCGGCCGGCGTTAGCAAGACCGAGTGAACCGCGAGGGACCGAGGAGACATGCCGTCCGGACGGATAAACTTCTAAGTCTCTACCTCTCTCAGAGGTAGAGACCTCAGGTACCCTGACACAAGGGCAGCGGACTGCTCCTTGCATTAGACACCGAAAAGGCGTTTGATCGTCTTAGTTGGCCTTTTCTAGAACGCACACTGCGGGCATATGGGTTCCCAGCACCAGTTGTGCGACAAGTGTTCGCACTGTACTCTACCCCATCAGCACAAGTCCTCCAAGCTGGATTTCAATCGCACCCCTTTAACATCGCCAACGGTACGAGACAGGGCTGCCCCCTGCCACCCCTACTGTACGTCCTGGCCCTGGAACCCCTGCTACGCAATATCAGAATGCACCCTCAATTACTAGGTTTGTTTGATAGTGTGCCTTTTAGAGCTGTGGTTCTGATTATGTTTGTGACTGTGCGCCTGAATAACTATGTCTGTGTGCCTGTATAGTTGTGCATCTTTTTGTACATTTGTGCATGTATGACTGTGTTTGATTGTGTGCATTTTATGACTGTATGTCTGTATACAGGGCCGGCCTTAGGACTGTGCGAGGTACGGGGGAGCCGGACGGCCAACACGGCTGTCGTGCTCTTGAGCAGGTCAGGTAGGAGACGATTGCCAGAGTTAACTGAAGTGGCTTTATTTGTATCGTTTGACATTACAGCAGTATAACTAGTAGAATAATTAATAAGGAGCTGGAAAGGGAGAAATAAACGTTATGGCAATATGCGCTAAATAGAAAACAAACAAGTGTGCAAATAATAAAGCTGGATAAAAGTAAAGGAAGAATAATAGGACAGGTATTAGGAACTATAAGGAGTCAGAGAAAAAAAATAACAGCTTGTTAATAAATGTGTTCAGCAATGTCCAGATAATGATTTTGCAGGGTTGTATAAATCCAGGTAGGCAGGTTAAAGCAGAGATGTATGTTATCCAGGTTGGTATGAAGCAGGATTGTATAAAGCAGGTAGGTAGGATATTGCAGAGAAGTATGGTTGTAAATAATCCAAGTTGGTAAAGAGCAGGGGTGGTAGCAATTCAGGTAAGAAGCAATGCAGGCAAGTTACAGGTTGTTTCCCAAGAGCCAGGATCTGAAGTCTCTAGTATGAACATCAACTTCAATGTAAAGGCCACTTGCTTTGTTGGGTGTGGCCATTTATAGCAGAACTTCATTATATATGATACTGGTGAGTCTGAGGTGAATAGTGGCTAGGGAGTCCACTAGAGGTGAAAAACAGGAACTGTATTTAAAGGGACAGTATTAAATGGAAAAGTCTTGCTTGTCAGGATAGGAACCTGACATTGGCTCGCACACGCAGGGGCCGGCAATGCAGAGTTTCTAAACCAAGCCTAAAGTAAGCGAGTATGTGCGTGGCTAAGTGGGAGGGAGGGAGGTGGAGCTAAACAAGAGGCGTAGCCAAACTGGCAGAGGCTACCCTTATTGCTTCACACTGAAGGGATCAGGGACTGCACTGCCCCCATCAGCCCATAATGGAAAAAGGTATTGTGTGTGTATGTGACTGACTGTCTGTAAAGATGTGTGCGTGTGACTGTCTGTAACAGTGTGTGTGATGCTCTTCCTGTAACTGTGTGTGTGATTGCCTGCCTGTGACTGTGTGTGTCTGCCTGTAACTGTGTCTGTGTGTGACGGTTTGCATGTCACTGCCTGCCTGTAACTGTGTGTGTGTGACTGTCTGCCTCTGATTCTGTATGTGACTGTCTGTATGTAATGGTGTGTATGTGTGACTGCCTGCCTTTAATTGTATTTGTGACTGCCTGCTTGTAACAGTGTGTTAGTCTATAACTTACCGCTTGTAACAATGTATGTGTATATCTGTCTGCCTGTAAGTGTGTGTGTGTGTGTGTGTGTGTGAGTGAGACTGCATGTGTGTGTGACTGTCTGCTTGTAACTTTATGTGTGACTGTCTAAGACTACCTACCCGTGACTGCATGTCTGACTTTGTGCAGGTGACACTGCAAAAATATACACCTACATTCACACATGGGCCTAAATGCATTTTTAAAAATAAAATCTGAATATCACTCACAGTCAATACAAACATATTTCACACAATATATGTTATACCAAATATCACACACATGGATGCTCAGACCAGATTCCTAGCACACTAGACCATGAGAGATCAGCATGCTCCCCTCTCTGCAAGGTCACAACAGGGAAGGGGGAATGAATATTTGCTTTTTCGTTTTTTCCCCCCTCATAATTATTAGTTTAATAAAGCCCCCTGTACAAACACTACACTCCTGTGCATACTATACATGGATGAGTGGGTGTTACCACAGAGGGGCGCTGTGAAGATTTTTTGCACAAGGCACCTAAAGGCCCAAGACTGGCACTGTCTATATATCTTTGTGACTGTGCATCTAAATAACTGACACACTAAAGGGGCAAAAAGGATAAGACATTCATGAGAGGGGATATAAAACACTAAAGGGGGTAATAAATTCAAAAGGCGTGTTACGAGACACAGAGATAAAGATGCATGTTGGGGGTGGGGGGGAGGGTGGGTAGGACGGCAAAATGCATCTTCACCTGTGTAGCCAAAAATCACAGCAAAAGCCCTGGAAGGAGTCTATTCAGCGAACATCTAATGTATCTGACTTTTGCATCAACCTTTTTCGCTGTTTCTGTGTACATCTTTCTGTAATTACACAGCTCTCTTTCTCTCTCTGGAAAAGTGATGATAAATATCAAATGCTTACAGGGTCAATCACTAAAGTGAGTAATGTCAGGAATTCAAAGAGAACTTTAAATTTAAGGCCAAAAGTAGCCTAACTGAAAACAGTACTGACATGGAGAATGTGAAGGACCACCTGGCACTCCGACCGAGTACCTCCGTCAATCGCTGCTTCCTAGTATTTGCAAGTATCATCAGCACTGCACCGGAACACCATAACCACCCTAAACCCCACGAACCGCCGCAGCTTGGTTGGGGTCTCGCCGTCCTCCACCCACCCTGGACCCAAGACCAGGATCCAGCTTCCAGTGGGTAGGCCTCTCCTAGTTCAGAGAGCGTAGCAGGAACAGCTCTTACAAGAACTTAGTGATTATACTCAGGGGAGTATAGTGATTAAAGCAATCCCCATAGTTCTCCAATCCCCCAAACATGAGCCGAAACTTCATGAAGGTGCAAGATTCTCTGAGAGTTTAATGGTACAGGTTGGATTTTTATACAACTTTTCAGGCCAGAGGAACACCCACTGGACGTGATGGGGCACAGGACACATATTGTACAGACCAATAGAAACAATGTAACAATGCCTGACACTCCCACATACAGCCTGTGGTACAATTAAGGTAGATAATGTATTAATGTAATTATCCCCAAGCATAAAAATCACATATTTTACAAAGTCTCATAAGTACCCCAAAATACAACATATCTCCAGGGGTTCAAAAGTTTCATGGAAGTCTTATTTTTGACCCACCGTGCACATGGTCCCATGCCCAAAACAGTTCCGGAGAATTAGGGCTAACTGTCGGTCTCTCTGTCTGGAGTACAAAAGTACATACTTCACATGAACAGAGCCTTTTAAAGTGCATTGGGCAAGGTAAATTGCAGGGCCCATAGCCCTGAGGCAATGGGCTGGCCAGCAGGCTTCTCCAAGAACCCTTGGCGAGATTCAGTTTGTCACAGGGCCATAATCACAGGGTAGGAGGATGGCAAACACGTACCCTCCAAAAGCCAGTGACGAGGTTACTTTCGGCACAGAGAACATTTCCAATTCAGCTATTTTAGCCTCAATTTTTACATTCGCTATGAATTCAGGGCAATTCTTACTTTAGCAAATACCCCCAATAATGTCTATTCATTTTTAGATGCATTAAAAATGCAAATGGCAGTTTTTGTTTCATAATATTGCATTTTGTCTTTGTCTCTGAGTTTCTCTGTCGCAACTGGTCTGCCTCTTTCCATGAGATCGATGATCTCAGCCAATCCAATGCTTTCCCATAGGAAAGCATTGGAAAGGCTAGTGCCCAATAAGATGGTAGAAATAGAGGAGTTGACTCTCATAGTGACAGCCACTAGAGGCAAGTTAATCATGCAAAGAAAATATTGCTACAGAACGACAATGCTTTTAGCTGCAGGGTTAAAACGCAGAGTACATGACATTGTGATGAAGTGGCCTGGATGCATATAGTGTTCCTATAAGTTGAAGTAGGTCAGGTGCTTAGAGTGTCCTTCTAAAAATATAAAAGGTTACAACTTAATATAGTGGCTATGTTGTGCTTAATTTTATGAGAGTAGTCACCCAGTCTTCTGTCTGAGCGCTCTGACAGGTATGTCTCAGTTCACTCTCGAGTTGCCTTGGAATACTTTAAGAAGGCAACAGCTATGTCTATACATGCTGCATTTAGCATACAGTAGTGCTCAAAGGTTTGCATACCCTTTTTTTGGAAACATGAATGATCATGCAAAAAAATTTATAAATGTATTTTATTGAAAATTAGTGATCATATTAAGCCATTTATTTTTTTTTGACAATCTTAGTTTTTTATTTTGTCGTATGAGAAAAAGTAAACATATAACAATATGGTATACAAAAGTGGTTACAAGTCGCCATCCGTATAAGGAACAGTATTAATAAACATTGACTATCTGACACATAGTTCTAGTAGAGGTACAAGCATAACTACAAATAAGCAGCAATAGGGCGGTTGGGCTTAACATGGACAATAGTACTCGGTCTAATACAGTCGTCTCTTTTCTGTTCCCTTCCCCTCCTCCCCCCCGTCTCTGTGTTAGTGAGACAGGTGGTGGGTACGTTTCACAAGGCAAAGGCTTAAAACAAGCGTAGGCATATGTATAGAGGGCGGGGTTACCCCATGTTAAGTAAACTGTGAGGAGTAATTTCTTAGGGTCAGCTAATACTTCCTCTGATACAGGTTATACAGGTTAAGAAACATATGATGCAAACATAGCTTATAAAACTTCTCATTCCGGGGGGTAATAGCATGGGCCATGCAAGTAGTTACGTTGAAGTAGAGGATGCCTACCGTCTTTGTGGCGCTTTGGTATATAACTAAGAATAAGCATGTCATGGCAGGATCGCCAGCGGCTGTTGCCCACAGTGTTAGGATTGGGCTGTTACTTCATTATGGGGGTGCAGGGAAGGATCGGGCGGGGAGGCGGAATCCACTTGCCAGCTAGGCCTTATAGAGGGGTGGGCATTTAAGGTCGCTTGATATGCCGTGGGTTTGTAAACATATAAGTAAGCGATTAAACAAGCATAACAACATTAACAGTTATCAGTGAGGGGCAGCGTAGTTTGTCTGCAGGTTGAGAGCATGGTGTCTCTGCCCTTGCGGGAGTTCCCCTCTGCGTATTCACATAGGGTATATTCAAATAGTTGTAAATCTACTTTACCAAGTGTATGTGCGTGTTTACCGTCCCCCCCCCCCCCCCACCAGCCAGTCAGGTGTATGGGGTACAGGATGGGGTAGAGGGACACATTCCAAGTTGTACTTTGCATGGGTGGTCCCATACGTTATGTTTTGTCATAGGGTTCTTGCTGGCCAGCTTCGGAAGTGAGCATGGGCGACTAGTGATTTGGAGGCAAACATAACATGTAATGCATTAAGGCCCTACTTGGGGAAGTCTTTTGGTCATGAGCTGATTTCCCGTTGGTCCTATGTCCTTGAGTCCCGTCGTGCTCTATTGGAGCGTAGTCTTAGGCTATCTGTGTGGGGGGGGGGGGGGGTTTAGTCCTTGTATGTTAGGGGTCGGGTTAGTATTGTATGGAAAGTCCCCTTCACGTCGTCATGTTGGTGTGGTAACTCCCCAGATGTATCGTGCCTAGTGGCCCGTTTACGTTGCGGTCTAGGGAGCTGCTAGTAGTGGGCGGGGCAGCTCGGGGCCCAGTCCCCCCGGTTGGTTTTTGTTTGGTTGTGCGTCTGTTCTGGTTGGGCAAAGCATCCGGTGGGTGACGTCCATCTATCCTGTCCCCCAGACAAAGCTTTGTTCCCATCCCTGGGGTGCAACTTCCGCGTGCATCCCCCCCCCCGCCGGTCCGCCCATGTAGGTTCTGGGATCTCCCCTCCCCCTGCGTCCCCTGTCTGTCGCCGCCGTGCCTGTGGTCTCCCGTCTGGCGAGGGGGGGAAAGGGGGCTGAGGATCTGGGTTGGGGGTGGGGGGAAAGAGAGAAGAGGGGGAAAAAGGAGGAAGAGAGTGAGAGAGAGAGGAAGAAGAAAAAAAAAGGGGGGGGGGAAATTGGGACATGGAAATGCCTGTATCTTTTGTGGTCTCTGTGGGGGGTGGGGAGGGGGGGGGTTAAGTGTCTCCCCAGATTTCCGCTTCCCGGTGGTTTCCGTCCTAGGCCGATGTGGTTCGTCTCTGAGCTATGTAGGCGCACCAGGGGAACCAGGTGATAGCGCATTTGTCTCCCGTGCCGTGTAGCGACGCCGATAGGGATTCCATGCTGTATATGTCCTCTACTCGGTCCATCCACTGCTCTAGGGTTGGCGGGTCTGCTACGCGCCAGTTGGTGGGGATGAGGGACTTTGCCGCATTAAGCAAGTGTTTAGTTAGGGAGCGCTTGTACGTGGCTATGGGGCGTGGGGTTTGATGGAGGAGCATCGGCAGGGGTTGGAACGGCAGGTCCGGGTCCGCTATGCTCGTGATTTTGGAGTGGATTTGCCTCCAGTACTGTTGGATTGTGGGGCACGACCACCAGATGTGGATGTCTGTCCCCCCCTCGGCTCCGCACCTCCAGCAAATGTCGGGGATTTCCCTGTTCATGCGATGTAGCTTCGCTGGAGTCCTATACCAATTAACCATAATTTTATAATTGAGTTCTTGAATTTTTGAGCTGAGTGTGCCCTGGTGTGCCAGTATGTGGATCTTCTCTCATTGTTGATCTGTGAGTGTTTGGTCTGTAGCTTGCTCCCAGCGGGACATATAACGCGGTGGTGCGCGTGGTTTGGTCGTGAGCAACAGAGAGTAGAGCTGCGTAATTCCTTTTAGTGGTCGGTCTCTAGCTACGCACATGTGCTCGAAGGCGGTCAGTTCTCGGTGGAGCAGGTGTTTGCCAGTCACGGATTGGTAAAAGTGCTGGATCTGGTGGTAGCGGAAGCTATTCATTAATGAAATGGTGCCCTCTGGGATCAGCTCTCTCAGTGTTTTCAATCCCGTCGTGGAGCATAGTTGTCTCATATAGGTCCAGTCCGAGCCTCCCATTCTCGTCACATCCGCGGGTCGCAGGCCACCTGCGATGTCTGGGTTGTGGGTTATAGCTGTCAGAGGACCTGGCGTCGTGGTGAGCCCGCCTGTCAGGCGTGTGGCAGTCCATATTTGCATCGTGGCCCGAATAAACGGGTTTCGGATCATTTTGGGATCCTTTAAGGGGTGCGTTGTCCAGGCTGCAGATGGCAGTTTTCGGGCCACTTGGCTATTCTCCAAGTCCTTCCAGAGTTTGTCCGAGGTTAGTGCGTGCCAGTCTACCAGCCGTAATAGGTGGGTGGCTCTGTAGCAGTGAATTATCGAGGGGAGTGCCAAGCCCCCCATTCTTTTGGGCAGGCAGAGGAGTGCTCCGTTAACCCTAGGCCGTCCCGTCTTCCATACGAATTTTATCATCTCCGTGTTGAGCGTCTGGAAGAAGGACTTGGGTATCATGATCGGGATGGCTTGGAAGAGGTAGAGAAGTCGTGGAAGGAGGTTTAATTTCAGTGCATTGATTCTTCCGAACCAGGAGATGCACAGACCCCCCCATCTTAGCATGTCGTGCTGCAGCGTGCGGAGGATGGGTATGAAGTTCTCTTGGAAGAGGCGAGTGGTGTCTCCGGTGAGCCAGATGCCGAGGTATTTAATCTTATCCGTACACAATTTAAATGGATACTGTGTTCGGAGGTGAATTGTGTCCGCGGCCGGTAGATTCAGTGGGCAGGCTTCCGATTTACCGGCGTTGAGCTTGAGGTTAGAGAGGAGTCCATATTCCCGGAACCTCTCTAGTAGGTTTGGGAGCGAGATGAGTGGATTGGCAAGGAAGAAGAGGAGATCATCCGCGTAGGCCGCCACTCTCTGTTCCAATCCATTGTAGACGAGACCCGTGATTCCCCATCCCATCTGACCACCCCCAGGAAAGGTTCCAGGGAGAGGGCAAACAGGAGGGGGGACAGGGGACACCCCTGCCTCGTTCCATTGCGGATGTTGAATGGTTGTGATAGGGCTCCATTGATGCGCAGGCGGGCTGTCGGGACCGTGTAGAGGGCAGTTATCCAGGTCAGCATGTGTGGCCCGAATCCCATCGTACGGAGCGTTGCTAGCAGGAACCCCCAATCCACCCGATCGAACGCCTTCTCAGCGTCGGTCGAGAGGAGGAGGATCCCCCGCCGGCCGCCTCCCGCCAGGTGGATCACGTTGAGGGCCCTGATGGTATTGTCGCGTGCCTCCCTGCCGGGGACGAAACCCACCTGGTCAGGGTGCACTAGGTCCGGTAGTACGCGTCCCACCGCATGGCCAGGATTTTGGTGAACAGCTTCAGGTCCGCGTTGAGTAAGGAGATCGGCCTGTAACTGGAACAGTTCGTCTGGTCCTTCCCGTCCTTTGGGATGAGAGAGATTGTGGCTGCCAGTGTGTCTCTCGGGAGGCGACCGCCATCCAGCAGGTGGTTGAGGCTACCTAATAGGTGTGGCAGGAGGATGTCCTGAAATTTTTTGTAATATGCTGCAGTGAGGCCATCAGGGCCAGGCGCCTTATGGGCTTTGGCGATCTTGAGAGCTTGTTTGAGTTCCTCCAGTGAAATAGGTTCTTCCATTTCAGCCTTTTGTTCGTCTGTAAGGGTCCGGGAGACATGCTGTTCCAGGTAGTTCGCGATGTCGGTCTCGTGCCTCAACTGGCCCGCTGCGCCCCGTGTCGACGGAATGTTATATAGTTCTGTGTAGAAGTGATGAAAGGCTTTCTCTATTCCGTCCGGTAATTGAGTAAGCCCGCCGTTCTGGTCCCGGATTTTGGTTATGTGTGAGAGTCTCCGTTCCCGTTGCAGGCGCCTGGCTAGGAGTCTCCCGCATTTGTCCGAGTATTCGTAGAAGTGTCTACGGGATCTATGGATGGTTCGGAGGAGGCCTTGTGAGAGCAGGTGTTTTAGGTTTCTCCGTGCTTCCAGGAGTTCTTTGTAGATTTCCTCTGAGATGGCGGACTTATGTAGGGTTTCGAGGGTGGCCACTCGTTGTGCCAGATTTGTGATTTCTTGCCTTTGGGATTTCTTCCGGTGGGTACAATAGCGTATGAGAAGGCCTCGGATCATGCATTTGTGTGCCTCCCATATTGTCGAAGGTTCCACATCTGGCGTGGAGTTCTCTTCGAAGTACTTCTGCAGTGAGTCTCTCATCTCAGTGGTCGCCTCCAGCTCCTCCAAGACTTGCTCGTTTAGCCTCCACTGCTTTTCCCTTGGTCTGTACAACGGGGAGGCAATCTTAGTCCAGACCGGTGCGTGGTCAGACCAAGTGGTCGAATGGATGCCACTGGCTCGCAGGAGGGAAAGATATTCTATTGGGAGGAAGATATAATCCAACCGACTGTAGCGGTTGTGGACCGTGGAGTAATATGAGTAGTCTCTCACCAGCGGGTGGGCCACCTGCCAAGAGTCTGCCAACCCTGAATTCTTGAGGGCCATGAGGGCATTGCGTTGGTATGAGGTTGGTAAGGAGCTAGTTCCCATGGACGTGTCCAGGCATGGGTCCAGGGCCAGGTTGAAGTCCCCCGCCAGGATCAACATGCCTTCACGAAAGCGCTCCAGGGCGCGTAGTGTGCATGCCAGGAATTTATGTTGCGCCGTATTGGGCGCATAGACACACGCTAGGGTGTAGAGGTGTCTGGCGATCGTGCCCTTCACGAATATGTAGCGGCCCTCCGGGTCTGCTAGTTCGGCGTGGCTCTGGAAGGGTACCGTGCGGGCTATGAGGATTGTCACCCCCGCCTTTTTAGTGGCGAAGTGCCCAGTTGGAAAGCGGGCATCCCGCAGCGTCGGCGCACCCTGCCCCTGGAAATGAGTTTCCTGGATGAATGCGATCGACGCGCGTGCTGCCCACAGCGTGCGTAAAAGGTGAGAGCGTTGTTCCGGTGCATTAAGGCCCCGAACGTTGTTTGACCACAGGCAGAGTTCTGCCTGTCGGAATTGGCCGGGCATAGTCAGCGGATGCGGGCTGTGGTAGGGAGGTGCAGGCAGTTAGTGTGGAGGGAAAGAGGGGGAGCGAGAGCGAGAGGAAGAGCGAGAAAAGGAGGGGAAGCGAGGGAGGAAGAGAGGGAGAAAGGGAGAGCAGGAGGGGGAGGGAGAGAGAGGGAGGGGGAAGACAGGGAAAGACGAAGAGAGGGAGGGAGGGAGAGGCAGGGGGGGCCGGGAGAGAGAGTCAGGCGGGAGTCAGGCCCCGGCAGCGACCAGGTCCCGCAGCTAGAGGTCGGCCCACGGGCCTTGGCTTCACCCACCTCCTGTCTGCGCACCTCGTCCGAGTTGTGAGGTGCCGGTAGTGACTCAACGCACCTGATGTGCACCGGGGGAAACAGTCCAACTGTCGTCGGTCGTCCCTAGGTCACACCTTAGGTACCTATACAGGTGTGCCTGTGGAGCGTGACTGTAGTCAAGGGTCTGTCACCCTATGTCTAGATCCGTAACTGTCGTGTAAGGTATTGAGGTCCTATAGGATCGTCGTCAGCCGTCCTTGGCCGTCAACGTCCTACTGAATAGTGTATTCCCCTATAATGTATGCTATGGGGGTGCGGTTAGTGGTCGGGACTAAATGTGTGGGGGCATTGCGGGCGGGCAAGGGTCCCTGGTGAGATCCGGTCTCTGCATCATGAGCGCGCCCCACATATCCCTCTGCTGCTATGTGTTCCCTTTATGGGTGCTACCAGTGGGCCAGACCCCCCCCTGCAGGGCTGCCAACTCCCAAGCCCCCGTGCACCGGGCTATTACTTGGTGGTCAATCTTCCGCTCACGGTGCACCGGGTCGGAGCAGAATGCAATATGCATCAAACCCCCCCCCACCCCAACCCCCCCCACCCAAACCAGGCGCGAGTCCAACGGTCCGTTCTCTCCGGTTCCCCACCCAGGGAGGGAAGGGGGGGAGGGGGGGAGGAGGGAAGGGGGGGAGAGACCCATCAATAGCTACGTATCATGCAGGGTGGTCGTGGGGCGTCCGTCTCGATGCAGGGCCAAAGTCCCAGTTCACTCCTCTGCCCCTGCTGGTCCTCCCCAGCGGCGCGGTGGCGACATCCGGCCCAGGATGTTAGCGGAGGGCTGCAGGCCTGCTTCTTCTCCTCTTCTTGGGCCCAGTGGTTCCTCTAGCAGCCAGTTGTGGATTCGGGTGGGTGGAAGGTGCAGCGCCCTAATGAATCTCGGGGCGTCGTCTGGCATCTTGAGCGTGTGCCAAGAGGTTCCCTGTCGTGCTTGTAGGCTAAAGGGAAACCCCCATTTGTAGGGGATTCCCTTGTCGCGTAGGGCCGTGGTGATAGGCCGCAGCGCCCTTCTGGCATCCAGCGTGAGGCCAGAAAGGTCTTGGAAAAGTGCCAGTTCAGCTCCCCTGAAATTGACGGTCGGCAGGTTCCTGGCCGCCGCCATGATTCGCTCCTTCTGCGGGAATGAGTGGAGGCAACACACCACATCCCTAGGTCTGCCGTCCGGTCTGGCCTGCCCCAGTGCGCGGTGGGCCCAATCTATGCGGATGTCAGGAGTTGCATCGGGACCCAGGAGCTGGCAAAAGAGATGCTTCAGTGATACCACCAGGGGTTCCGTGTCTGGCTCCGGTAGGCCCCTGATTCGAATGTTGTGCCTCCGGCTGCGGTTCTCCAGGTCCTCCACCTGGCGTCTTAGGGTCAACAGCATGTTGCCTTGTCGGGTGGCCGCTGTCTCCGCTGCTCTGTGTTGCTGGCAGCAGAGTCGTGCCTCTGCCTCCACTGCGTCGACTCTCTCAGTGAGGGCCGTGAGGTCTGTGCGGAGGCCCTGTAGAGCTTCCCGGACCGCCTCCCTTATCTCCCGGACCAGGGCCCCGGTGTCCGCCTTGGAGAGCATGTTGCTCCCTATCCTGGCTAGTTCTGCCCGGATGGATTGAAGGGCGTCGTCTGGGCTGAGTTCGGGCATGGAGTCCCCCCCGCTGGTTGTACTGGGGGAGACCGCCGCCATGTTGTCTGACGGCGTTGTGCCTCGGAGCCCCGCTGGGGTGCTAATAAAGTCGTCCAGGGTGCCCGTGCAGCGTCTCGGTGATCCCGAGGTCGTGCTCCCAATTCCGGTAGGTTTCTTTGTCCGCACCATTTCTTTGATTGTGGGGTATTTGGCTAATTATGGCGGTTTAGGCCTTGGAGCTTGCCTAGTGTGCGACCAGCGCTATCAACGTCCAGGCCACGCCCCCATATTAAGCCATTTATTATCACATAGTTTGGCTCCTTTTTTTTTTTTAACTTTATTTTTGTTGCCCAGTGGTATTACAAGACAGCAGTAGTCAAAAGACCTATGATATGAGAGAATGTAGCTGTAAATCTGCACACTTTGTTTTAGTAAAGAGAAACAGGCTTGATAAATGGCTTAAACGAAGGGCAGAATAAACCACCCTAGACAGCTCTAGTGACACTAAAAACATCCTACTTATATAGTAGCATAGAAAAAACAAAACAAAAAAAAAAAAAGAAGAAAAAATGTGTTGTCATCTGAAGTATGCCTACAGAGGTTATGTGGTAGAGACCTACAATATAGGTAAATTAAACAATGCATTTTACACCAAGAGACAATAACTTGGGAGGTAACATGCAGCCGGACACTCTTGGTGATGGTCAACCTATCCCCATTGCAGGGAGAGAAGAGTCCCATGTTGCCTGGGTCTTCAGGTTCACAGCCGGAGATATCATCTTTCATGACGATTCTGGAGGTTAGTGGATGCAGGGCTAGCCGGCATTTCGCCTTCTTCACGATGAGCCGACACGGCCACCTCCAGCAAGTTGGGCCTCTGGCGGAAGCAGCAGGACAGCTCGGCTGGGGCTTCCACAATCTCAGGTAGTGTCTGCTGTGCTGCAGCGTGCTCCAAAATGTGTCGAAGAGGGCCTCCAATCGCTGAAGTATCGGGGACGGTTGTACTCGTGGCATTCGCCATTTTGGATGTATCTCCAATGGGCTTGCAGGCACTAACTGCACTACTGCAGCTCTCTGATGGGGTATGGGAGTTGTCAGGGTGGGTACTCGGGATCACCCCCACCGGTCCAAAGGAGGCTGGGGGTGGGGGGGGGTGGGATAACCAGGGTATCAGGTGCTTAGTTGGAGCCTCGTCCACGACGGGCTGGGAGGTGGGCTGCATCTCTCCTCCATGCAGCCCGCTAGGCCGCACTGGTACTCAGCGTTTGGATCAGCTTAGAAGACCAGGCTAGATACTCCATGAGGAGCAGAAAAGAACTGTCAAAAGACCTGCTTAACAAGGTAATAGAACTTTATAAAGATGGAGAAGGATATAAAAAGATACCCAAAGCCGTACAAATGCCAGTCAGTACTATTTGATAACTTATTAAGAAGTGGAAAATTCAGGGATCTCTTGATACCAAGCCAAGGTTAGGTAGACCAAGAAAGATTTCAGCCACAACTGCCAGAAGAAAAGTTCGGGATACAAAGAAAAACCCACAGGTAACCTCAGGAGAAATACAGGCTTCACTGGAAAAAGACGGTGTGGTTGTTTCAAAGAGCACAATACAACGATACTTGAACAAAAATGAGCTGCATGGTCAAGTTGCGAGAAAGAAGCCTTTACTATGTCAATGCCACTAAAAAAGCCTGGTTACAATATGCCCGACAACACCTTGACACGCATCACAGCTTCTGGCACACTGCAATTTGTAGTGACGAGACCAAAATGGATCTTTATGGTCACAACCATAAGCACTATGTTTGGAGAGGGGTCAACAAGGCCTTTAGTGAAAAGAAAACCTACCCCACTGTGAAGCATGGTAGTGACTGATATTTTTTTGGGGGGAGCTCTAAAGGCACTGGGAATCTTGTGAAAATTGATGGCAAGATGAATGCAGCATGCTATCAGAAAATACTTAACAGACAATTTGCATTCAACTGCACAAAGGCTGTGCATGGGATGCTCTCGGACTTTCCAGCATGACAATGACCCTGAGCACAAGGTCAAGTTGACCCTACAGTGGTTACAGCAGAAAAAGATGAGGGTTCTGGAGTGGCAAGAGGACCAAAGACTTTGCATGACCTGGAGGCATATTGCCAAGACCAATGGGCAGCTATGCCACCTGCAAGAATAAGGGGCCTCATCGACGACTATTACAAAAGACTGCACACGGTCATTGATGCTAAAGGGGGCAATACACAGTATTAAGAACGAAGGATATGCATACTTTTGAACAAGAGTCATTTACTTTTTTTTCTTTGTTGCCATGTTTTGTTTTACAATTGTGCCATTCTGTTTTAACCCCTTAACACCGGAGGGCGTACTATTACGCCCAATTTTAAGCGGCTCTAAACGCCGCCGGGCGTAATAGTACGCCCTCCGTATTTTTTTTTTAACTTACCCGGTCGCCGGTGATCGCGGTTGGGGGGACTCCCAGGGAGCCCCCCGCGGCAGATCCGTCCTCCTGGGGGCCCCCGGCCATGTGAGAGTGAGGACCTCACAATCACATGGCCGGGTTAGCTGGCTGAGGCATTGCCAGCAGGTGGACTAACTGTAATGACAGTTAGTCCCCCTGCTGGCCGGAAATCAAATAAATAAATGTTAAAACAGTGTAAAAAAATATATATATACTTAGATCATATATATATATATATATATATATATATATATATATATATATATATATATATATATATATACATACTTAGATCATATATATATATATATATATGTAGTAAGGCCTTTTGGCCTGTGTTTGTGGGAGGGGCGTATGACACACCCCTTCCCTACTTAAGGGACACCCCTTACCTGGCTCCATACCTTCGAGGTCAGCGTTGCATGAGAATCCACTTCCGGTTCACGTGCGGCGCCATCTTGCTTTTCAAAAAAACCGCGGTTTTCGTCCGGTGTAGCTGTGTCCAGGATTCCTTACAGGTTTTCCGCCCGTCCAGCTCCTCACGAATCCGGTCTTCGTCGCAGACTACGTCCTAGTGACTTCCAAATCGTAAGTTCAACGCCTGGATCATTCCCACGGCGCCGCGCTGTTAAACAGGCCTTACTTTACGGCCTAACACTTTACGGCCTAACACTTTACGGCCAGCTACACTTGGCGGCTAAATAATCTTTTCATTAGTTTCTTTACGAATGGTACTCATTCACCAGTACCCACTTCATTTCAAGTCGCTGTCTCATAGCATACGTACTCATTCGAACTAACTGTCTTTCGGTTTTCTGCATTACTCATCCGTAACTTTCGCATATTTTCTGTATCAAACAGTTCTGGTCATTCAAGCGATATATGCTCACGGCAGTTTTGCTCATGTCATTCACATCGCTATTCCTTTCATAGCTTGAAATTCAGCACAGCCTGTATACGTATATATAGATAAATATAGGTCGGTTATTTACCTGTTTATGTACAATCCATAGGATATGTTATTTAAATCTGATTATGTGGGGGGCGTGGCCGACCAAGAGACTGAGTGGACGCCTAAGTGAGAGGCTCCGTATCGCACTTCAGCAAAAACGCTATTTTGGCCGAAAAAACCCCGAAAGCAATCAGACAGACACATCACCCCCCACCAGAGAGAACCATGGGGCGCAAAAATTGGAAAGCTCAGCACACAGAGACGACCCGATTACCCGATATTCGGCTCTCCTTCGAGAGGCCCATACCGCGGCTGCAAGCTAAGATGGCGCCCGAGGCCGGAGTGGAAAACACACGGTCGGAAGATTCCCCAGAGGAAGAAGATCCCTCCACACCGCAACGGTCAGGAGGAGATTCCACTGCATCAGAGTCTGATGAAGACTCAGCACCCTCCACGAAGGGGGACATAAAGAAACTCCTGCAAGATCTCAGGAGAGTGTGGAGAGAAGACCTGAAAGTGGTACAGGCTGAGGTGGGGACAGTCCACACCAAAGTCCGAGCTCTGGAAGAGAGAGAAGGTGCCAGAGAGGCACAACTACAAGAGACTGTGGCAAAAATGGGGGACCTAACCGCACAGGTCCAGAAACTAAACCGCACTGTGACAGTGCTGGAAACTCGAAATAGGCGCAGGAACATTCGATTCAGGGGGATCCCGGAGGCGATTGGTAACGAGAGGCTACTGTTATACGCTCAGAGCCTCATAGACAGCCTGAGAATTGAAGGGGGGGGCCACCCAGACGCTCATAACCTCGGCATTTAGAGTCCGCAAATCCCCAGCAGCACCAGAAGGGACCACCAGGGATGTCATAGCGGTAACACGCGACGTAAGCGCCAGAAATGCAATCATGAACCGCTCCAGAGCGCAGGGGGCCATAGAATTCGATGGCAGCACCATAGCCATCTATGGAGACATTCCATTCTCCGTACTGGTGGAGAAACGGAAACTAGCACTGGTGGCCAGGAAACTCAGAGACTGCTCCATAAAGTATTGATGGGGAATGGAGGGGTCCCTAGCAGTGACAGTGGGGGACACATCCCACACCCTGACGTCAACAGACGACCCCGAGGCATTCTAAAAAATCCTGTGACTGCAGCCCAGGCCCACACCAGAGCCCCCCTCCAAGCGCCACCAAGCGGGCGGATCGAAAACCTGCCCCAGTAAAGTGCAGAGTCTGAACAGACCAGAATGAGGAAGAGCCTCAGGACGCTGGACCCCAAACACTACAACACCACAAGCGAACCAATCCCACCCGAGCCACAGACATAGAGACTATAACATTACCTAAGCCAGTAGGAGCCCAGATAGTCATCTTAGTCCACAGAGACATACACCCATGTCAGATAGCCACTGGGGGATCCCACGGCATGCTTCCCGGAAGGCTGCCCCAGGACAGTAACTGTTTAATGGACATATACATATTGTTCACTTATACAATGGAAATGATGTATATCATATATGATAACTCAATAAAAAATATAAATTGAAAAAAATAAATCTGATTATGTGTTATGTTATCTTGACTTTATATAAAAAATTCATGTTCTCATTAAATTATATAGCAGGTATAGTACATAAACGTGATAAACTTTTTCTAAAGGTATTTCTGTATATTACGTTGTCACAACCATGTACACACGATTACATGGCACGTACACTTCTGACCTTTCTGCATGTACTCAACGATATATCGAGTATACAAGAACACGGTCCCAATATCACAAACTGTCGGGTTGAATCACACTTTCGGTTCAACCACTCATACGTCTACTTTTTCTGCATATGGTCAAGTTTCACATTTTCTACCTCACCCACATCTTTCAATTTATATCAAGGTTTATTTAATCTATACCGGATAAATCACATAAAACTCCCTGCACCAGGAATACTACAGTAGCATGGCCATATATATTTATAATTTTGGTCACCATGTAGACACATTATACGCACCCACTACCAGGGTAAATCCCTGCGTTACGGTGTTACCCCATTACAAATCAGGCAGGTGACTACCATGCTCAAAATTTTCCACTCCTACACATACAGCCAAATTCCACGACAGCATATCTAGTCTACATTAGTATCACAGGATCCAATTCTCATACTATCATTTCTATTTCTACCCATTTAGGTTTATCCAGGTTGTTCTTTACCTGACGCTTCATATACGTATACATACTATCAGGTACGTAAGCCTGCTCACGTATCACATACGTTCTCCCTACATAGGACTTAGAGTACTGGCAATCAGGGGTATAGGCCCAAATAGGTATCTCCCCTCTTGGCATACTGCCTATAGTTTAGCGGTCCGCGAGGCCAACACCCCGCCTCAACGTTTCGGAGGCAAACGCCCCTCGAGCCACACATGAGTTAGCCGCCTCGCATTATAGAGAGAGCGTCACCTGTCACTCCCTTCCCTGTTTTCTTTTATTATCACCGAGAGGCCTACGTATTCCTGCCACTACGATGGGTGGCCTCAATATCCCCTCGCGCCAACGCATAGATAGAGCCTCTCATAGCCACTTGGCAACTAGCAGGGCCTCACCTGTCACCAAAGAACAAGATTAATTTTTTCGCCTTAGCCGGCATAGTTAGCCCGCCAGTACATCCCCTGGGGTTTTCAACACACTAACGATATATTTTCTCATCTAGTATGTCTCAAGAAGCGTTAGAGGATTTCTCCATCCCGAGCACTCCGGTTAGACCAAATACCCCATCACCGGAAGAAGACATGGCTAGTCCTGCATCGTTCAAGTCATGGACAATCCCTCGCATTACCAGCGAACTCAGGAGGTGACACATTCCTTTCCCCGCTACTGCCAGGAAAGCGGAACTATACAAACTGTTGCACACCTCAACTGATAACTCTGATGCAGGGGAAGGGACTAGCCAGTCTAACCCGACAGATATACACGGCATGCTAACATCCCTCATGTCATCCATGGGCAAGGTCAACTCCAGGCTGGAGAAACTGGAATCAGTCCCCACAGCCCTTACCATGGCTGGGTCAGCCACTGTGATCCCTCCGCCACTGGTCGAGTTGCCACTAGTTTCTCCAGCCACCACCTCTGACGAGCAGGAGGTTAACCCTGCCCATATGATACCTGAGCACCTTAAGAAAGACATCCTGGAAGGTAAAGATGTCAACTTAGCTGCACTACTAATTGCCTCCCAGGATGTGGTGGAGCATAAAACTTATGCGTATGAGGATATTTCTGTGGTGGTCAAGTCCAGGGATGCACGCCTAAATAGGAAACTCACCATCCCGGAATTTGTGTTGGCTTTTGGCATCTACCGGGATGTCATATGTGCCGTTTACCCACACAGGCGTGAGGAATTTGACATGTATATGCACAGGCTGGTGGACCTGGGCAATAAATATGGTGGATCGGCATTCTACGATTACCATAGATGTTTTTCTGCGAAAGTGTCAGGCGCCTTCTCACAGTACGGGACAAGGTCCAACTGGAGTAAGATAGACACAGTGATTTTCTGCAGACACTTTGCAGGTCTAAGGACGCCGGCTTGTGCATACTGCTCCTCCATGTCTCATTCGGCAAATTTTTGTCCCACCACTGCTAACGAGCATACCCACTTGCAAGGACCTAGCTCCGCTGGTCCTACGGAGAAAATAGCTAAAGACAAACTGGGTAGACCTATCAAGTTTCTGGGCAAATCCCAGATATGTAATAACTTTAATGTTGGTACATGTAATTACAGCGGTTGTCGTTTATTGCATATATGCTCAAAATGTTTCAGGGCACATGCAAAAATCATGTGTCCCAATAAAATGTATCCCAAACAGTACCTAACGTCTATAAACATATCCCTACTTGCGACATTTCTGTCACAGCATCCATCTACACATTTAGTGAATTTCATAATCTCTGGTCTATCAGAAGGATTCCACACGGGTATCATACATATGCCTTCAGGAATCCTGGAATGTCCAAATCTACAATCCGCCCAACACAACCCTACAGCTGTTGACACACTCATAGCTAAAGAAGTGACAGAAGGTTTCTTATTGGGACCTTTTCAATCCCCTCCTTTCACTACATGGAGGACAAACCCTATCGGGGTTGTCACAGGGAAATCTTCCAACAAGCAGAGACTTATTATCGATTTGTCGGCACCACACACCTCTACCACTCCTAGCCTCAACTCCCTAATACCATCGGAGGAATTTTCCCTGCAATATTCCACTATAGATCACGCCATTACGGCTATCAAACAGGCAGGAGTCAGTGCATGGCTCAGCAAGACCGACATAACAAATGCATTCAAACTACTACCAATCCACCCCACACTGTGGCACCTACATGGCATCAAGTGGGCAGGGAACTACTACTTCTTCTCATGCCTAACTTTTGGTTCTAAAAGTAGTCCAGCCATATTTGACACATTTGCCGAAACCCTATGCTGGTTACTACTCAATATATCCAGATGCCCTACAGTCATACATTATCTGGACGATTTCCTAATGGTCGAGGAGAATTCTTCCCCTCCCAGTAGCCTCAAAGAAACCGTCAGCCTATTCAACCAGTTGGGGGTCCCAGTCTCCCCTACCAAGACCGAAGGCCCAGATACCATCATCACTTTCCTGGGCATCATGCTAGACTCGGCCAACATGCAAGCTAGCCTACCACGCACTAAGGTAGAAAACATCCTGACAAACATCAACCTCTATATACAACTACGCACTTGTAACCGCAAAGAATTACAGTCTTTACTGGGTTCACTCAATTTTGCCATGCGTATTATACCTCAAGGCCGTGCTTTCATCTCATGTCTCCTCAGCATGTTCCCACTGTTTCTACATGATGCACACAGATTATCCCTAGATACCCAAGCCACGGCAGACCTTCTCATGTGGAGAAACTTTTTAACCACCTGGAATGGTAAAAGCATGTTCCTCCCTCAATTGTCTGACACCTCTCTTACTGTTTGGACAGACGCGGCGTCTACCACAGGTTTTGCAGCGATATTTGGGAACGAATGGCTTTGGGGCAGCTGGCCTTCAGAGGTTCAGGACCTGGAGCGTTTTTCCTCTACCTCAGCTCTTTTTGAGATATATCCCATCGTGGCGGCTGCCGTGGCATGGGGACATCTATGGACAGGTTCATCAGTAAGGTGTTACTCAGACAACCAAGCAACCTGTTACATTATTAACAAAGGTCGCTCCAAATCCCTTACTATCATGAGATTTCTGAGGAAACTCACTTGGTTGGCAGCATGTCATAATTTCTTCTTGCATTGTGTTCATTTTCCAGGTATATGTAACGAGGCAGCTGATAATTTGTCTCGTTTTAAATTCCAGGCCTTTGATCAACTTCTCCCATCAGCCGCGCTCACAGCCACGGCCACTCCACTGTTCCATCAGCTAGTAATGGACTAGACGTTATCATGCAACATTGCAGAACTTTGTCCCAACTAGCTCTATCTACAAATACCCGGAAAAACTACAACAGAGCTTTCAGTTTATTCAAAAGATTCCTTTTGGAACACAACATATTACAACCGTTCATCATGACATCTTTTTTAGGTTTTGCCTCTTTTTGCCACATCAAACTCAAACTTTCTTACAACACAATCAAACTATATCTTACAGGCATCCAACATCACATGCTGACATTACAACCCAACAACTCAAGTTTCATGTCATCATACCAAATCAAGAAAATCCTTAGGGGTATACAAAGATCCGAACCCCCGCATACAGCACAGATGCTTCCTATAGATTTTCATATCTTTAAGGAATTATCACAACTACTAGATCTAAAACCCTTCTCCATCAACACAACTCTAGTAATCAAAACAGCAATTTACGTGGCTTTTTATGGGTTTCTGAGACCTAGAGAATTTACCGCCATCAATACAACACAATCCACTCACCTACTGCTCCATTCGCACTTAACCAAACACATGGACTATTATATCCTGTCACTACCTCATTCCAAAAACAATCAACATGCTCCACCCGTAGAGGTTAAATACTATCCGACTCACAACAGATGGTGCCCCGTCCAAGTACTGGACTCTTATACAGAGAGTCTCAAGGCACCGCCATCACAACCACTTTTTTTTCTACGAGGTTCAGTTCTCACTACTACAAACTTCATGACCCACGTCAGGTCATTACTAACACAGCTGGGACTCAAGCCAGCTAACTATTCAGGCCACTCCTTCCGCATGGGAGCGGCCTCCACAGCCTCCAGTGTAAACATACCGGTTCATGTTATCAAAACACTGGGGCGCTGGAAATCATCCGCTTACACACGATACATTCCTAACCCTGTACAAGAAGTAAGAAATGCTTTTCAGAACATGTCTTGTTAAAAGTATGTATCTTGGTGGTTTGTATTAAATATTGAAATTTCTATTTTTGCCCTCTTTATTTTCAGGCCTACCTCATCGTCGGTTCCGGCACACCACAACCGACTTGCTACTTTTATACCATCCTACACTTATTTAAGGTCTTATTACTCTTTACCATCATGAGCCCTTCACACAAATATTATATATATGATCTAAGTATATATATATATATATATATATATATATATACACACACACACACACATACACTGTCTAGGTGTATTTTACTATTAATATATATATATATATATATATATATATATATATATATATATATATATAAACTCCTCGTGTCCCGCACTCACTGCTCCCGGTCTTGATAAAAGTCCAGATGGGACTGAAACGTTGACACTTTTTACTTGAAATTTTGCTGCAATAAAGAAGCACTATTTATGAATCATATCAAGTCCATATCGGCGTATAACACGCACTTTTTCTACCTGAAAATAGGGGGCAAATGATGTGTGCGTGTTATACGCCGATATACCATATTTTTCGCTCCATAAGACACACTTTTTTCCCCCTTTAAAAGTGAGGGGAAATGTCTGTGCGTCTTATGGAGCGAATGTGAAGGTTTACTTACCTGTCTTGAAGCGTGGGCCGATGTTCAGCGCACTCTTCCTTTCAGTCCCGCCGGAAACCAGAACCTGAAATTGAAGTTCCTGTACCGCGGTGCGCGCTGTGAAGCCGGCCCACGCTTCAAGACAGGTAAGTAATTATGGGACAAGGGGAGGGAAAGTGCACTATGGGACAAGGGGAGGGGGGACACTCTGGGAGAGGGGGGAGAACACTATGGGATGAGGGGGGGAACACTATGGGAGGGGTGTAGAATACCATGGGAGGGGGGGGAGAATACTATGGAAAGGGTGGGGAACACTATGGGATGAGGGGGGGGAACACTATGGGAGGGGGGGAGAATACTATGGGAGGGGGGGAAATTTCCTGAAATTTCCTTCTGAAAATGAGGTGCTATACACCGGTGCGTGTTATACGCCGATAAATACAGTATATTAATATCAAATTACACGTAGACTGATACTGATTAAATATATATATATAATTATTGTTATATATATATAATTATATATTATATAAAAAAATATGCAAATACGTAAAAAAATTAAAAATAAATAATTAAAAAATATATAGATGTGTGTTATTTCGTTCTAACTGTATTGTGATATTAATATATATATATCTCAAAATACACGTAGAACGAAATAATATATATTTGAAGGCTTGGCCTGTAGTTGTGGGAGGGGCTTGATTTCCCTTTAAAAGGGCTGCCAATCCACTCCCACCTTACCGTTACTGGTCTGGCGAGTCTGAAACGTTTACTTCCGGTTCAGACAGCCATTTTGGATTTTTCCTACCTGTTTCCTCGTGGTCTCCTGGTCCGGTGTTCCCCTGGCTCTCCTTCCCGTCGCCGGCGTCCGCATAGCCCGTTCGTTACTTGCTGCCGCAAAAAACGTAAGTTAGGCCCGTCGTAAAGCAACCGCTGCAAACTTCCCAGCTTTACACGGCGGAGCCCCATTCGTTTGAACCAGCGTTCGGTACTTTTGCGTTTCATACAGTACGCCGTTCGGCTAAATTCCCTTAGCCACTCGCATGTTTCATATTACTTAAACTAACGAACACTATCATTCGGTTATATACATAACATTTCCTTTTCAGTTCAAATTACAATTAAAATGTATCCATTCGTATGTATCAATACTCCAAGTTCATTCGTTTTCATTACAACTACACACAAAATAATCCCGAATTTCAACCAGTACTCCAGGGGAATTTTGCCGCTACTGGTCACAAACGGTATTACAGTCACTTATAAATTCTACTAAAACGTATATAAATGTTTAAACCTAGATTGGTGTCCTGATTTTCCTGACCTTTTCCCACAGGTTTTTCTTACCAGGGATTCGTACTAGGATTTGTGAATTCTGATACCAGTATCAATTATATTTACTTTCCAGGTTGGTTGGAATTTAATTATGATTCATGTAAAGGCCAACAATACATATGTGTAACGGACCGTTTCACTTACAAGAGGATAAAAACCGTTTAGGCGATAATCCCCTTTTCCATAGACCAGCAGCTACTGCAAGCACCAATCTCTCGAACTGCAAACTGTACGAATTCTGGAATCAGCCGAACAGGAAAAGCATACAATCCGCTTACACTCCTGGCAGTCAGCATACAATCCAATTCCCCCCAAAACGAGACAACACATCGGTTTGAGGGTCAAGCAGAATCTGAGGTGCTGGCACACCCAGCCTGGTTTTTATTGCAGTTGTTACATATACAGGTCCGCCCACAGGGAGGTATAAAACAACCACTCACACATCAGTTACATCCCACATATTCCCTCCCCTTATCCTGAGAGGAAACTCAATTATACATACAGTTAAAACATACTTTCTACCCAACTTTCATAACTCTAAAACCATACATCACATTCACATAAAAATACATATCCACAGCCAATCCATTCAGGGGAACAACATATTAAAAAATGGCATGAATCAGACCAGGGGTTCAAAAGTTAGTAAAGTATCTTTTAAAACCCCTGCCAGCATGGCTTTCCGGCTCAGACCGGTTTTACAGAGCCCTCTCTCCTGGAGAAGTAATCCAATTACCTCCCAGGACAGAGACAGACTCCATTGAGCACATGGGGACACAAAGACAGTAAAACACTTTAAAATACATGAAGTCACCGTTTACACATAACACGCAGACATTTCACATATCCCCAGATAGCTGGGATCTGAGCGCACAAAACTACCGAATAGCGCGCAGATCCTATTCACACAGTTCAATTGCCATGGAGCCGAAGTCTTTAACTACACGAATGGGCTCCATGGCATAGCTATCTGGGTTAACACATTCACATAAAGTCGGGTCCTTAGTCCAAAGGCAAGAGGAGGGCAAGCAGCCCCCTCCAAGGACACGTGGCGAGGTCGGTTTTGCCACACTTCTCCCCTTTACCCCCCAGACTAACAGGGTATTTGACCTCCTGCCGGTCAGTGCCCTGGTTAGTCCAGCAACCCACCCACGAAGCACAAACAGCAGTACCTCCCACCCACAATAAATGTTTACTCCACCTGGATAAAGTAGCAGCTTGTCCAGATCCAGGTTCCTCACCACGGCTGTGCGGGGAGCTGGTAGACTGCCTTGGTGGGTTGCTGAGTGGGCAGAGACCAGCGGTACTCTGCCCTGGTGCCAGCGCTACCACTGACGTAGCCTGATTGGAGCCTGGTTGTGGGAGGGGGAGACCGACCGTCTCCCCTCTGGGTACACAGCTCTGGGGCTGAAGGACAGGACCGACCGTCCCTACCCCTTGTGCTGCAAGTGCAGAGACTACGGTCCCATCTGCACTGATGGGGGGTGTAACATCTCCCCTTGGTGGGTTAGGCTGCCGCTGGAGAGAGGGTGTAACAAGCTCCTCTCTCTGAACTGTAACCTGCCGCTGAGGAGAGGGGGTAGCAGGCTCATCTCCCTGACACTCTCTCTGCTGGTGGAGAGGGGGACCAGCTGTCTCCCCTTTCAATATTTTGTCCTGCTGCTGGGGTGCGAGACTGACGGTCTCTGCACCCTGCAGGACACTCTGCCGCTGGGGAGGAAGGACGGCACCTTCTGCTCCCTGGGGTACACACTGCCGCTGGGGAGGAAGGACGGCACCTTCTGCTCCCTGGGGTACACACTGCCGCTGGGGAGGAAGGACGACACCTCCAGCTCCCTGGGATACACACTGCCGCTGGGGAGGAAGGACGGCACCTTCTGCTCCCTGGGGTACACACTGCCGCTGGGGAGGAAGGACAGCACCTTCTGCTCCCTGGGGTACACACTGCCGCTGGGGAGGAAGGACTGCACCTTCTGCTCCCTGACACACACACTGCCGCTGGGGAGGAAGGACTGCACCTTCTGCTCCCTGGGGTACACACTGCCGCTGGGGAGGAAGGATTGCACCTTCAGCTCCCTGGGATACACACTGCCGCTGGGGAGGAAGGACTGCACCTTCAGCTCCCTGGGATACAATCTGCCGCTGGGGAGGAAGGACTGTACCTTCAGCTCCCTGGGGTACACACTGCCGCTGGGGAGGAAGGACAGTACCTTTGGCTCCCTGTAACTCACTCTGCTGCTGGGGATCTGGGCCTGCTGCCCACCATCCCGTTGGGCCCGGTGAAGAGACCTCGGTCCCATCTCCACCTGCCTGTTGTGGTTCCTCACAGGACCAATCTATGAGGACCCCTACTTCGGGTCCTACAAAGACAGTAAAACACTTTAAAATACATAAAGTCACCGTTTACACATAACACGCACATCTCACATATCCCCAGATAGCTGGGATCTGAGCGCACAAAACTACCGAATAGCGCTCAGATCCTATTCACACAGTTCATTGGCCATGGAGCCGAAGTCTTTAACTACACGAATGGGCTCCATGGCATAGCTATCTGGGTTAACACATTCACATAAAGTCGGGTCCATAGTCCAAAGGCAATAGGCGGGCAAGCAGCCCCCTCCAAGGACACGTGGCGAGGTCGGTTTCGCCACAATATGAAAGTAGTTAAGTGTGTAATTTACTCTTCTAGGTTATTATTCATTGGACGGTAGCAGGAAGCAGTCACCTTCTCTCGGTTAAATCCCCTCAGCAGAGTGTCAGGTAGGTTCTGGTTTTAGGGCCCACGATCTGGCCAAACTACTACCTTATATTCAGAAATATATATATCATCTTATGCCCACAGGTCAACTACTCGATACTATTACAGTCACTGTTTACCTCTTCATTGACAACTCGGCCTGACTCACATATCAGGTACTACGCCAGAACCCATTACTTTCTATGTTTTAAGGGGTACTAGTCCTAGCTTATGTGGCCCAATTAGGTAAATTCTTCTGGTCTTAATCCATAGTCTAGTGGTCCAGCGAGGCCAACATCCCGATCCTCATACACGGAGGTACTACGCCCCTCGGGCCAAATCATAGCTAGCCGCCTCGCAACAATGCAAAGAGAGGGCCTCACCTGTCACTCCCATTCTTTCTTATGCTTTAATTGACACCGAGAGGCCAACACCCCACCACAACGTTCGGTGGCCTCAAACTTCCCCTAGCATAGATAGTGCCTCTCAAGCCGCTTGGCAGCTAGCAGGGACTCATCTGTCACGCTCAAAAGCATAATTGTTTCACCGCTTGGTATTTAGCCAGCCCACCAGTACCCACCCAAAAAATTCATTACATACGACTGATTATACCGTTTTATAATTTCAGTTATGTCACTAACTCCTGATATCCCTGAGGAACTTTCACTACCTAGCACACCCGCTAGGCCTGCTACCCCTGTTCCTGGTACAGATGTGAATAGCCCTGCATCCCTTAGATCATGGACCATACCACGTCTCACAGCAGAACTCAGAAGACGCTGCATCCCTTTCCCAGTTACGGCTAGGAAGGCGGAGTTGTTCAGATTACTGAATACTACCACTGACAACTCCGATGCAGGGGAAGGCCCTAGTGGGAATCAATTACCAGCTTTCCATGCCATGATGACTTCTCTAATGGCATCCATTGGCACAATAAGTGACAGGCTGGATAAATTGGAGGCCGGTGGTGCTAAGCAGTCCACTACCAATACTACGGTCACCAGTCATCCTCTCACTAACACCATGCCCGGTAATACCTTGGAATCTACGGCAATTATAGAATCAATTGATCCCTTGCATATGGTCCCATCTCACCTCAAAAAGGACATTTTGGAAGGCAAGGACGTTAACCTGGTCTCATTGCTCATTGCCTCCCAGGATGTCCTAGAGAACAGGACATTTGCATATGGGGATAGTACTAAGGGCTAGAGACCCCCAGCTGAATAAAAAATTGACCATCCCTGAATTCGTACTGGGGTTTGGGATTTATAGAGATGTATACTGCTCGGTTTACCCTGGGAAAAGAGCAGAGTTGGATGCATACATGCACAACATGGCGGATCTGGGGCACAAATATGGTGGTACTGCTTTTTACGATTACCACCGTTCCTTCTCTGCAAAGGAGGCTGCGGCTCTGGCTCAGTTCAATTTAAGCATAAATTGGAATAAATTGGACACGGAGCTATTCTGCAGGCACTTTGCAGGCCTCAGACCCCCAACTTGTGCAGTGTGCGCATCAGCAACACATAGCACCAATTTCTGCCCGAATTTGGCTGAAGTCGAACAAAACCAACCGGCTTCTAACCTCCAAAGACCTACTAGAGGTTTAAAAGACAAACTGGGCTGGGATATTGTCTTTTTAGGCAAATCCCAAGTTTGTAATAATTTTAACGCAGGCAATTGTGGTTTTAGCTCTTGCAGGTTGATGCATGTATGTTCACACTGTTTCAGGGCCCATTCCAAGACAATGTGCCCAAATAAAGCATTCCCTAAACCATATCTCACGTGCGTGAACCTCAGCTTATTCACCACTTTTTTACAACTACACCCGTCAAGACATTTCAGTGGCTATCTCATAACAGGACTGACTGAGGGATTTCACACCGGGTGGATACATTTACCTACAGGCACACTGGAATGTGACAACCTACTATCCACATTAGATGACCCACAGCTGGTACACAAACTCATCATGACCGAGGTGAACCAAGGGTTCTTGCTGGGCCCATTTCTTTCACCACCCTTCACTTCTTGGAGAACCAATCCCATTGGGATTGTCACGGGGAAAAACTCACTTAAACCTAGACTGATCATTGATTTATCTGCACCACATTCCTCCACGGTCCCTAGCCTAAATTCACTCATACCTTCTGAAGAATTTTCACTACATTACGCCACTATCGACCATGCCATAGGTGCTATCATTAGAGCAGGCACAGGGGCATGGTTAAGTAAAACGGATGTAGTAAATGCCTTCACGTTACTTCCCATGCAACCTTCACTTTGGCACCTTCATGGCATTAAATGGCAAGGATTATATTACTTCTTCACCCGTCTCACTTTTGGCTCCAAAAGCAGCCCATGTATTTTTGATACATTTGCAGAGGCTTTGTGTTGGTTATTACTTAATGTATGTAAATGTCCTTCGGTTATTCACTATCTAGATGATTTCCTCACGATTGAGAACAACACACTTCCCCCAAGTAGTTTGAAACACATGTTGGCTTTGTTTGAATCCCTCACTATCCCGGTCTCCCCACACAAGACATTGGGGCCCGACACCCACATGCAATTTTTGGGGATACAACTAGACACTGTACATATGCAGGCTAGCCTACCTCAGGACAAAATTGAGCGAACCCTGGCAAGCATTGAACACTACCTACGGCAAGGGTGTTGCACCAGGAAAGAACTGCAATCACTGCTGGGATCGCTCAACTTTGCGATGAGGATCATCCCCCAGGGCAGGTCTTTTATTTCACATCTACTATCCCTATTTCCAAAATTCACCTCAGACACTTCAAGTATCACATTAGACGACCACGCAACCTCTGATTTACGTATGTGGGGAGTTTTTCTCACCTCTTGGAACGGGCAAGCCATGTTTATACCACCCCACTCTGACACTTCACCTACAATGTGGACACATGCTGCAGCAAACACAGGTTTTGCAGCCATCTGGGGAGATCTATGGCTTTGGGGATCATGGCCAACTGATATCAAATCACTACCCAAATTCACAGAGCACTCAGCTTTATTTGAACTGTACCCAATCGTGGCGGCGGCCATTGCCTGGGGACCACATTGGTCCGGTCACACGGTTAGGTGCTATTCAGATAATATGGCTACATATTGTCAATAAAGGTCGGTCAGCATCTTTGGTAATTATGAGACTCCTAAGACGACTCACATGGGTAGCGGCCACCTGTCAATTCTTTATCACATGTATTCACGTTCCAGGGTACACAAACAACGGTGCTGATCACTTGTCTTGATTTCGTTTTCAGGATTTCTTCACGACACTACCCACCGCCTCCAGACTGGCAACTCCAGCCCCACTTTTCCAATACATGATAATGGATTAAAAGCTTTGTTAGATCACGTACGTCACATTTCTCACCTCACACTTTCAGTAAACACTAGGAACACATACGATAGGGCTTTTCACATATTCAAGAAATTCATCACTGAATTCCACATCCGCGACATGTTCACGTTAGAATCAATATTGGGTTTCACTTCCTTTTGCCACATTAACCTTAAACTATCATTTAACACGATAAAACTGTACCTTACTGGCATTCAACATCACATGCTTATCCAACAACCCAACGCTATAGGTTTCCTGTCCTCATATCAAATTAAGACAGTACTTAAAGGCATTAAAAAATTGGACGCACATGTCCCCTCACAGAGACTACCCATAGACAACAACATATTCCATTCACTAATCATTTTATTAGATTCTTCTCCTTTCGAGCCCATAACTAATACCGTAATAAAGACAGCTATATATTTAGCCTTTTATGGGTTCCTCCGACCCAACAAATTCACGACTAAGACCATTACCATGGACTTGCAAAAACATAACGGCCATTACCTACTAATTTTAAAACAATCAAAAACCAGCGCCATAGGTCATACTATTACAATCCCCTTGTATCCTACTCATAATAAATGGTGCCCTGTACACGTTTTTGACGCTTATCTTCTTTCACTCCACAAACAACCTTTACAACCGTTGCTCGAACTGCATGGTAACATTCTGACTACAACAAAGTTTATGCTTTATGTACGTCTACTATTGACTAGGCTCGGCCTAAACCCCAATCACTTCTCAGGCCATTCTTTCCGAATTGGGGCAGCATCTACAGCATCTGCTAATCACATACCCCCACACATTATCAAGACAATGGGACGCTGGAAATCCTCAGCTTACACACTCTACATACCTAATCCCGTTAAAGAATTAAGACAAGCTTTCTGTGACTTATCTAAATAAAGAAAGAAGTTGGTTACCGTATTACGTCTTATGGTATTTTATTTTTGACCACTTTTATTACAGGCCTACTGCTTTGTCGGTTCCGGCACACCACAACCGACTGGTTCCAACTCATTGATGTTATGGTTATTATATGCTAGATTTCTGTATACGGCTATATTGCCCCGACCACAAATTTGAAGGCTTGGCCTGTAGTTGTGGGAGGGGCTTGAATTCCCTTTAAAAGGGCTGCCAATCCACTCCCACCTTACCGTTACTGGTCTGGCGAGTCACCCCACCCACCACTCCCTCTATTCATAAACACCCTCTAAGGTAGGCCCACTTTTATTACAGGCCTACTGCTTTGTCGGTTCCGGCACACCACAACCGACTGGTTCCAACTCATTGATGTTATGGTTATTATATGCTAGATTTCTGTATACGGCTATATTGCCCCGACCACAAATTTGAAGGCTTGGCCTGTAGTTGTGGGAGGGGCTTGAATTCCCTTTAAAAGGGCTGCCAATCCACTCCCACCTTACCGTTACTGGTCTGGCGAGTCACCCCACCCACCACTCCCTCTATTCATAAACACCCTCTAAGGTAGGCCCACTTTTATTACAGGCCTACTGCTTTGTCGGTTCCGGCACACCACAACCGACTGTTTCCAATTCATTGAATTATGGTTATTATATGCTAGATTTCTGTATACGGCTATATTGCCCCGACTCCAAATATCTATACACATGAATATATACTTCTGTGGCTATAATATATTTGAAAGGTTATTAAGGGATAATATTCAAGAATTCCTTGAGAAGAATATGGTTATCAGCAAAAATCAGCACGGTTTTATGAAGCACAGGTCATGTCAAACTAACTTGATTGCGTTCTACGAAGAAGTAAGTAGAAGTATAGATCAGGGTGTTGCAGTGGATGTGATCTATTTGGATTTTGCCAAGGCATTTGATACAGTTCCATACAAAAGATTAGTGTTCAAACTCAAGGAAATCGGTCTCGATGAAAATGCTTGTTCTTGGGTAGAACATTGGCTTAAAAACAGAATACAAAGAGTTGTCGTTAATGGTAAATTTTCAAGCTGGACAGAGGTGGCAAGTGGTGTCCCTCAGGGGTCTGTTCTGGGACCCCTTCTATTTAACATTTTTATAAATGATCTTGAAGACAGCATTGAAAGTCATGTTTCAGTGTTTGCAGATGACACAAAACTTTGTAAAATAATACAATGTGAGCAAGATATTACTTTGCTGCAGAAGGATTTAGATAGACTGGAGGACTGGGCACTCACATGGCAGATGAAATTTAATGTTGAAAAATGCAAAGTTATGCACTTCGGCGTAAAGAATACACAAGCAACGTATACCCTTAATGGAAGTGAATTAGGGATAACAACACACGAAAAGGACTTGGGAATTGTTATAGACAACAAACTATGCAACAATGTGCAATGTCAATCAGCAGTGGCCAAGGCCAGTAAGGTATTGTCATGCATGAAGAAGGGCATTCATTCTCGGGACGAGAATATCGTTTTGCCTCTCTATAAATCACTGGTAAGACCACATATTGAATATGCTGTGCAATTTTGGGCACCTGTTCTAAAGAAGGATATCATGGCACTAGAAAAAGTGCAGAGGCGGGCTACAAAATTAATAAAAGGAATGGAACATATCAGCTATGAAGAAAGGTTAACAAATTTAAACCTATTTAGTTTAGAAAAACGTCGCCTGAGAGGGGATTTGATAACATTATACAAATATATTCGGGGCCAATACAAACCATTGTGTGGAAATCTATTCACAAACCGGACTTTACATAGGACACGAGGCCATGCGTTTAGACTGGAAGAAAGAAGATTTCGTCTAAGGCAAAGGAAAGGTTTTTTTACTGTAAGAACAATCAGGATGTGGAATTCTCTGCCTGAAGAAGTGGTTTTATCAGAGTCCATACAGATGTTCAAACAGCTACTAGATGCATACTTGCAAAGACAGAATATTCAAGGATATAATCTTTCAATGTAGGGTAATAACTGCTTGATTCAAGGATAAATCTGACTGCCATTCTGGGGTCAAGAAGGAATTTTTTGTCCTAGCTTGTTGCAAAATTGTGCTTCAAACTGGGTTTTTTTTTGCCTTTTGGATCAACAGCAAAAAACAGGTGTGAGGAAGGCTGAACTTGATGGACGCAAGTCTCTTTTCAGCTATCTAACTATGTAAATATGTAATACATATATATCACTATATATATACCTATATATAAATAAAAATATATTTTTTAAAATTATATATATATACACATATATATACACACACACATATATTAATTCTACATATATATTTATGTAATTTTTTACATAATTAGGTATCTTAATTCATTACAATTAGCGGGACCTGCCTGACAACCCATGCCGAAAGTAAAGGGAATCTAATTTGCTAGCACTATATTTAACCCTATAACTTTCCAAGACACCATAAAACCTGTACATGGGGGGTACTGTTTTACTCGGGAGACTTTGCTGAACACAAATATTAGTGTTTCAAAACAGTAAAATGTATTACAACGATGATATCGCCAGTAAAAGTGACTTTTTTGCATTTTTCATGCACAAACAGCACTTACACGGACGTATTATTGCTGCGATACTTTTTACTGTTTTGAAACACAAATATTTGTGTTCAGCAAAGTCTCCTGAGTACAACAGTACCCCTCATGTACAGGTTTTATGGTGTTTTCAAAAGTTACAGCGTCAAATATAAGGCTTGTGTTTCATTTTTTTCACATTAAAATTCGCCAGATTGGTTACGTTGCCTTTGAGACCCTATGGGAGCCCAAGAATGAAAATTACCCCTATGATGGCATACCATTTGCAATAGTAGACAGCCCAAGGTATTGCAAATGGGGTATGTTGAGTCTTTTTTAGTAGCCACTTAGTCACAAACACTGGGCAAAATTGGCGTTTTTGCATTTTTCACACACAAACAAATACTAATGCTAACTTTGGCCAGTGTTTGTGACCAAATGGCTACTAAAAAAGACTGGTCATACCCCATTTGCAATACCTTGGGTTGTCTACTATTGCAAATGGTATGCCATTTTGGGTGTAAATTCTATTCCTGGGCTACTATACAGTCCCAAAGGCAACGTAACCAATCTGGCGAATTTCAATTTCAAATCCAACGTGCTATATTTGACCCTGTAACTTCCCAAAACACCATAAAACCTGTACATAGGGGGTACTGTTTTACACGTGAGACTTTGCTGACTACAAATATGTGTATTTTATTGTAGGAAAAGCAAACAGTATTATGACATTGACAGTTAAAATGTCATGTAGAACTAAAAAAAATTCTTATTTTCTCCTATTTTTTTCATATTAAATTATATTTCATAGCTAAATATTTGATATTAAATGAAAGCCCTGTTTCCACTGATTAAAATGATTTATAATAAGGGGGGGTGCATTTAATATGAAAGAAGTGAATTACGGTTGGACAGACATATAGCGTAGAGACACTCTACTAACTAAAAAAATATAAAATAAATCACAGATTAGTAGTTATTTCCATAATAAAAGCATGCATGCCATCTATAAATATATATAACATGTATATATATCATGTATATATGTAAAACAGCTTGCAAAAGCAGCAGATCTCTTGTCTGAAGTCTTTACGGAGGACACAGTTACATTTCTTGAATTTCAGATTTTGGTTCCCCTTCTTTGTGCTTAAATGGTTACTCCAACTCAAGCAAGAAGTACTTAGAATTGCGGTTAACGTATGATGCATGGGTCAATATGTGTCTGGCGATATCCTGAAAAGGTAGAGGTAATGAAAACCACAATGTGGAATCGCAAACCTTCCAATTATTTTTTTTTAACTATGTTTGACTCTCAGGAGGAGACACAAAGTATCAATTTTAACTCTTCTTCTGCGTCCAGAAAAATGGAACAATAATGGGAAAAATGTGCCGCTTCACATGCATTTATTTTTTAAAGGAAATTTGCATTTAAATGTTTAAATGCATCATATATATTAGTTTATCTACAAGGAGCAGTTCATACTGCTATTATTTTATACAGAGACCAGTTTACTGTTCAATGTGCCGGCTGTGTTTTAGAACCATGACATGTTTACACAAGCTGCATACATAAACAGGTCCAAAATGTATATAAGCAACCTGGAAAAATGTGTTTTGGACTTCTTGCTTGGTAGCCATAGTTGGTTGTCTTTACAAACCGCTCTTGCTGTAGCCCACTTTCAGCAATAATAATGGTATAAGGGTGCTATACCAACCAAGAACTTTGCATGGTGCTTAGAATGGCTGTAACGGACCGTTTCAGCAGACAAGGGGTTAAAATCCGTTTAGGCGATATGCCCCTTTCTGAGAGACAGGCACAGTTACTGTAGAACACCAAACTCCCGAACTGGATACAAAATAGCACTCCAAACGTGAACCTCACGAATAGCTGCTAGCAGACGAACAGGAAAAGCATACATCAGCTTACACTCCTGGCAGTCAGTCTCCAACAGCATACAGTGAATCCCCCAAGAACGAGACAGAGCTCCGTTTTGAGGGTCAAGCAGTGGTCTGAGGTGCTGGCACACCCAGCCTGGTTTTTATTACAGTTGTTGCAAATACAGGTCCGCTCACAGGGAGGTATAAAACAACCAATCACATCACAGTTACATCCCACATATTCCCTCCCCTTATCCTGAGAGGAAACTCAATTACACATACAGTTAAAACATACTTTCTACCCAACTTTCAAAACTCTATAACCAGTGGCGTACATACCAGGGTCGCAGGGGTCGCAGCTGCGACCGGGCCCGGCCCACCAGGGGGCCCGGCCGCCCTGCGACCCGGTATGTACCCACTGTGGCCAGCCTCTTCCCCTGGGGGGCCCAGGAGCCGGCCACCTCAGGGCCCCCAGAGGCTGGCCGTGGTATCACCGGGCTGGCTGGCGGGCGCGCGAGGGAGCACTTTCCCCTGAGTGCTTCCTCTTCAGCTCCCTCGCGCGCCGCACTGATACCGGAGCCGGAAGATGACGTCATCTTCCGGCTCCGGTATCAGTACGCGGCGCGCGAGGGAGCTGAAGAGGGAGCACTCAGGGGAAAGTGCTCCCTCGCGCGCCCGCCAGCCAGATAACCCGCCCAGCAGCAGCACCACCAATGGACCCCAGGGAATCCCCTCAGCACTTCTAAAGGTAGGGAGGCTGGGGGGATTCATTTTTTTTTTTAAAAGTGTGTGAGTGTTAGTGAGTGTGTGTATGTGTTTGTGTTAGTGAGTGTGTGTGTGTGTTAGTGTGTGTGTTAGTGAGTGTGTGTTAGTGAGTGTTAGTGAGTGTGTGTGTTAGTGAGTGTGTGTGTGTGTTAGTGTGTGTGTCTGTTAGTGTTAGAGTGTGTGTCTGTTAGAGTGTGTGTGTGTGTGTGTTAGTGTGTCAGTGAGTGTGTTACTGTGTGTGTCTGTTAGTGAGTGTGTATGTCTGTCACTGAGTGTGTGTGTCTGTTAGCTAGTGTGTATGTCTTAAGCACTTACACCTTTCTCCAGCGCCGGACACCCTTGGCGCTGGGGATCTCTCTATCGCCACTCAGCTCCGAATGCGCATGCAAACCGCCCATAGGAAAGCATTACTCAATGCTTTCCTATGGATGTTCAGCGTCTTCTCACTGTGATTTTCACAGTGAGAATCGCAGAAGCTCCTCTAGTGGCTGTCAATGAGACAGCCACTAGAGGCTGGATTAACCCTCAGTGAAACATAGCAGTTTTTTCTGAAACTGCTATGTTTTCAGCTGCAGGGTTAAAACTAGAGGGACCTGGCACCCAGACCACTTCATTGAGCTGATGTGATCTGGGTGTCCATAGTGGTCCTTTAAGTGTATGTCTATCTGCATGCACTGGCGTACATACCGCGGTCGCAGGGGTCGCAGCCCTGTGACCCCTCTGACCAGGTGCCCACCGCCAGTTCGCGCAGAGTAAGCGCGCGGGGGGGGGGGCCCACGGAACAGTTTTCGCACCGGGGCCCCATGGGTTATGTGTACGCCACTGTCTAAAACCATACATTCACATAAAAATACATATCCACAATCAATCCATTCAGGGGAAAAACATATTAAAAAAATGGCATGAATCAGACCAGGGGTTCAAAAGTTAGTAAAATATCTTTTAGAAACCCCTGCCAGCATGGCTTTCTGGCTCAGACCAGTTTTACAGAGCCCTCTCTCCTGGAGACAATGGAGAAGTAATCCAATTACCTCCTAGGACAGAGACAGACTGCATTGAGCACATGGTTGCAAAAAGACATAAAATACAATAAAATACACAAGGTTACATTTAATAACAAACACACGGACACCTGTGAAAAAAGTGATAAAACACAAGAAAACTTAACTGATAGGTACACGGCTTCCTAAGGTTATCTCCCAGCTGATAACCATATAACAAGACTGTGTAATTGATAGGGTATTTTGGGATTCTGCTAGTGTACCTACAATAGAGGACAAAACATGCAAATATTGCTAAAAAACTATAAAGCTTCCAATGATTAATATGCACTCACATATTCCAGAAAATTTAGCTTATTATGGGTGCCTCCCCTTGATGGAAATGGGGGGTATGTTCCTTTAAAAATCCCTCCTCAAGTGATAGCCAATAGGGTATCCAGGTCAGCAAGAAGTTCCACAGATAGCAACCAAAGGAATACTTCAAAGGCGATTTATTCACTTGTAAAACGGTATACAAATAAAAACTTCGTAAAAACAATATAAGAAAGAGATGCTGGTCCTACGCGTTTCGTCCTTATACAAAAAGGACTTCCTCAGGGACCTCTTTGAGTAATTAGCAGTTAACAGGTACATAAAATCAACAGCATCCTAAAACGCTAACAATCAAAAGATCTTATATAGGGCTAGTCCCTTCAAGTCATTGGTGGAATAGTGGGTGTCTTCTCATCTCGCAGTTTCAATTCGTCGGAGTTCTCTCCCCAGGTGTGACCGCTTTGCCTTAATGAAGATGCCGGGTCCGTTCGAAAGATTAGCCACTTTCAACGGAGGTTACATTTACTACATAAAATAAAGACATTCAACATATCCCCAGATAGCTTAGGTCTGAGCGCATATTATTGAATGGCGCTCAGACCACACACATACAGTTCAATTGCCATGGAGCTAAAGTCTTTCCCATAGTCTTTCATTATATGAATGGGCTCCATGGCATAGCTATCTGGGGTATCACCGCTCACACAGGGCAAGTACCGAATGACCCCACTGTATTTAAAGGGCCAGAATGAGTGACATGCACTCTGTTAGGGCCGAATACGTTTTTTTAAAGGGCCCAATCTCCCAGGGCCATAGTCCAAAGGCAGCAGGCGGGCAACCAGGCTTCTCCAATGCAATGTGGCGAGATTGCTCTCGTCACACCTCTCCCCTTTTCCAAACAGACTAACAGGGTATCTGACCTCCTGCCGGTCAGTGCCCTTGTTAGTCCAGCAGCCCACCCACAAAACACAAACAGTAATACAGCCCATCCACAATAACTGGTTACTACACCTGAGTAAGGGGAAAACTTGTCCAGGTCCAGGTGCCTCGCCACGGCTGTGTGGGGGACTGGTAGGCTGCCTTGGTGGGTTGCTGAGGGGGCAGAGACCAGCGGTACTCTGCCCTAATGCCAGTACTACCGCGGGTGTAGTCTGGTTGAAGCCTGGTGGCTGGAGACTGACTGTCTCCCCTTTAGTTACACCGCTCTGCTGCTGGAGACAGACTGTCTCCCCTTTTGTTGCACAGCTCCGCTGCCGGAGGGGGAGACCAACTGTCTCCCCTTTGGATACTCTAAGCTGTCGCTGGGGAGAGGGGGTAACAGGCTCCTCTCCCGATAGAACACTCTGCCGCTGGAGAAAGGAGACTGAGCTCTCTATTCCCTGCACTTTACGGATCCGCCGCTGGTGGTAGCAAGCTCCTCTCCCACACATACTTCCATACTCTGTGGAGGGAGACCGACTGTCTCTGCTCCCAATACAGTGTCCTGCTGCTGGGGAAAGGAGACTGGCCTCTCTATTCCCTGCTGGACACTCTGCCGCTGGGGAATGGAGACTAGGCTCCCAATTCCCGGCACATCACTCGGCAGTTGGGGAATGGAGACTGGGCTCCCAATTCGCGGCACATCACTCGGCCACTGGGGAATGGAGACTGGGCTCCCAATTCCCAAAAAATCATGCTGCTGCTGTGGGGCAGGAACAACTACCTCTGCCCCCTGTAACTCAGCCTGCCGCTGGGGAGGGAGGACGCTGCTCTCCTCTCCCTGCATTTCACACTGCCTTCCCGGCATATCACTCTGCTGCTGGGGGGCAGGAACAACTACCTCTGCCCCCTGTAACTCAGTCTGCCGCTGGGGAGGGAGGACGCTGCTCTCCTCTCCCTGCATTTTACACTGCCTTCCCGGCATATCACTCTGCTGCTGGGGGGCAGGAACAACTACCTCGGCCCCCTGTAACTCAGCCTGCCGCTGGGGAGGGAGGACGCTGCTCTCCTCTCCCTGCACTTCACACTGCCGCTAGGGAATGGAGACTGGGCTCCCAAATCCCTGCAGGACCGGTGGAGAGACCTCAGTCCCATCTCTACCGGCCACCTGGGGTCCTTCCCAGCAACACTCTACAATATCTGCCCAGCTGAATGGGTCTGGATCTGGGTCTGTCACCTTACTGTTCTGATGAGCGTTCCCAATGGAGTGGAAGAGATCTCGGTAGTCCTGCTCCAGTTCCCACTCCAGGGTTGCTAGGTGAGCCAGGTCTTGCTCTACCTCATGGGGGTCATCCCACTCATGCCTAGCCTCCCTCTCATAGAAAATGTCCTGAAGTCTGGTTTGCGCAGGGCTCCCAAAGCCAGGCTCTGGAAAGGACTCCCATAACAAGCCAGGACCATCAAACTCCTCTCCCTCTGGCTTGTCATGTTCGGCTGTCCAGGGTATATACTGTGCCATATACCACCAGAGCGCCTGGTAGGCATCCTCCAGCCATAGTTCCTGCCATACCCGGTGCTCTAGTTCCTTCACCCATTCCTCCAGGGGCTGCTCTCCCAGGAAGGGCATCCGCAGGGCCATTTGCTTCTGCAACCGCTGCTCTTCACTGGGGAGACTCTCACCCCGCTGGTATTGTACATTATCCAGGGCCTGGTACCAGATGCCTTTCCTTAATGCATCCCGGCCATCCAGGTCCTCCTCCTCGTATAACACTGCTGGTTCCATCCTGTTGCTTTTAGGGTCGCTGTACCGGGACATGCGTTGCCCTTAAATTGTAAAATCCACAGAAATGGTGTCTCCTGTAGCTGTCCTTCTGGCTGTAGGAACGATCCCGCCACTTGCCACCAATTGTAACGGACCGTTTCAGCAGATAAGGGGTTAAAATCCGTTTAGGTGATATGCCCCTTTCTGAGAGACAGGCACAGCTACTGTAGAACACCAAACTCTCGAACTGGATACAAAATAGCACTCCAAAACGGGAACCTCACGAATAGCTGCTAGCAGACGAACAGGAAAAGCATACATCAGCTTACACTCCTGGCAGTCAGTCTCCAACAGCATACAGTGAATACCCCAAGAACGAGACAGAGCTCCGTTTTGAGGGTCAAGCAGTGGTCTGAGGTGCTGGCACACCCAGCCTGGTTTTTATTACAGTTGTTGCAAATACAGGTCCGCTCACAGGGAGGTATAAAACAACCAATCACATCACAGTTACATCCCACATATTCCCTCCCCTTATCCTGAGAGGAAACTCAATTACACATACAGTTAAAACATACTTTCTACCCAACTTTCATAACTCTAAAACCATACATCACATTCACATAAAAATACATATCAACAATCAATCCATTCAGGGGAACAACATATTAAAAAATGGCATGAATCAGACCAGGGGTTCAAAAGTTAGTAAAATATCTTTTAAAACCCCCTGCCAGCATGGCTTTCTGGCTCAGACCAGTTTTACAGAGCCCTCTCTCCTGGAGACAATGGAGAAGTAATCCAATTACCTCCCAGGACAGAGACAGACTCCATTGAGCACATGGTTGCAAAAAGACATAAAATACACAAGGTTACATTTACTACATAAAATAAAGACATTCAACATATCTCCAGATAGCTTAGGTCTGAGCGCATATTATTGAATGGCGCGCAGACCACACACATACAGTTCAATTGCCATGGAGCTAAAGTCTTTCCCATAGTCTTTCATTATATGAATGGGCTCCATGGCATAGCTATCTGGGGTATCACCGCTCACACAGGGAAAGTACCGAATGACCCCACTGTATTTAAAGGGCCAGAATGAGTGACATGCACTCTGTTAGGGCCGAATACGTTTTTTTTAAAGGGCCCAATATCCCAGGGCCTTTGTCCAAAGGCAGCAGGCGGGCAACCAGCCTTCTCCAATCCAATGTGGCGAGATTGCTCTCGTCACAATGGCCATTTAAATGGATGAAACGATTGAAGTTTATGATTCATATTCTGAATTAAACTTGTGCCTTTAATTTCTGTTGCAGATCTCATAAGTTCCAGTTATAAGTGGTTTGCGACTATAGACAGATGGCTGAATACATATAGAAATAGAATACAGGCCCTTAACATATGTGTACCTGAAGTTAATGCATGGAAATCATGAACAACTGTCGAATCACTTACAGGAATGCTAAAAATAGTTTTTCTTGTGCAAACAAGCTTCAGGAAAGCATGTAAACGAGGACATGGGGAGGAAAGAAAAATCCACAGATAGCCGCATAACACAGGGCTCTACAAATTCCAGGCGCAATGCCGCCATGTTGACTAGGAGTTTTGTCCTGACTGATAAGTGTTTATCAGCATGTTCAACACTGCTTGCACAGATGCCTGCTGATGCACGTGACACCAAGTGCCGTAGTGGAACTATAGGGGTCGCGAATCCGACTGGGTCCTCTGTGTTACGCCTGTCGTGGGAGTCCTCATATCAAGTCGAGCTAGCCAGCTTAGGCCCTTCCGAGATGGAGGTTGGCGAGGGAGCTGTAATTTTACTGCTCTGTTTTCTTGCAAATCCTGTTGTGATGCCACAAGCCAGGTTATGATGTCATTCCGGCCCTGGCATCACTAAACAGTGTGCAAAGCAAGAATAGCTTGAATATTACATATATAGCTTCTAGAGTACCCCTGCCTTCAGCTGCACAACACACTTTGTGGCAGTGTGTGGGAGTGTTACATTTGATCTTTTAAAGCTTCTGCTTGACTACATATCATTGAGAAGTATGTGAATGAAAAGCACCACCCCCGGGGTTAGCTCCCCTATAAGCACTTGGAACACTTCAGCTCACTAAAGTAGTCTGGGTGCAATGTCCCATGTCACTTAACCCTACATTGGTATTTAGTGCAGTTTCTGAGATACTGCAATAATTACTTTGCAGGGTTAAGTTCACCTCTAGTGGCTGTCTACAAGACAGCCACTAGAGGGACTTACGGGTGCTTAGACTACTTTTGGTTGTCTAGACCAGTGTTCTCCAACCCAGTCCAACAGTCCAGGTTTTGGAATAAAACAGGGAAATACATAAATCCTGGACTGATGGTGGTCCATAAGGTTTGGGTTAGGGATCACTGGTAAACGACGCTGGATGTCCTTGTGCTATGCATGAGGACTTCCAGCGTCACCGGAACTCCATAGGAAAGCATTGAATAATGCTTTCCTATGGAGAAATCCTAATGCGAGTTTGGCCATTACAGCCCATGCGCATTATGTCTACCCCACCGGCTGACGTCGACAGGAGAGAAGCGTGGGCAGAGCCTGATCCAGTGTCGAGGAACATTGGCGCCGGATTCAGCACCATAGTATTGGGGACGGGAGAGAGGGGGGCACTGAAGGATTCTACAGTGCCAGGAAAACAGGTTTTCCTGGCACTATAGAATCCTTTTAAGAATGTTAACAAAAGATTATTCTATTTGTTAGATCATCAATTAGGGATTATTCTAGTTTAGTGACCGAATAATATAAATTTTATTAAAGACAGGAGGTGAATATTTATTATTATTATTATGATGATATTTATGGAGCGCCGTCAAATTCCGCAGCGCTTTACAATGGGTGGACGAACAGACATGTAGTTGTAACCAGACAAGTTGGACACACAGGAACAGAGGGGCTGAGGGCCCTGGTCAATGAGCTTACATGCTAGAGGGAGTGGGGTAAAATGACACAAAAAGGTTAGGATAGTATTAGACTAGTGACAGTTGCAGAAGAGGAATCAGTTGGGACCTATTAACAGTTTAATTGATACCCTTTTATGAAGAAGTGGGTTTTTAACAATTTTTTTGAAGGAGTGGAGACTGGGTGAGCATCTCACGGAGGAGGGAAGCGAGTTCCACAGAAACGGTGCAGCCCTCGAGAAATCTTGAAGGCGAGCATCAGAGGTGGGAGTACGGACAGAAGATAGACTTAAGCCTTCAGCAGATCGTAAGGGCCTAGACGGGACATACTTGTGTATTAAGGAGGATAAATAGGAGGGAGCAGCATTATGTAGAGATTTGAAAGCAAGAACCAAAATTTTAAATTGAGCTCTATATTTTATAGGAAGCCAATGTAGGGACTGACAGAAGGGTGAGGCATGGGAGGCATATTTGCTTATCTTTTTTTTACTGAAACCTCCAGCAGCAAAGAAACAGTTAACAATAGATAAATAAAAATCAACCAGAGAGCATGACAGTAGTATGTATAATGTAATCAGGCTCCTCCCAGCTCCTCTTTCTTGATGCGTGTGATTCGCAGTAGAGTCAACCATGTAAAACGATAACGGGAAACAACAGGCAAATGCAGTCAAATAGTCAACCAGGTAAACTATGAACCGAAGAGGGATCAATGTAATAAAGTGGGCGGATTTTTACACTGGAAAATAGAGACATCGTGAAAGTATGGTTCATTGGTACAAGAAAAAACAATACAATGTCCTAGTATAAAGGTTAGATATAAAATCCTGATAGTGCTAACATAGCTAATGTACTAATATATGAAGAAATCAAAATAGATTTAAATAGGTAAGACTAATGTATTAGTACTCTAATTAAACCAAATTGAGTTAAACATGTAAGGTTGGCTATAGGTAAAAATATAAGGTCTTGTGTCATAAATGGCTTAAAATGCAAAAGGACAAATCTAAATCTGTAAACAAATGTGTTAAAGTGGTTCAGAAACAAACAGCTTAGGGTGGGAAGAGCAGAAGGGAGGGAACATATTTGCCTCCCGTCTGTAATAAAATTTTGATTATTCAGTCACTAATCTAGAATAATCCTTCATTTTATGGCAAGACAGGAGGCTTCATATTTGCTGTTTTAAAGCTGAGAAATCATAGATAGAGAAGCATGGGACACAGGTCTGAAATAGAAGGTCCGGAAAGTAGCTTCCCTAGACCAATCTGCCGAGGATAAGATGTTGGTCGGAGAACCTCCTGCGCCCAAAGCAGAAGATGCAGCCACACCTCTGGCTGAATGAGCACCAAAAGAGGAGTCAATCCTTTCTAGAGAGTGAGTTACCACCTAATACAACGGGCAATAGTCGGGCAGGAGACTGGATTATGAGGGCGGACATATGACACTAATAGAGGACCCGAGGGTGCTCTGAGTGGGGTTGTAAGAGATATATAGACAGACGCATCGAATCACACAGAGGGAAGGTCAATCCGGAAAATTGGGATAGAAAACCGATGACGAACTAACTTTAGTACATCTCGTAATGGTAAAGTGTACCCCGTCCAGGGCAAAAGTAACGGAGTGGAAATCGAAAGCTTGAATGTCATAAACTTGACAAAAAGGACACTACGTAGAAAAGAAGTGCCACCTTCTGGCACAAGGAAAACACGCATTATTGATGGCCAAGCTTCCAAAAAGGAAAAAACCTGGGCGACATTCCAAAACTTGGAATATCTAGGAGCAAGGGGGTCTGTCAGACTAATGCCTCGTGAAAGTCTGCAAATAGATGGGCGTTTGCCTACAGGTGAATTATCAATTGGGGCATGAGCAGCTGAAATGGCGGATCTGAAGACATTGATAGAGCGATAGGATTTGCCTTGATCATACAGGGATGATAGGACATTCAAAATGTGTGTGAGAGATGCTGAAACTGAATCAGTGTTCCTTCCCACACACCAGTGGACCCAAATCTGCCAAGCTGAGATGTAGGCTTGTCGAGTCCCATAAGAGTGATTGAGCCCTGTTCACAGTCCTGCGACATGCCAGGATCCCCTGAAACAGTACAGGCTATGAGCCGTAGATGACCCTGAAGGGCGTGTGGATGAAATTCGCCTGCTGGATTCCGGAGTAGATCCTGATAACAAGGTAACAGCAGAGGGAGGTCTACTGACATCTTCAGGAGGATTGGGAACCATGACTGTGCTTGCCATAATGGTGTTATTAGAACCATCTGGATACCCTGAAAAGCATCCGCCCCCGTCATTGGCCAGATTTGGAGAAATGTATCTACTGCCAGGGACAGTGGATCTTGTAACCAACTGAAGAAGGCAACTGTCTGATGATTCAGACGAAACGTGAAGAGATCCATGTTGAGTGGTCCATGATATGCCCTGTTCCAAATTATTATGCAAATTATATTTTTCTCATTTACCTAAATAATTGATATAAATAACAGTCAGCATAATTCTAATTTTATCAACTATTAAGAGTACAATTAAAATTTTATTGAACAAACCTCCTAATGATAACAGTATTTTTTTTTTTTTTTTAATCTTTATTTTTGCTGTGCAGGTAAGAAAAATTACAAACTGGCTCCAGGTACCCCAACGGCAGTCCTTGAGCTGCTTGGCTTGTATAACAAATAGGGTAGTTGCTAGGCATTGCACATTTTTTGGTAAATTAGGTGTAAGATAAGGTTACATGCAGGCAGTATATTTAGTTAAGCTAGGTACATGCTTAGATATGAGAGATATAGCATCACCCCTTAGACCCCTATAGCTACATATGAATGCAGTTAGTAAGGCTAGAACAGTGAGACAGGTAATATTTCAACATTGCCATAGTTAGACTAGATAGGTCATATTTAGAAAGTCCCCTTGTGACTCGTGGATTCAGCTTGTTCGCGCTGCTGTCCGGTGGTCTACCTGTGTTGCGGCTGCTGCAGGGCTGGTTGACAGATGCTGCACGGAGTGATGTGCGGCATCCGGCTCGCTGGACCTGGACCCCGGTGCGTCTAGAGGGTGGCGTGGTGCGGAGTGGAGGCTGATGTTCCCTGCTGTTCAGGCAAGTGCTGGCTTGGCGTGCTGTGCTCCTTTTCCCGCCGCTAGTTGCTGTTCCATCCCCTTACCGGAGCCGGGAACTTGAAGAGAGTCACCCGAGGTAGGTGTCCCATTAGGGTGCCAGGACGCGTGCGTGCGGCTGGGTTTTGTGGGTGTCTGCTCCTTTGGTGCTGCTGAACCACGTCGGTTGCGGCGTTTGTGGGGTGGGCAGCTTTCATTCAGCTCTTGGGGTAGGCGCGCGGTCTCCGCCATCTTAGAGTCTGCATCTGGTAGTGCTGCTAGGCCTTTGTCTCAGTCGTAGTGGTCGGGGCTTCAGGGTGAGGACGGGAACGGAGCCGGTTCCTCGAAGGTGTAAGCCCCAGGTTGGACACTGTTCGGCAGGATAGCGGGGCGGCGGCCGTCCGCTCCACTCACTGCCGGAGTAGGCCTCAACTTCAGCATTGAAGATTTCTCCCCCAGGGGACTAATATTCGTCGAGCAAGCCTCACCCTGGGTTCAGTGCACTCTGCCCGTCGAGGGCCGCTGTTGCTGGCCGGTATTGTTGATAAAAGTCATAGTTTTGTGGTTGAATGGCTTAGTTTTTGCTGGAGATGGTCTGTCTTGCGACCGTCCAGCTCGGCGGTCCGGCCCCGCCCCCATAACAGTATTTTTTTAAACAATAAAAAAAAAAAAAAAAACGTACAATGCACTGTTCCAAATTATTACACAGAGTAAGTTTCAAAACACTATATAGGTTGTAAAGAACTGAAAATTGGCATTTGTTGTGTTTGCAGCATATTTACTGAAATCAAAAGCTATTTCAATCAAACCGTCTGTGCTCTGAATCAGCCACAAGTCTCTTAATAGTGCGATGATCACGCTTAAGTTTTCGTGAAATATCTAATGTTTTCATACCTCGTCCAAGGCATTAAACTATTTCACTCTTTTCGGCAGCAGAGAGATCCTTTTTCTTCCCCCATATTGCATGAAAATGGTGCTCTGCTTAATAATGTGGAACACCCTCCTTTAGTAGTTTTTCCTTAAATTGGGCTCACCTGGCAATCTAATTATCACAGGTGTCCGAGACTGTTTTCAGTGATCAAAAGAGCCCTGAGACACAATGCCATCCATGAGTTAAACTGAAAAACAAAATATTTAATCTTTGTGACACTTAAATAGAATTTGCATAATAATTTGGAACAGGGTGTAATAGATGAATGCTGTGGAAGATCTGTGGATTTTATTGCCAGTCGCTTGCATCCCTCCAATGTCTGGAGAACCAGCGACTAGATTGTAAGGACCTGGAAGGTATTCTGCATGAATGGACAGATTCCTCGACAGGCAAAACTGATAGTGATGTATGTCGGACAGGCGTTTGGAAAGGGATCTCCGAGGTGGTTCACATAATGGACCGCGGATATGTTTTCCATTCATAGTACTAAGGAGCAATTATATTTATTTTGGGAAGCTGTGGATCGCAAAGGAGCCTGCAATAAGCTCCAAACAGTTGATATGGAGTGCTTGTTCGGCAGGGGATCAAAGGCCTCCAGTTGAAATTTTGGAGCATGTTGCTCCCCATTCCAGAAGACTGGCATCTGACTTCAGAATAAAATATGGTTGGGAGCCGAATATGGCTTCCCGTTCAAGGCGTCCATGTTGTGGAGCCACCAATGAAGTTCCAGCCGTACTTCGTTTGTTAATGAAATGTAACGAAAATATACCCCAACTCGCAGGATTCAACTCAACAAAAGACAATACAGAGGAGAGATACGTCTACCGGACCTTAGAATGGCCGGACTCGACGTATATGAGAGGAGACAGAGTCAGGAACGATCCGAGGTCAAGGGCACAAAGAGACAGCGTAAACTAGGACTAGGGTCTGGTACACAGTAAAGAGAAAGCCGGCAAACAGAACAGATAAGGATAAAGAGATAACGTAGTCAGAAACAAAGCCAAGGTCAAATACGAAGGAACACAACTGAACACAACAAGCGCTAAAGGGAACTGCAATAGAAACCACGATAGGGCAGGGAGTAAAGGGAGAGGTACGTTTAAATACCTTCAACTTATTCTTAATTGGCCCCTGTCATATCCACGCCCCCAAAATGTGAGAGTATGGGGAGTGTGGGGTGACAGGGGCCAATTGGAGACCGTTTTGATTTTCGGCTCCCACTTCCCCTTTAAGAGCGTGCTCGTGACGCGCGGTGCTCTCTCAGAGCTAGACGGGACACGTGATCGCATTCCGCGGTCAGCGCCCGCCGTCATCGGCGCTCTGAGCGCGCCGGGAACAGAGGACCTCGGCCGGCCCCCGGACAAGGTAAGTATCGCTACAGTACCCCCCCCCCCCCTCCGGGCGGGTAGGGCCAGGTCTGGCAGGAAAACGAGAATGGAAAGAACGCACAAGGCGGGGAGCATGAACAGCATCAGCTGAAATCCAACTGCGCTCCTCAGGCCCATAACCCTTCCAATGCACCAAGTACTGAAGTTTGACTGAGTAGGCTGTGTAACAATAAAAGACTCTTTAACGTATTCGGATGAAGAGGAATCTTGGGGCATATTCACTATGAGATTCTCATCCGAATAGTCAGCATAATATTCGTCCAGAACCTGGAGATTCTGGTGCGAAGTAGAACCCTCTAGAACAGGGGTAGGCAACCTACGGCACTAGTGCCATGCACGGCACTCGAGGTGTCTTTGTACGGCACTCAAGGCTTCTGGAGTCAAACGCACTCTGGCCTATCAGGAGTCCCAGTAAAACTTCAGATTTCTGCTAATACGAAGAGGTGGTGAAGGACAATCCTCAATTTATGCATTGCAGCACATAGAGTAACTGATCTCAGATCACTGCCTCCCAGCACTTGTGAATGGGAATCCACGCTTTAGTAGAGCAGCTATCGCAGCTCCTGTCCTTGACCTGTACCTGGCCAGCCTGGTCTCAGGGCCGGACTGGCCCACCGGGATACCGGGAAATTTCCCGGTGGGCCGTCGGCACCTGGGGCAGACACGTGGGTCTGCTGGCGGCCGCTGGGGGAGGTCTGCTGGCGGCCGCATGTGAAGCTGTGCTGTGCTGGCTCTGCTCCCCAGCGTGCAGCTGAATGAGACCGGGGCCGGAATATGACGTCATATTCCGGTTGCGGTCTCATTCAGCAGCGCGCGAAGGCGGGAGAGCAGAGCCAGCACAGCACAGCTTCACATGCGGCCGCCAGCAGACCTCCCCCAGCGGCCGCCAGACTCCAGCACAAGTCCCCCAGCGGCCGCCAGCACAGTCAGCAGTCTGCACTGCACGCCCCCCTGGCAGCCAGGTAGGAGTAATGTGTGTTATGTAAGTAATGTGTGTTAATGTGTCTGTCTGTCTGTTTGTCTGTGTCATGGTGTCTGTCTGTATGGTGTGTGTCTGTCTGTCATGGTGTGTGTGTGTGTGTCTGTCAATATGGTGTGTGTGTGTGTCTGTCTGTATGGTGTGTGTGTCTGTCTGTATGGTGTGTGTGTGTCTGTATGGTGTGTGTGTCTGTCCGTCATGGTGTGTGTGTGTGTCTGTATGGTGTGTGTGTGTGTCTGTATGGTGTGTGTGTGTCTGTCTGTCCGTCATGGTGTGTGTGTGTCTGTCTGTCCGTCATGGTGTGTGTGTGTCTGTCTGTCCGTCATGGTGTGTGTGTCTGTCTGTCCGTCATAGTGTGTGTGTGTCTGTCTGTCCGTCATGGTGTGTGTGTGTGTCTGTCTGTCCGTCATGGTGTGTGTGTGTGTGTCTGTCCGTCATGGTGTGTGTGTGTGTCTGTCCGTCATAGTGTGTGTACGGTGTGTGTGTGTGTGTGTGTGTCTGTCTGTCATGGGATGTGTGTCTGCCCGTCATGGGGTGTGTGTCATGGTATATGTGTGTCATGGTGTGTGTGTGTCTGTCTGTGTCATGGTGTGTGTGTCTGCCTGTGTCATGGTGTGTGTGTCTGTCTGTCTGTCATGGGATGTGTGTCTGCCCGTCATGGGGTGTGTGTCATGGTATATGTGTGTGTGTCATGGTGTGTGTCTGTGTCTGTCTGTCACAGTGTGTGTATGGTGTGTGTGTGTGTCTGTCTGTATGTTGTGTGCTGGCTGTCTGTATGTTGTGTGCGTGTCTGTCTGTGTCATGGTGTGTGTGTGTCTGCCTGTGTCATGGTGTGTGTGTCTGTCTGTCTGTCATGGGGTGTGTGTCTGCCCGTCATGGGATGTGTGTCTGCCCGTCATGGGGTGTGTGTCATGGGATGTGTGTGTGTGTCATGGTGTGTGTGTGTGTCTGTCTGTGTCATGGTGTGTGTGTGGTTCTGTCTGTGTCATGGTGTGTGTGTGTGTGTCTGTCCGTCATAGTGTGTGTATGGTGTGTGTGTGTGTGTGTGTCTGCCTGAGTCATGGTGTGTGTGTCTGTCTGTCATGGGATGTGTGTCTGCCCGTCATGGGGTGTGTGTCATGGTATATGTGTGTGTGTCATGGTGTGTGTGTGGTTCTGTCTGTGTCATGGTATATGTGTGTGTCATGGTATATGTGTGTTTTAAAAATAGTGTTTTTGCTCACCTTTTTTTCTCCCACGTAGCGTGCGGGTCTCCCCTCGACTTGCCCTGCCTCTATGACCAAGATCATCAAGCTTGATGATCTCAGCCAATCCAATGCTTTGCCATAGGATTGGCTGCAAAACACTACACCAATCAGCATCTCCTCATAGAGATGCATTGAATCAATGTATCTCTATGGGGAACGTTCAGCGCCTCCAGAGTGTGGAGGCCCTGAATGTAGGTGCACTGACACAGGAAGCACCTCTAGTGACCGTCTGAGTGACTGTCACTAGCGGTGTCACTTTGAAGCAATGTAAACACTGCCTTTTCTCTGAAAAGTCAGTGTTTACGTTGAAAACCTGTAGAGACATGTTATAGATATCAGTACCACTAGATTAAACTGTGTGTGTGCGTCTATATCAATCATCTGTCATCTGGGGTGGTAAGATATAGCCTTACATATTACATACGGCAATATATGGCGCAATGACTTATGGGGCTGGCATAAAATTTTTTTCCAGGGCTGCTTTGTATCCCCAGTCCGGCCCTGCCTGGTCCCCACTGGAACCCAGGGAACCCACCCACACTACTAGATATACACAGAAATGCAGAATAACCCTCCCCTCATACAAATAATATGAACAGCCCACAAACAAACATACACACAATCCCCACAAACGCAACACCACTAACAATACACATACATGCACACAACCCCACATGCAGCCTCTCACATGCAATACCCCAAACAGCCCCCACACTACCAAACACACAATGTGACATATCCATCCACACACAATTCCACAAGCAGCCATACACAGCCCACATTCATATGTATCATACACGATACCATAAACTACTAATGAACATATACAATATAATAGCTCATATACGCACAAATACAACGATACAAAGCAATTACAGTAAAAATAACCCAAGCAGAATACGGCAGCATACACACCTTAATTTAAAAAAATAGGATCGGCACTCTACGGGACATCACAATCCTATATCGGCACAGTGCTGCTAAAAGGTTGCCTACCCCTGCTCTAGAAGGTCTAAATTTTGTGTTAAATCCGTTTTTATTGAAGTTAACAAGTTGTACAGTTATCCCACGCAGGGGGTACAGTGCAAGCAGTACACGTAGATTGATATGCAGTATTGGTTTCAGTTTTTAACTTCCTTGTCGGGTTAAAGGACCACTATAGGCACCCAGACCACTTCAGCTTAATGAAGTGGTCTGGGTGCCAGGTCCAGCTAGGGTTAACCCATTTTTTTTATAAACATAGCAGTTTAAGAGAAACTGCTATGTTTATAAATGGGTTAATTCAGCCCTCAAATCCTCTAGTGGCTGTCTCACTGACAGCCGCTAGAGGCGCTTGCGTGATTCTCACTGTGAAAATAACAGTGAGAGCATGCAAGCGTCCATAGGAAAGCATTGATAATGCTTTCCTATGAGACCGGCTGAATGCGCGCGCAGCTCTTGCCGTGCGTGCGCATTCAGCCGAATGGGAGGAGAGGAGGAGGAGAGCTCCCCGCCCGGCGCTGGAGAAAGGTAAGTTTTAACCCCTTTCCTCTCCCCAGAGCCCGACGGGAGGGGGTCCCTGAGGGTGGGGGCACCCTCAGGGCACTATAGTGCCGGGAAAACAAGCATGTTTTCCTGGCACTATAGTGGTCCTTTAACTAGTTTAACATTTTCCCCCCGATGGGGATGTAGGGCAGATATAGGTACTCTTGTGATCTGTTTGCTATACCTGAGCATAGTCGGTATTACTAGTGTGGTGGGTTTAGTGGTCAATTAAGTATGTGTTGTGTGAGCGTCTCCTGCGTCGTGTGGCTTTTTGGCCAATGACGGCGGCCTGCCCCACCTTCCTTGTGGGTATAGGGGAGTATGGCGTAGCCAGTAAAACCATCACTGTGAATCTTTCCTTCGTTTTTACGGAAGTTGCTTTCAGATCCTCATATTTCCTCGTATCTTCCACCCATCTCTTGAGAGAGGGGGTGCGTGATTGTCTCCAGTATAAGGGTATAATTGCCTTTGCAGCGTTGGGAAATCGTGGGATCACAGATCTTTTATAAGCTGGTGTCGGCATAGTGGTGTGATGGAGGAGGAACAAGGCTGGTGACTGTGGTATGGATTCATCCGTCACCTCTTGAGTCACCTGCCCGATTGTCTCCCACAGTGGCCTACTTAAGGTGCAATCCCACCATACATGGGTGAATGCTCTTCTCTCCTCACCCCAGCAGGTGTCCGGTTTTGAGCGATCTCGTGCATGTAGGATGGCGGTGATATACCATCTCGTGAAGATCTTATAGGTGTTTTCCTATAATTTCCTGTAATTTTGGACATGGGTGATGATCTTCTCCCATTCTGCCTCAGTGAGTGTCATGTCAAGTTATTTTTCCCATTGTCTGATGCATGGCGGCGCCAGTAGGTATCTGCTCATCACCAGTGTGGATTAGATCAGCGAGAGGTACAGAGGTACAGAGGTACTTTTGGAGGTACAGAGTCCTGCAGGCAGAGTGATTCGAAATCAGTTCGGTCTCGGGTTAGGCTGGGTTTTTGTGGGATTGATCGGGCGTAGGGTGTGATATGTTATCTCACCAGTGTGTGCAGTAACATGTGAGGTTGATGAGGTCGGTCATCAGGCGGATAGCAAACGGCGTTACCAACACGTCGGCCATGCGGAGGATCCATTTGTGTTTCGTCAGGTGTGGGAGTGGTCCCAAGTCCCCTGCCGTGAAATTCGGGTTTCCTTTAAGGGGGAGCATGGGGCTGGGGTCCGTAGTGAGATACTCTTTTGCGCCCATGTTGGGCCAGATTTGGAGTGTGGCTTTCACGAATGGGTTTGTGAGTTGAATTTGGCTGCTGGCATGATCCATGGCAGTGTTTGTAGGTTGCATTTTGGTGCTGTCTGCTTCCAGCTGTATCCACGGCTTGTCTTTCATTGCCGTGGACCAGCTTCGGATTCTTGCGAAGTTGTCTGATAGTATTTTTCAAAGTCGGGTAGAGCTAGTTTACCTCTGAGTTTGGGAAGTGTCAGTTGGGAATGAGCTATGCAAGGAGATCATTCTTTTCAGATGAATTTGCGGATTTCCGTCCGGAGTGTGGTGAAGAAGGTTTTCGAAACCGATATAGGTATCGTCTGGAAGATGAAAAGGAGTTTAGGGAGTAAGGTCATTTTGACTGCGTTTACTTTGCCCAGCCAGGAGATGTAGTATATGTACCAGGAGTGGAGGTCCTTCATTGCCGCCTTAAGAATGGGTATGTAGTTGTGGCCGCACCAACGAAAGGGGAATTGGTGTTGAAGCGTCCATCACAGTGTGTGGTCGATGGTGAGGTCTAGAATTTCCGATTTAGAGTAGTTCATTTGGAGGTTGGAGATGCGACCGTACGTTTCGAACTCTGTTTTGACCACTTGTGTGGATGGGGTCAGGTCCCGTACTATAAAGAGGAGGTCATCGGCATTTGCTAGGACATTGTGGTGCGTTTGTCATTGTTCCATTCCACGGATGTTCTTGTTACATCTGATCTTGTTCAGGAAAGGTTCCAACTTCAATGCGAAAAGCAGGGGCGATAGCAGTCAACCTTGCCTTGTTCCGTTGTGAATTTGGAATGGGTCTGATAGGGCCCCGTTGATCCGCAGTCATGCCGTAGGGCAGGTGTATAGTGCCTCTACCCAGGAGATGTATTTCGGCCAGACGCCCAGGCTTAGATTCGTGGTAAGTTTGGTGCATTTAATAAAGAGGTCTCTATATGTGGCGGCATCCAGTGTTCTATTGTGTTGGCTCTCCAGTGTTGCCATGTCGCTGCTTAGGTCCATAAGTGCCCGAGCCGTTTCTTTCTTGCGGGTGTTATGTCCCCTATCTCATTGGTGGTGAAGTAGTCCTGAATAATTGTCTGGTTGCACCAACTATAGAGGTGTCGGAAAGGATTGATTCTTTTAAGAACCATGATGTCTGGTGGGGCCGGAACAAGTGTGACTTGAGTCGTAAGCGGACTGGGTTATTATCTGACCACGTCATGGGCAAAATTTTAGACTCCACTAGCTGGGTAAGGTGATTGTGTGGTAACAGGAAGTAGTCGCGTCTCAAGTATGAGGCATGTGTTGGGGAATAAAAAGTGTAGTTGCGGGCTGTTGGGTTTAGTGCTCTCCAACAATCAGTGAGTTGGTGGTAGTGGAGTAGGTGGAGTGTTTTTGCATGTTGGTTGTCTGGTACAATCGCCGTATGAGAGGAGGTGTCATGTTGATGTAGCGTCACGTTTAGGTCGCCGCCTATTACCAAAATAACCTCTGCAAATCTCATCATGCTGTTCAGCGTTGTGCGGAGGAATTGGTATTGTTTGGAATTCGGGGCGCAAATGTATATTTCTGACCGTGAAGGGTGCCTTTCGTGAAGATGTATCTGCCATGTTTGCATCGAAGAGTGTCCAATTCAATGTAGGGGACCAGTCGGGAGAATAGTATTCCCACTCCGAGGATGCGGCGTAACGGGTTGTTGCTAAAAAATCCCAGCGGGAAGTTGCCTGGTTCTCCTGGAAATGCGTTTCTTGGAGAAATGCCATGAAGGTCCCATATCATTTCAGGTCACAGAGGAGACGAGAACGTTTCGTGGACGTTAAGGCCATGGACATTGTAGGTAAGGAGGTCCAGATCCTACCGGGTGTATCGGACTCACCCCAGTGCTGGCATCTCCAGGGCGGCAAGCAAGGGTCAAGCCCAAAGGAGAAAAAAAGGGAGTGAGAAAGGAGAAGAAAAAAAGGGGGGGATTTGTATTCTGTCTCGTCTAAATCAGGGGGTAGATGCAGGTAAATGGACAAGATTCCAGGTAGTAGGGCGACACAGGTCCCTCAAGTCTGGGGTCCTGGATTTACTCCCAGAGGGAAAGCTGCCTCTGCTTGAGGGCGCGCTATGTCCTGGTCCTGTTGGGGGGGGGGGGGGGGGGGGGTAGAGCTCCCGGGGTTGTAGCCCAGAATGTGGGTCGTCGACTTGGGAGATACTGGTGTCACAGTCGGATATGGCTGGTCGGTTTGGTCCCTAAGGAGACCGCTCACGGACGTGGGTTGGTGTGTTGGGGTCGTGCCTCGTTATGGCAGGTGCATTCAGGGTATCACTGCACCTTTCTGTATGGTAATTGGGCTGGGGCATGCATCACAGCGCTTCACAGCAACATTTACGGCCTGTCCCACGTTTCCCCATCCCTCCGCCCTCTCTTCACAACATTCCCAATCTCCTTTCATCAACCTCGAGGTCGGGTAGATGGTCTACATTGTGTAACACAGATGGTGTTAAAGATAACTTGACAGATTTAGCTGGTGCTTTACCTTTGCCCGCTGACGCGCTGTCCCCTTTCCAAGGGCGCTTGCGCAGGGCTTCCTCATAATCTAACATATGAGGACTGTCTGAATCTGAATGAGCAGGAGGTTGTGAGACACTTAAAGGTTGCTCACGGTAGGCTGCAATGGCCTTAGGAATAGAATCCGCTATAGCGGAGTAAAGCCAAGCACGAAGCTCAGCGGAGATTCTAGGGTCTGATTGTTCATAGTTATTCTCATACATTTTTATTATAGAAGACAGACATTCTATAATAAAAATTTATGAGAATAACTATGTACAATCTATAAAACAAAGTAGTATATAAGATTAGATATATAAAATGACTGGGTTCACCAATAGCAAATGGGGTTCACCCAGATATTGGTGGGGTTATCACACGATGAATAATAAGTGGGGTTAACCACTTAGAAATATTAAGGAAAGTGGGGTCAGCCACCACACATATAGCATAGGTGGGGATCACCCACAAATATTGGTATAATAAAAGTGGATTGAACAGTCAAATTGATGCAGTGGGGGTCACCCACAAAATATATCTGGGTTAGGGAGTTTATATATATATATATATATATATATATATATATATAAATAAATAGGGGGTCACCCAATTGTAAGGCTCAAACAAATGAAAAATACAGGGGTCACCTGGGTGAATTGAAAAATAAATCCATTTATTATGTGGTCGTCAGCCAAAGAGTGGAACAGTGTTTTGTTTGGCAGAAATCTGCAATAAAGAAAATACATACCACCAAGAATACATGGTAATGGATTGGAGTAGAGTAAATACACTTAAATCTGAAATAAAAATTTACCTGGTCGCTAGAGAAGGAGCAGGCAGAGCTTGCAACAGTCCTGTAGTATTCTGTACGTTACGAATGGCAAAAAGGCGGGAAAGTGCTGCGCGAGCGTAAGATGGCCACCGCAAACAAAAAGGGTGTGAAAAGCCTTTGCGTAACACAATGATGCCTACGAATGGGCCAGTTGGACTTCTGACAGCTTAATGTGATGGCTGCAGGGGTTAGGCAGGGAATGAGTGTAAAAATGCGCCAGCCAATTAGCGCGGTAGCAGTGGAGCTCCAGAGGGGGGAGCAGGCACAATATGTAGAGTGCCAGAGCACATCAGAGGATAGGGGAGCAGTATAAAACTGCCAAACAGTAAAAGTGTGTGACGAAGTGCCCTTCGCCACTTGTGCCTGGAGGGGACTACTGGCTAGCCTCCTGCCTTCCGACTATGGCCCCTGTGCTGATAGCTGTATTTTACCCTGCAATAAGGTTTATTTGGGTATTTCTGCCGGGGTGTTCGGGACTTTCAGTATGTGAGTAGTGCTACCCCAGATAGCTATGCCATGGAGCCTATTTGTGTAACGAAAGACTATGGAAAAGACTTTGGCTCCATGGCGATTGAATTGTATGTATGTGATCTGAGCGCATTCAATAATAATGTGCACTCAGATCTAAGCTATCTGGGGATATGTTGCATGTATATGTTTTATGTAGTAATTGTAACATGTAATTTTATGTCTTTTTGTAACCATGTGGTTAATGGAGTCTTGACTCTGTCCTGGGAGATAATTTGATTACTTCCCAATTATCTCCAGGATAGAGAGGAGGGATTGTGATGTCACTGTGGGAGTGTTTTGTTTGTATTGTCTGTGATTGGCTGATATCCAATATGTGTCCCATTGTTCCATCAGGTCCCCTAGGGGAGTGTCCACTTGGTGGACACTTGCATAAATACCAGGCAGGTAGCCCTCAATAAACCAGACCTACTTGCACCTTTCTTGAAGCCTTGGCTCATGCTTGGGGGAAGGGATACCTACACTCTGGGGATTGCTATAATCACTTACTCCCCAGAGTAAGCTCTTGTAAGAGCTTGATTTGTTCCTGCTACGCTCTCTGGATTTAGGAGAGTTTCACCCACTGAGAGCTGGATCCTGGTCGTGGATCCAGGGTGGGTGAGAGATGGCGAGACCCTGGCGCAGCTGCATCGCTGGAAGTGGGGTCCGCAGTGCTGATTGTGTCGGTTGGAGTGCTCAGAGTACTTGGCAAGCGCTAGTAGCATCGATTGGCGGAGGTACTCGGTCGGAATGCCAGCGTTCCGTCACAAAGTGGATGGACAATAATTTAACAAGTACTTATAGGTGGTTAGTTGAAGGTGCATAAGGAAAAACAAATATAATATGATTAAATATAAGATACAAATATATCATATATGAATAAAAGTCAAAATCTAGGAGACTATAATTAGAATAGTCTCACCTGGGAGGCAAACAGCAAAGAAAGAGGAGTTGGGAGGAGCCTGATTACAATGCATACTACTGTCATGCTCTCTGATTGGTTAATTTTTATTTGTTAAAGGACCACTATAGGCACCCAGACAACTTCAGCTCAATTAAGTGGTCTGGGTGCCAGGTCCATCTCGGATTAACCCTGCCTGCTGTAAACATAGCAGTTTCAGAGACACTGCTATGTTTACATATGGGTTAATCCAGCCTCTAGTGGCTGTCTCATTGACAGCTGCTAGAGGCGCTTCTCACTGTGATTTTCGCCAGCGTCCATAGGAAAGCATTGAAAATGCTTTCCTATGGACTGGCTGAATGCGCACGGCTCTTGCCGCGCATGCAGCCGATGACATCAGAAGAGGGAGTGATACCGGAGAAACTGACGGAAGCCAAGCACAGAGAGATGGACACAGGTTTCTTCAGGAAGGAAGAGATTCTTTATTGGATCACCGATCGGGACTCAGAGGGACTAGCGTCACCAAAATACAGCAAAGTCTGAGTACTGAATACATAGAGTACATTCCTTATATAGCACTGTAGCTCCTCCCACAATTAACTACACCCACACATACCCTTAACCTATTTAATAAATAGAGTCTAAACTCATCCATCCGGTCTAACCACGTGGCTCATCTGATACAAAGGAGAGGGACGCGTAATTCCAGTTCTTACATTCCTGCACCTGGTCAGTACAGTGATAACAGTATCTTAGCTACGTGTAATTAACTAACTGATACTACAAACACATATACATACATATGCCTTGTGGCAATCTTAGCCTGCTAAACTTGTATTTTACTGGAATTACATCACATTCCCCCCTTTGATGCCTCTGATATTTCACAATTACTTGAGGCATCACTTAACCTTGGTTTGCATATACCTCAGGTTACCATGAACCAGACCAGACTTATCTTATGATGTGAATCTTTTAACACTCATCTTCCTGCATTGGTTCTCCCTGATTTAAAGCCTCATATTTATATATGGCCATTATCTGTGCAGCAGCCTTCCTCTCTGCTATACTTCCTATCAGGCTTTGCACAGACCTAACTACTAAGGGTATAAGACACGGTAGGAGTAGACACAACAGTAAAATCAGTAGGACTCCACCTACCACTGCCTTAAGCCCTCCAAACCACTCATACCAGCTACCAAACCAACTACTTGGATTGTACCCTTTCCATACCTGAGTAGGCACATGCGCTAGTTTAACCATATGGCTAGTAAGCTCAGCTATTGCTTGCCCTTCGTCATCTATTTGAAGACAGCAATTGCTCAGGTTAAACTTCCCACATACACCTCCCTCTACTGCCAAAAGGTAATCCAAGGCTAATCTATTTTGGTACACTGCTGTCCTCATCCTGGTATTATGCTTCGCTAGAAGATTGAGTGCTTGTGAGGTCTCATTAGTAATAATCTCAACCACCGCCTGTAATCTTATAATACGGTTGAGCATATAAATAGGGGTTCTATAACCAAAGGTACCATCTTCTGCCCACGTGGCTGGCCCATAATAATCTATGATACGCTGGGGAGGCCATTCATTATCTTCCCAGGTACCTATCTCTAGGGGTCCCCTTTTCTTCCTATGATTCACATCATACACTTTAACACCTAAAGTCTCACCTGTTTCAATCGGTAACAAGAAGAAGGATGGTTTGAGCATACCCAACACACATGCCCCTTCCCAGTCCTGTGGCAACTCCGAATAGGCTTTCTTACCACAGATCCAGTACAAATTTGCTGGGGCTCTCCAGGTAGATGTGATGGATAAATCAAACCACACATCCTTTAAACTGGCATATCTAGCAAACGGGTTAGATGGTTCTGAGACATTTGAAGCCGACCACCAAGTTGTATTTTTAGTATCATCATCATAAGCTTTTTGCCCTAGACAAGTTAATTCTCCTACAGAAGTATTATACATTATTCCTTTCCTTGCTATGCAAACATAACCTATGATGGAGGTCTTTAATCTCCACTCAGATTTACCTCTAACACTCAAATGATAATCGGCTTGTGTAGATATTAGTTGGTCAACTGCCTCAGAACCGGACATTACCTCCTTTGCTTCCCAAGGCCATTGGTCTCCCATGTTAGTACCTCCACACACATAGCAGTTGGTAACATTAAGACTACCGGCAATACTTTCAGCTAGGTCTATGAACAGGTTTTTAGCGCTATGGGGGATTTTATTATCTATACTCATCTCTTCATAAAAGGAATGGTATACTTGAGGAGTCTGGGAGGATACCGTATCAGTCTCTATCCCTATAAATAATATTGTCCCAGGATCTAAACCCGTCCCGTATATTTGAAACCCAAATAAATTTCCATACTTATCTAAGAACTTGTCGGGGTTATTAATAAGTATATGGACTGGGTTGCATTCCATAGACTTACAATATGGGCTAGTCGGCAACTTAGTCACTATCATGTCTTTATCTACTGTCTGTCCCCAAGTCGCCCACCCCACACAAGACCAATATGGACAAAAGTTATAGTCTTTATTTGGGCATCTAGGACTCACATATTTATTTTTGCTACTGGGACAAATGTATTTATCGTTAGACCCATACGTCCTCTCCCATCTAAGATCCCCACATACATTCCACGGCTTTCTACCACTTGATATCGCCTTACATGCATCAAATAGCAGAACACCCGAAGAATATACGGATTCTAACACCGTCTTATTAATTAGGGTCCCCTGAGGATCTCCATTCCTGAGAGTCAACCAAATTGTACGAGGTTGATACTCTGGACTGAAGCACTTAGGTTCTCCTACTCCTAAATGGCACACACTATAGTCTATATTTAGGTATCTACATTTTGATACCTCTCCTTTACACTCGTACTGTGAATGCCAAATTAGGGTTTGGGAAATATGGTTACCTGTTCTCGTAGTCTTAATGCATACCTCACAGCTAGGAGTGTCGGTACCTCTACCTTCCTGAATATAAAAACACATGTAAATAAACACAATCAAAAGCACATCTTTCGCCGTCATCCTCAGTCTTCGTCCGTGCGATGGAACCTCAGCTTCCAGGATGTGAGGGCTGCAGGGAATGGAGTTCTGCTCGTCTTCACAGGTGTCCCTTCGAGACTTTCCTGGCTTATACACTATGTGATGGTAAGCGGACAGGCTTTATTATGGCCTTCTCACTCACACCTGTAACAATAAAATTTGTAATCCACAATAATTCCTCGTTACTCCGACTGAGTAGTGCGTTTCAACCGGATCCTGCAGGGATTCTCTGGATCTGCTGTAACTTGCCAAGAATCAACTGCTGCTGGCTTAACCCTGGAGTGATGTATCCACGGAGTCACTTCGGCTACTTTTATCGCTGTAGGGGTAGACAAAAGAACAACATAAGGACCTCTCCACTTGGGCCCTAACGGTACATTATTCCACTCTTTAATCCACACTTGATCTCCTGGATGATAACTATGAACAGGGGGATAAATATTCACAGGTAATCTATCTTGTACCCATTTCTGTACCTCCTCCATAGTCTTACCCAACTCTACAACCTGCTGCCGGGTAATTCCTTCTCCCAACTGACTCAAGTCCCCCCTTAAGTTACCAAGTACGGGAGGTGGTCGCCCATACATGATTTCAAAAGGAGAGAGGCCCATCCTTCTGGTAGGGGTACTGCGGATTCGCAATAAAGCTATGGGTAAGAGAACGTTCCACTTAAGTTGGGTTTCCTGACACATTTTAGCCAACTGGTTCTTAATAGTTCTATTCATTCTCTCTACCTTACCAGAACTCTGGGGTCTATATGCAGTATGAAGCCTCCACTTTATACCAAGCATATGAGTCAGTTGTTGTAGGCACTGGTGAACAAAAGCTGGACCATTGTCCGATCCTATAGAACAGGGTAGTCCATATCGGGGTATTATTTCTCGTAGCAGGAATCTCACAACTTCTCCTGCTTTCTCTGTACGAGTAGGACATGCTTCTACCCAACCTGAATAGGTGCACACAATTACCAACAGGTAACGATGTCCACCCGATTTAGGCATTACTGTAAAGTCTATTTGTAGATCGGACATGGGGAGTCCCCCCATAAACTGGACTCCTGGTGGCTTTACTGGTCCTTGTCTTGCATTATTTTTAGCACACGTTACACATCTACGTACAATGGCCTGAGTCAAGTTGGACAATCTTGGTATGTAGAAATGTTTCCTGAGAGATTCTTCTGTACTGTCTCTCCCAGAATGTGTCCCATTATGATAGTTCTGGACAATTTCTACTGCTAGTGATGCTGGTATAACTATTCTTCCATCTTCTAGCTGATACCACTTGTTCTCCAAATACTTTCCCGGTTCAGTCTTTAACCACTCCTCTTCTTGAGCTGTATAAACTGGAGTCCATTGAGACAGTGGAGTTGGTATAAGAGCAGCTATATGCCCCACATACTCCTGTCTTCCTGATTCAGCAGCACGCTTAGCTGCACTATCTGCCATCCGATTTCCCTTGGTTACATCACCATCTCCTCTCAGATGCGCTCGACAATGTATGATACCGACTTCTTTCGGCTCCCACACTGCTTCCAATAGTTGTAGGATTTCAGCTGCGTATTTGATTTCTTTGCCTTCTGAATTCAGTAGTCCTCTTTCTTTATACAAAGCTCCGTGGGCATGAGTGGTTAAAAACGCATACTTAGAGTCCGTATAGATATTCACTCTTAAACCTTCAGCCAATTGTAACGCTCGTGTTAGTGCTATCAATTCTGCCTTTTGTGCTGATGTTCCTTTCGCCAGTGGCCGAGCTTCTATCACCTTGTCTATTGTTGTCACTGCATATCCTGCATAGCGGATCCCTTCTTTCACATAACTACTGCCGTCGGTGTAATATTGAACATCGGGGTTCTGGATGGGAAAATCACGAAGATCTGGTCTACTTGAAAATACTTCATCCATTACTTCCAAACAATCATGTTGACTTTCAGTAGGTTGCGGCAAAAGGGTAGCTGGATTTAAGGTGTTTACAGTCTCTAAATGCACTCTTGGGTTTTCACACAACATTGCTTGATACTTGGTCATACGGCTGTTACTAAACCAATGATTTCCTTTGTAATCCAACAACGTCTGTACTGCATGTGGGACTCGTACATAAAGTTCTTGACCCAGAGTGAGTTTATCGGCTTCAGCTACTAGCAGGGCGGCTGCAGCTACTGCTCTTAGACAAGGTGGAAGTCCGCTGGCCACTGCATCCAGTTGCTTAGACATGTAGGCAACAGGTCTTTGCCATGATCCCAAGTACTGTGTCAATACTCCCACAGCCATTCTTCTTTGCTCGTGTACATATAAGTAGAATGGTCGTGTGTGATCAGGTAGACCTAATGCTGGGGCACTCATCAAAGCCTTCTTCACATCTTCAAATGCCGTTTGCTGTTCTTGGGTCCATAAGAAGGGGTCGTGCTCTGTACCTTTGATGGCTGCGTACAGAGGTTTTGCCAGTATCGCATAGCTGGGAATCCATATCCTACAGAAGCCTGCTGCCCCCAAGAATTCTCGCACTTGTCTTCTATTCTTGGGTATTGGTATTTGGCAGACAGCTTCTTTTCTCTCTGGCCCCATAATCCTTTGACCTTCAGAGATATGGAATCCCAGATACTTGACAGTTGGCAAACACAACTGAGCCTTCTTTCTAGACACCTTGTATCCTGCCTTCCAGAGAATGTGTAGTAGATCGTGCGTTGCTTGCTGACATTTTTCTTTTGTAACTGCTGCTATCAACAAGTCATCTACATATTGTAACAATACACATTCTCCTGGGATAGACTCGAAATCCAGTAGATCTTGACTTAGAGCTGAACCAAATAGGGTAGGTGAATTTTTAAACCCTTGGGGCAGTCTTGTCCAAGTCATTTGGCGTTTTGAGCCCGTTACAGCGTTCTCCCATTGGAAAGCGAAAATACATTGGCTTTCTGCGGCAATTCGGAGGCAAAAGAAGGCATCTTTGAGATCTAAGACTGTGAAGTAAGTAGCCCCGCCCGGAATTAAAGCAAGCAGGTTATATGGATTGGGTACAACTGGATGTATACTAACAACCGCATCATTGACTGCTCTTAAGTCCTGCACAGGTCGATACTCATCTGTACCGGGCTTTTGAACAGGCAGCAATGGGGTGTTCCAGGGGGAAGTACAGAATTTTAAGATACCATACCGTATGAATTTATCCAGATAGGATTGGATGTTCTTCTTAGCCTTCTGTGGGATGTGGTATTGTCTTAGGCTTACTGGATAAACCCCAAGTTTTAGTTCAATTTTTATAGGTGGAATATTGCGGGCCAGTCCTGGTGGGTTGTTCTCTGCCCAAACTCCTGGTATGTTAAACAATGTCTCATCACTCCTAGGGTTTTGGCTAGTCAACACTGTATAAAGTCGCCACTCTTCTTCCTTTGGTACAGATAAAGTCATAATACCTGAAGGTCCATTAAACTTTAAAGATGTTGTTCCATTTGGTAGGAACGTAATCTGCGCTTGTAATTTTGATAGCATATCACGTCCCAGCAATTGGACTGGACATTCAGGCATATAAAGGAATTGGTGTTTTACTACGTGGCCTCCCAATGTACAGAGTCGACTTTTAAGAACCGGTTTTTCAGCACTTCTTCCAGTTGCTCCTATCACAGTAATAGTCCTTCCAGATGGAGGAGCAACTAGATTAGTCACCACTGAATGTTCAGCACCAGTGTCGATCATGAACGCACTCCTTTTCCCCCCTATTGATACATCGACCATAGGCTCCGCTCGACCAAGGGGGATGGAGCCCGGTCGGTATCAATAGTCCTCCATGACCGTGTCAGCCAATCCTACAAAGTCCCTACCTTCTCTATCGCGGGACCTTTGCGCTGCTGGAATATACCTGTCTTCCCTAACACTTCCTCTGTTCCCATTACTCCCTCTATAACCATTACTCCCTCCGGGGCCTCCTCTACCTCTCGCTCTGCCTCTAAAGTTTCCGTAACCTGACCTAGGTCTGTCTCTCTCAGACTGTTCTCTTTGTGGACACTCGTTCCTCCAATGCCCTTCTTCCTTGCAATACGCGCATTGATCCCTACTCAAAGGCTCCCTACTCCATCTACTATCGCCTCTATCTGGGCCCCGTTTATCTACACCTGCGATCGCTACCGCTAGCATATCAGCCTTTTTACGCATCTTGCGCTCTTCCTCTTTCTTACTTTCTGTATCCCTGTTCATATAGACCTTATTTGCTACCTCCATTAGTTGGGTGATGGACATACCTGCAAACCCTTCTAACTTTTGTAGCTTGCGCTTAATATCTCCGTAAGCTTGGCTGACAAAGGCGGAGTTCACCATTCGGGAATTGTCTGCGTCTTCCGGATTAAAGGGGGTGTACAAGCGGTACGCCTCCAATAATCGGTCATAAAAGACACTGGGCGCTTCATCGCTTTTCTGGATCACCTCAACTGTCTTTGACATATTAATAGCCTTCTTTCCTCCGGCTTTCATGCCAGCAATTATAGCGTCTCTATAGGCTCTGAGTTGAACCATATCAGCACCATTTACGTTCCAATCGGGATCGGTGTTGGGATAGTGTGTCGCGGCCCATGCTGCTGGATTGGCTTGGTTCAAAGCACGGGCTCTATCCTCTAATGCTTTAATGACTGCTTGATTTATTCTTGTCCTTTCCTCATTGTTAAATAAAGTCATTAGTAACTGCTGGCAATCAGCCCATGTTGGATTATGCGTCTGTACTATTGAGGTGAACAGATCAGTCATAGCTTGTGGTTTCTCAGTATACGAGGAATTATGGGTCTTCCAGTTTAAAAGATCGGTTGTGGTAAATGGGACATATACGAAGACTGGGTCAGCGTGTGCCATTTGACCTGCGGCATCGATATAAGCTGACCCGGGATTCAGACGAAGAGGCATCTGATAATGCTTTAATTGTTGGGCACCAGTCAACTGTCGGGTTTGGATGGGGCTACGTAGAGAGGCGTCAGTCATGGGTTCCGGTCGGGGAGAGATAGGGTATGGGGATGTGGGAGGTCGGTTTTGGGAAAAGGTCGTAAATAAAACACTTCGAGCCGAGCTAGATGAAGCTTGACCGGAAGTCTGAAGTGGCGCCAAATCAGGATATTCGTTTCTAATGGGGGTGGATTCTGGTTCCGGAAGGGGAGATTTAGTACGAGGGGGGGTGGATCCTGTACTGGAGGAGGAAGCGGAAGTGGATGAGGGTAATGAGGGGAGGGGTGCAGGACTTCCTGCGTTTGCGTCACTTCTTCTTAACGGAAAGTAAGGGGGCGGCAAAGGGATCTCGGACTCAGGGGGCGTGTCCAAAATGGGCCTAACACCAGTCCTAGTGGACGAGCAAGTCCTAGCTACCATGAGGCGACACTGCTCCTCGTGGCATGTCTGGAGCCATTTTGGCGAGTCATTTACGGCCTGTCTCCAACAGTCAATATAAGGAAACTGGCCGTAAAGTTCAGGCCTACCCGATACAGCCACGTGTAAGCGCTGTACCAGAGTTGGATCCAAACTGCCACGTGGCGGCCATGCCGCAACCAAAGTAGGCCACTCCCTAGTACACAAAGTGACCAAACGTACAGGAGACATCTTTACCCCAAAATCACAAACTTTGAATCCCTTTTTAAAATTCTTAACCATACATCCTAAGGGATCCGGAATCGTTGACTGCGACGCACCCATACTTAACAATGGAACGTCGTCGACAACGAATACTATACACGCGTACTATTCAACAGTCACACCCGTTTCCTCTGGCAACAGCACCACGTGGTACGGTTACCAAGTGAAACGTACACAATAACAATAAACACTCAGGGAATTCCCGTACACACACAGCTGTTACACCAGTCACTATATAATCAATATTATGCCCTTTGGCGTAACTATACAGTCACCCACGCTATAATTCTCTATATACGAATTACCCGTCTATAACACACCCCAGTAACATCGTCTTTTACAAATAGCGGTTACAGTACGGTTAGCATAGGTCAAAGCACAAGTTAAGGTCACAATACAATTATTAGTGGTTATGGTGTTAAACATGCAATGGACGACAATGATTAGTACTTATTATACAATGTCAGTAAATATACAGGGTTATGGTACCGTGCACTATAATACAGCAACACACTATTAACACTCTCGCTAGACGGCTGAGCTCGCGCTATCTAACAAGATATACACTTTACTAAAACAATCGTTAACACATTTACAATTCCCAACTAAACTATTGGCCAGTACCTTGAATGGACTACCTAAAACTATATACACCCGTTTTGGTTAGCCACACTGCCCAATCACCACATATACATAGCGAGCTAGAGAACCGAATTTACACAGACGCCTCTTAGTCGCACTATCAAAAGTCTAGTGGGTTCCAAATTTACACGCCTTCCCACTTAGCCCAGATAGGATGAGAACTAGCGAACCGAATTTACACAGGCGCCGCTTAGTCTCCCGGTCCCTCCGACCTAGCGAACGTAATATACACCCTAGAACGCTAGTCTAGACAAGACACCGGTGTCCGGCTAGGGCTATCTTACACCTGGACCCCGCCTGACTAACCAAATCAAACGGTCTGACTAAAGAGCGTTCGATCGAGCGGTGCGCCTTCGCTCCTTCCCTCCGACAGAGGGGGCAGATACAGATTCAAAAACCCCTTTGGGCCTACCGCACAATCGGTATACCCCTAGCGGGTCCTGCCGTCTAAAACAGCAGTTATCTTACCTCCTCGTTCCTGAACCTGAGTTCACACTCATCGACGGGGACACCCCAGCACTTCTTACGTAGAGGCCGATGATCTCCTGGACAACAGACCAGTGGCGCCGAGACGAAGGGAGGTCCACGCAGAAGTTCAGGGGTGCAGCCGTAGAGAACGTGGGCAAAGATAGACCGTCTCACGCCTCTGCCTCTCAGCTACCGTTGAACGATGAGCTTCCCGGCCAATGCACCAAATGATACCGGAGAAACTGACGGAAGCCAAGCACAGAGAGATGGACACAGGTTTCTTCAGGAAGGAAGAGATTCTTTATTGGATCACCGATCGGGACTCAGAGGGACTAGCGTCACCAAAATACAGCAAAGTCTGAGTACTGAATACATAGAGTACATTCCTTATATAGCACTGTAGCTCCTCCCACAATTAACTACACCCACACATACCCTTAACCTATTTAATAAATAGAGTCTAAACTCATCCATCCGGTCTAACCACGTGGCTCATCTGATACAAAGGAGAGGGACGCGTAATTCCAGTTCTTACATTCCTGCACCTGGTCAGTACAGTGATAACAGTATCTTAGCTACGTGTAATTAACTAACTGATACTACAAACACATATACATACATATGCCTTGTGGCAATCTTAGCCTGCTAAACTTGTATTTTACTGGAATTACATCACAGGAGGAGAGTACCCAGCACCGAGGGAGCCCGGCGCTGGAGAAAGGTGAGTGTATCCCCTTCCTCCCCCTTCAGCCTGGTGGGAGTGGGACCCTGAGGGTGGGGGCACCCTCAGGGCACCATAGTGCCAGGAAAACAGGGATTTTTTTCCTGGCACTATAGTGGTCCTTTAACTGTTTCTTTGCTGCTGGAGGTTTCAGTAAAGAAAGATAAGCAAATATGAAGGCTCCTGTTTTGCCATACATTTTTTTTGTTAGATCTACTCTAAAACATGCAATATTAACAAATCTTTTACTAAGATTGCAGCAGAAGCAAATAAATGTGTGTTTTATTTTGGGTTTATCTGCTAAATGGTTAAAAACAAACAAAACTATTTTAATAGTTTGTTACTTATGTAAGTCTAGTAGGGTAGTGACAATTGACTTTCTGCTCTCTAACTGTTCTGGAATACATTTAACCCCTTAAGGACCAAACTTCTGGAATAAAAGGGAATCATGACATGTCACACATGTCATGTGTCCTTAAGGGGTTAAAAGTATGAAAACCATTACAGCAAGAGCTGGGAGTGAGAATTGTTTAATTTACTAATCGGATTCTCATAGTAAATCTCTGGTTTACCATGGATCGAATCAACACTGCATAAAAATAATCAAATCATATATATATATTCTAATGTTTGTGCACTTTGGATGGATTTGGCTTCGCACTGGATTAATTTATATACATAGTAATATCAGGTAAAAAAATTCAAATTGTTTAGATACTGACCTGGATGATACTGTACCCGTCACGATGATGAACTCCTTGTTTATTTACCCCAGACAGCCTGGTAACTAACAATGACGTCACGGCTCGTCTATGGCGTCAGCGCAGACTCCCACCGGCATGCGTGTGACGTCACTGCAATTCCGCGGGAATCCAGATCTGGCGGGAACTGCGTGCGCGGTGTGTCTCGGCGTTGTCACGTGGTGAGTGTCGCGGACGGTCAGAGAGTGTGATAACAAACAATAGGGGGATTCACAGAGATCAGGAAGTCAGGGCTGCTGTAAGGTAATGGGAACCATGACTGCCCCACTGACAGCGTGTTCCACTCTGTGAAACATGTTCATTACTTTCTCCATCACAGGACAGACTTTAATTGAAGCTGTGTAAGTTGTTTTAATTCACCATTTGCCAAAAGGTAAATCCCTACCTCCTAGCTAGAACTGTAACAGCTTTGATACTGTGCCAAAACAAGGCTGGCACACTGTCTTGGGAGTTATAGTTCTAAAACAGCATGGGAATTTACCTTTGAGCCTTCTCTGGCCCTGTTCCTGAAAATAGATAAGTACTCCTTTCAAAAACTATTATTTTGATATTATTTATTTAAAGGGACACTACATTGCCCAAATAAAACATTTTTTAAAAAATCACCTTTTAGTAAGTATACCCCAATGAAAACACATTTGTTTTTTTTTAATTCGGGGTATATGTGAAAAAATACCTTGAAAAAGATGCGGTTCTTTTACAAGGTGCTTGGGGCAATTGTCTGCCTCTGGAGTTAGGCTCCACTGAGCTAAACAACCAGGACGTAACAGGACCAATTGTCTGATTGACAACCACAGGGTTGTAACAAGGTTAATTTTTAAAAGTGCCAATTTATATTGAAATCCTGCAGTTTTTGTAAAATGAAAAAAAAAAAGAGGACACAATTCACATATAAAGCATTTAAGGAAGCTAAAATGCTTTAGGGGTTTGGAGTGACCCTTTAATAAGATGTATGAATCCACATTACTGTTTTTACTCTATATTGGAACTCCGCTCTATCATGGCTCCTTGTCAGTCTTTGAAACAGATATTTCAGGCAAATGACTGCATAATTGATTTAGTAGCAAGTACCACATGAATCAGATTTTAAACAGTAGGTTGCACGTGGCTTCAGAAAAACACTCACAGTGTTATTTTTTTAATGTTATGCTTAAAATATGTTGCTTGGTAGACCACTTTGCTAAAAGAATATTGTTAAGTGTTATATTCACAAATATTTTTTTTTTTTTACATTAGGGTTAATTTCATTAGAATCTTCCTGAAGACTGCTGAAAATGGAAGGGGATTCATGTTTTTGTGTGTTAACAGGTAATATGTCAATTAAAAGGAAACACAAAATGCAGGTTTTGGTGTGTTAACAGGTAGTTAAGGGTTTTGTTACTGGGGCAGAGGGGGCTATTCAATTGAAATTGAAGGTGCGGCCGTCGGAGTAGGCCCTATAATGAGCGCGCCCCAGTTGGCACTTTAAGCCGCATCTGGATCCATGTTGTTTCTTTGCCAGGTAGCATGTGGCTCTATAAGTGAACCGCACGCACACTACATTAGAAAAAAAATGACAACAATAGTGCTCACTGTGTACACTAAACCAGGAGTAATAAATAAAAATAAAGGTACTCACATTTGATTGAGCAGACACACCGCTTAATGAATAAGAGAGAAATCGTTGATCTCCTCACCAGCCTGAAAGGGCTTACAGCAAGGCTGGCCCTGCATGGGCCGGCAGGGGAGATGAAAGGATCTCCCTTGCTGGCCTTGGTAAACGGCCATCGAGGCCCCCGCGGGCGTTTTCTGCAGAAACCACCACAGCCCATTTGAAAAACCCAAACTGCCCAATAGTGGGCAGTAGTGACCAGGTTGACAGCCCATGATCTATACGGTTTTCAATAAACTTTGGAATCTGGTATCCCTATAGAAAAGGGGCACTGTTGTGGGGGGTAGGGGTACTGTTGTGGGGGGTAGGGGTACTGTTGTGGGGGGTAGGGGTACTGCTGTGGGGGAGTAGGTGTACTGCTGGGGGAGTAGGGGTACTGCTGGGGGGGTAGGGGTACTGCTGGGGGGGTAGGGGTACTGCTGGGGGGTAGGGGTACTACTGGGGTTGGTAGGGGTACTGCTGGGGGTGGTAGGGGTACTGCTGGGGGGGTAGGGGTGCTGTGTGTCAGTATCCCCCCCCCCCCAGATCCCTCCCCCTGTCTCCCGACCCGGAAGCAGAGTAGGAGCCTGCCCAAAACAGGCAGGCAGGTGCCTACTCTGCATTGATGGTGAACCTATGGCCGCACAGAGAGGCCGCGTGTCATAGGTTCGCCATCACTGCCTTAGAGGGAGTTCAGAGAAGGGCTACTAAACTGGTTCATGGATTGCAGGATAAAACTTACCAGGAAAGGTTAAAGGATCTTAACTTGTATAGCTTGGAGGAAAGACGAGACAGGGGGAAAACTATCAATTTTAGGAATTACTACAGAAAATGGAGACGCATAGTCTGGATAAATCCGAAGAAAACCCTTTGATCTGACAGAAGATTTGAGTTATTGGATACATAAAGATAACGTAAATGACGTCAAAAATAGCCACCAGGAAAAGTTAACTCTTTCCTGGATAGGTATGTCTAGTGGAACAAGACGACCATCTAGAGCTCAAATACGAAAATGATTACCTAGAAGGCAACCACACCCCACATTTGTGATTGGCTATCACTTAGAGGAATTTCCCCTTTAAAAAGTTAGGGAATATGATAGAAACATTTAAATACATAAAGGGAATCAACACAGTAAAGCAGGAGACTATATTTAAAAGAAGAAAAACTACCATACCACAACAAGAGGACATAGTCTTAAATTAGAGGGACAGAGGTTTAAAAATAATATCAGGAAGTATTAATTTACTGAGAGGGTAGTGGATGCATGGAATAGCCTTCCAGCTGAAGTGGTAGAGGTTAACACGGTAAAGGAGTTTAAGCATGCGTGGGATAGGCATAAGGCTAACCTAACTATAAGATAAGGCCAGGGACTAATGAAAGTATTTAGAAAATTGGGCAGACTAGATGGGCCGAATGGTTCTTATCTGCTGTCACATTCTATGTTTCTATGTTTATTCTAGTTCTGTTGGGTCTTTGAAGGAGCCCCATCTTTTTATGTTTGCTGACGCTTTTTCTTTTCTATTTGGTTGTACAACGCTGATCCTTCTGTTTGCTTTGTAATGTAAACACTGCCTTTTCTCTGAAAAGGCAATGATTACATTAAAAAAGCCTGTAGGGACTGACTATACTCACCAGAACTACTACAATAATCTGTAATTGTTCTGGTGACTATAGTGTCCCTTTAAAATTTTGAATTCAATCTGTATTTCCAGCAATTATCTCTTTAGTGAATAACCCTGTATGCTTACTTAAAACTCTGTGGAATATATGGGGAAATTTGACATTGTGTCAAATAAAAATAAAAATAAAGGGCATATTCTAAATACCAGAACCACTACAGTCTAATATAGTTGTTCTGGTGTAAGAAGACTGTCATTTTCTGAGAAAAGACTGTGTTTATAATGCTTCCTAATGCCACTTCTAGTGGGTGTCACTCAGAAGCCAGTCGAGGGGCTAACTGGTGCGGTCCTGCAATCTTTGCAGGACCAACATTCAGCGTCTTCATGTACAATATAAAGGCGCTGAACACTCCCCATAGAGATGCATTGAACAAATACATCTCTATGAGGCTATGCTGATTATTGCAGCATGGAGAATGTTGTACGTGCACCATAACCTCCCTGTTCTGACCCATATTGGCTTTCCTGAGATCATCAGTAATGATGAATTCAGCGAGGGGAAGAGAGGCAGCCGCACAGACCCAGGCTCACCAGGGGGCTTAGGTGTAAAAACTATTTGTTTTACCTAGTTAAGGGGGGCCCAGATGGATTGGAACTAGCCTTTAGTCCAAAAGTGCAAATATCTCTGGATGTACACTGATTCAAGCAGAAACACTGCACATATAGAGAGACTCTCACCACATGACCTAAAAGCAGATATTGTCATGGCTGTTGGAGTAACCTTTTAAAAGTTTTTTCAGTGACGTAAATCACTGATAAGTAAAAGTTTTCCCTTTAAGCACCGTTTTTGATGTAATCCTATTTCAGGTAATTGAATATGTTAATAAGGGTTTTAGTATTCTACTGTATTTAGGTGAATAGGTTCTTGTACTATCTTAAACTGCCTGTTGTCTGTATATTCCTATGAAGACCTGCATATTTCATTGAATGGATGATTTATTTGTATTCACACTGATGTTGAATCTAGCTTTGGGCTCTTTTCCTCCAAGCGCAATAAAATATTCAGGAATTTATGCAACAAATCTGCAGGATGTTCACACATGTTTTGTATGCATCATGGCAGGGCGTGCAGGCGTGTTCAAATGGAAGAGTGGGTGCCAATATTTTAATGTGTCCGTTTGTTATAACATGTTACTGTCAAAACAATATGGTCCATGCAGCGCAGTTTTTTAGGGACAGCCTGAAATTTCACTGTTGTGACTCATCCAGAAGTCAAAATGTAATGAAAATAAACTGAGAGGGATAAAAAGCATTAGAAACATGTTAAATGATTCTGTGGTGACAATTGGAAGGACTGTCTTAGGAATACTAGCTTTTATTAATGTTATGGTTTTTTTTTTACGTTCCTATTTTGTTATTGAAATTATGATCTTATCATATCTAGATATTTTACATTTTGAAGGTATCAGCTCACAGAATATGTATAAACTCAAAGGTAGTGATCACGATGTATACATTTAGCATGGTCTGGCTTATATCTTTCAATAAGGGACACTCTTAGCATCACAAATACTACTGCTTGTTGTAGTCATTATGGTACACAGAGTAATTGGGTGCCATCTCCCTGGTTTTTGTCAAACCGTTTGTTGTTAACGACAATGACGGGCTGAAAGGAAGCATTTCATTACTATCTAAGGTTGGATATTTTAAAGAGCTGAAACTCAAGCATATATTGTAGTCCTACAATGTAAGAAAGAACAAAGATGATTAGAGACATTTTGACCACATGGGAATACATTACAAGCTTTCTATTGACTGGGAGATCAGCAGTATTGATGATCTCTCAGTAGGTGGAAGGGAACTACAGAGATGAACTATTTGCTGCTTGATTATAGGTAAGTTAATTCTTTATTTTAAAGGAAAATAGTGGGCAGTAATCTAAAATGGCAATATAACAATCAGGGCCTGCACATCCATAAGGCGGCCCGGGGGGGCATAAAAATCCGAATCCCCATCCTGTGTCCAGGGACTCTAATTATTTTGCAGCCACAGCCTGCCTTGCTCCACAGAGGTGGAGTCCGCACCGCCCTCTCCTGATGATATCATGAAGAGGGTGCGACTTCCACCTCCCCCAGATTCCCCTGTGGTCTGGACGCTGATTGGCCTCCATTTGTAGGCTCCAGCATGGTGGCCGTGGGTGGGCAACTGAGCTGCTCTTCAAGAAGAAAGCTGATCGGCCCAGGTTCTCCATAAAGGCGCACTACCCACGCGGGCTTAAGCTTGGCGGCCCCACTCTATTATAAAATATGATAGAGCAGGTCCCTGACTTATGCCATTCCCATCCCCCTGTCTCCATATTAACCAAATCCTGGGAGGGCCCTGCAAACCTGCCTTAAAGACAGCCCTTGACAGCCTGCCTCAGCTTGAGCCACCATACCTGCAAGGGAGCAAGTTTTAAACCACTTAAATATACTCTGTAACCACCTGTCCCCTTAACCCTCTGCCTGTCAGGGCACTCGGGATCTCAGTGACAGAGAGTTACAGGCTTCTACTCCCTGTCCTCCTAGACATGTGTCACTCTGTGAACATATGTATTTGTATGTCTGTGAACGTATGTCTCTGTATAACTGTGAACTTATGTGTTCTGTATATATCTTTGTGACTATATGTCTTTGTATGTATGTCTCTGCATGCCTGTGTCTGTATGTTTCTTTATATCTGTGAATGCATGTCTCTGTATGCCTTGTTCTGTATGTCTCTGTATGCCTGCCTCTGTATATAGCTATATGTTTGTCCCTGTATGTCTCTCTGCCTGTCTCCGTACCTCTCTGTATGCCTGTCTACATATGTCTCTGTATCCCTGTCTACATATGTCTCTGTATGCCTGCGGCTTTATGTCTCTGTGTGACTGCATCTGTATGTCTCTGTATGACAGTGTCTGTATGCCTGTGTTTGTATGGCAGTGCACCTGTATGTGTAGATTGCATGACTGTGTGCCCGTATGATTGTGTTTGCTGGATTGTGTGCCTGTATATCTTCGTGACTGTGTGCCTGTATGATTGTGTGTCTGTATGTTTGTGTCTTTGTGCATGTATGTATTTTTGCCTGTATGTCTATGTCTATATGGCTTGGGAGGAGAGAGACACACAAAAGAGACTTGGGAAAGAGGGACACACAACATGGTCTGAGAGGAGAGAGCCACAGAAAGAGGCTGGGGGGAGGAGAGGAGAAGAGTCAAACGGGCTGGTATGGAAGTGAGAGATACACAAGGAGGATTGTAAGAGACACACAAGGGGTTGTGAGACACACTAAAGGGGGGTAAGAAATGTAAAAGGCAGGTTATGAGAAACACAGATAAAGATGCATTTTTGGGGTCAGGCAAAAAATCCTTGCACTGGCCATGATAACAATGCAGCATTATACATAAATGTATTTACATATAACACTGGAGTGTTAACGGTTATGGTTTCTAGTTTAACTAATTGAAGTTACTTAAAAAAGAAATTAAATTTTTAGGCCTATACTAGTATAAAAAAAGCTTTACTAATCCAAGTGTTTAAACCTTTCCTTTTGATCTGTTCAGATCTGCGAAGTAAATCCCCTGTCTGCAGTGAGTAATCCTTGAATGTCTACTAGCTAAACTGATTCACGTGGAGGCACTTTTAGAATAAGCTGCAAAGAATTTAAGGATAATTATTTTTTACAATTGCTAGAAAAGCAATGACATGTTGGAGCTGGTTCTGACAAAGGGCCAACTAAATAAGTCATTCTTAAATTTTGCATTAAGTTCATATCGGTATATCGGTCTTGCTACTTTGTTTATTAGCTAACTTTTGTCTTTCTTGGATAGCCTGTCGATATAACAAAGAATATGTAAAAATACTAAGAAACATCTATAATTAACTTTTACTGAAAACAGAACTGTCATCAGTATTGTTGCATGTTGTATAAAATACATTCAGGTTACTCCAGAGACTTCAGTTTTGATTAGAAACCCTTCAAGTAAATATACCTTCAAATACAAAAAGACAAGTCCTGCGCTCACTCCCATCACCACTAGGCTGGCAGCAAGGACTACAGTACACACCAGCCCCAATATATAGTAAAAACCAAAGAAAAGAAAAAGTTAACTGCGCTCTCTCTTTAATCCCTATGTATATTTAGACAAATGGAGGTCATTTAGTTGCTCCAATGGCCATTGGAGGGAATGCCCGCCTGCCATCCTCAAGGCAGACCCCTCTAAGCGGGTCCTAACACTGACCCTTCAGCCTGCTTCCTTGAGCTTCTGGCAAAGATATCGCCCATTACTCAATGCTTTCCTATGGACGTCCAGCATCTTCTCACTGTGATTTTCACAGTGAGAATCGCGGAAGCACCTCAGTCAGTGAGACAGCCACTAGAGGCTGGATTAACCCTCAGTGAAACATAGCAGTTTCTCTGAAACTGCTATGTATTCAGCTGCAGTGTTAAAACTAGAGGGACCTGGCACCCAGACCACTTCATTGAGCGGAAGTGATCTGGGTGTCTATAGTGGTCCTTTAAGTGTATGTGTATCTGCATGCACTGGTGTATATACCGCAGTTGCAGACCCAGCGACCAGGTGCCCGCCGCCATGGGTCACACCGGGGCCTTATGGGTCGTGTGTACGCCACTGCTCAAATAAAATTAAGCCTACCCCGGATTTGTTACCTAACCTGTTTGCAATAAGAAATTGTGCTTAAAACCCTCATGTCAATGTTTTTCTACACGCTGTTAACCACAATGTTCCGCAAGAAAAACACCTTAATATTGTACTTCTTTTTCGTGTGAAACGGATGATCTTGTCAAAATGATAAACCAAGCACGAAAAATAAAGAACAAAAAAACTATGAAAAGTTGCTCAGTTTACGTTGTCAGATGTTGCTCTGTGTTTTATTTTTAGCTGCCTTAGCATGCTCTGTACAACTGTAAATATTTGATTTATACATGGAAAAGTTATTAACAAGTGTTGTTTAAAGGGGCACTCTACTCAACGTAACCAATACAGCTCAGTCTCTCCAGAATTGTCCCCTGTACTTTCCTCTGGCATTATTTACAAAAATTCAACCCCCCCTCTACAGTGTAGAACCAGTGAATGCCCAGCCCTGTTCCAATTCTTAAACCCTAAGGTGGATAGGGAGGGCCATTAACACCCTCCCTCTTATCCTGCTCCACCCTTGAAAATACGGTTATTCCTACCAGTTGCCCCATAAAGTATTGTTTCTGTAGCCTGAAAACATTAAAGGACCACTCTAGTGCCAAGAAAACATACTCGTTTTCCTGGCACTAGAGTTCCCTGAGGGTGCCCCCACCCTCAGGGACCCCCTCCCGCCCGGCTCTGGAAAGGGGAAAGTGTTTAAAACTTACCTTTTTCCAGCGGTGGGCGGGGAGCTCTCCTCCTCCGATCCTCCTCTTCTCCCCGTCGGCTGAATGCGCACGCGCCAAGAGCTGCGCGCGCATTCAGCCGGTCACATAGGAAAGCTTTCATAATGCTTTCCTATGGACGCTTGCGTGCTCTCACTGTGATTTTCACAGTGAGAATCACGCAAGCGCCTCTAGCGGCTGTCAATGAGACAGCCACTAGAGGAAATAGGGGAAGGCTTAACCCATTCACAAACATAGCAGTTTCTCTGAAACTGCTATGTTTATGAAAAAATGGGTTAACCCTAGCTGGACCTGGCACCCAGACCACTTCATTAAGCTGAAGTGGTCTGGGTGCCTAGAGTGGTCCTTTAACAAAAACAGTAAAACAAATAATGATTACAAATACAACACAAGAGGACAACTACATAAAAATGGTCTAACTACACACATCACTAGTTTTGCCTTGTGATGTGAGACTTACCTGGAGTTGCACTGCGTTTCACAGACTTTGTGTAGTAAAGATCTTTTAACCCCTTAAGGGCAGAGACAATTGTCCAAATCCTGAACCAAAACAAAACCTAGAATTTGTGTTTTGTGTTTGTTCCATCATAATTTAAAGGGTTGCTCTGTAAGTATACATATTATATATTGTTTTTAGGGCAGAAAGGGCTTTCTTTAAATGTTGATAAAATGTTGAAAATGGGGGAGGGCGGAATTCACATTTATGCTTATAATAATTTTAAACATTCAGTGCAACTATAAAATATATAAAATAAAAAGAGCTGAAAATAGATTTGTGTATCAGTCCTAATTGTTAAATGTGTCATATGTTGAGAATTAAAAATAAATGTTTGGTAGTTAACGCTAACCCTGTACCGACCCCCTTCTGACAATATACCAGCACTAACCCTATGCTTACACTAGCTCTAACTATGTACCTGCTCTGTCCCACAACTATCCTGAGCCCTAAAGCAACATTAAGCCTAAATCGACACCAACCCTTACCCTAACAGTAACCCTATGCAAACCTTAACCCTACAACTTATACTAACCATACCCTAACACAGGGGTAGGCAACCTACGGCACTAGTGCCATGCACGGCACTCAAGGTGCCTTTGCACGGCACTCAAGGTGCCTTTGCACGGCACTCAAGGCTACAAGAGCCAAACAGGCTCTGGCTTGTCAGGAGTCCCAATGAAACTTCAGATATCTATAATACAAAAAGGTGGTGATGGACAATCCTCAATTTATGCATTGGAGCACATAGAGGAAGTGATCTCAGATCACTTCCTCCCAGCACTTATGAATAGGAATCCGCACTGCAGTAAAGCAGCCCACAGCTTCCTGTTGCAGCTTCTGTCCTTGAGCTGTACCTGGCCAGCCTGGTCCTCACTGGAACCCAGGGAAGCGTCAGAGCTGCAGAATAACCCTCCCCTCATACAAATAATACAAACACACACACAGTCCGCACAAACACAACACCACCAACAATCCACATACATGCACACAACCCCACATGCAGCCTCTCACATGCAATACCCCAAACAGCCCCACACATACACACACTACCAAATACACAATGTGACATATCCATCCACACACAATTCCACAAGCAGCACCCATACACAGCTCAAATTCATAGGTATTATACATGATACCAAAAACTATTAATGAACATATACAATATAATAGCTCATATACTCACAAATACAATGATACAAAGCAACTGCAGTATAAATAACACAAGCAGTATATGGCAACATGCACACCTCAATTTAAAGAAATAGGACCGACACGCTATGGGACATCACAATCATATTTCGGCACAGTGCTGCTAAAAGGTTGCCTACCCCTGCCCTAACAATAACCTTAATCCAACCCTAACACTAACTTAACCCTGTCCCTAAGGAAACCCTTCGCTAATATGAGTACAGTGAAACCTCGGTTTTGGAATGCTCCCTTACTCGAACAATTCTGTATTCAAACAAAATATTTGAGAACAAAAATTCTGTATTAGAACAAACACATAGCATTAAACTCGTTGGTACTGCTTTGGAACCTCATTTGTATTACGCATCCTAGCCCTAGACAAAGCCAACAGAGCTCCATTCAGTTAACGAACCGAGTTCCATTCTGTCAGCAACAGAGCTGACAAGTAAAGTGAAGTTACATTTTCATTTCATTTACATTGTGTTTATTGGTTTTCTGTATGATTTAAGGTATTATTAAACTGTAAAATTTGTGTTAAAATGCTGTAATTTTGGGGATCTGGAAGAGATTCATCTAATTTGCATGAAGCGTTAGAAATACACATTTGTATTCCTAATGCTATAGTGTTCCTTTAGTAAAGACAATGATGTATAATCATTTAACTAATGCATGAATACAGGTTATAAAATACATTGCCCCATTTGTTGCTACCACTTAACCATTAAACTGCAAGCTCATCTGCCTCTTCAAGGCTAACCTCCTAGACAGTGGCGTACACACAACCCATGGGGCCCCGGTGCGAAAACTGATCTGTGGGCCCCCCCCCCCCCCCGCGCTTACTCTGCGCGGGCTGGGGCCGCAACACATGGCGGGCGGGCACCTGGTCGCAGGGCTGCGACCCGTGCGACCGCGGTATGTACGCCAGTGCATGCATAAACACATACACTTAAAGGATCACTACAGACACCCAGATCAAATCAGCTCAATGAAGTGGTCTGGGTGCCAGGTCTCTCTAGTTTTAACCCTGCAGCTGAAAACATAGCAGTTTCAGAGAAACTGCTATGTTTCACTGAGGGTTAATCCATCTCTAGTGGCTGTCTCATTGACAGCCACTAGAGGATTTTCTGCGATTCTCACTGTGAAAATCACAGTGAGAAGACGCTGAACGTCCATAGGAAAGCATTGAGTAATGCTTTCCTATATGGGCAGTTTGAATGCGCGCGTGGCTCTTGCCACGCATGTGCATTCGGAGCTGAGAGGCGGATCGGGACGGAGAGATCCCCAGCGCCAAGGGAGCCCGGCGCTGGAGAAAGGTAAGTGCTTTAGACACACACACACACTCTCATGAACAGACGCACACATTTACTGACAGACACACACTCAGTGACAGACGCACACAAACACTCAGTAACAGACACACACACTAACACTAACACACTCACTAACACAATCACTCACACTAACACACTCACTAACACACACTCACTAACACTAACACACTCACTAACACACTCACTAACACACTCACTAACACACTCACTAACACACTCACTAACACACTCACTAACACACTCACTAACACACTCACTAACACACTCACTAACACACTCACTAACACACTCACTCACACTAACACACTCACTAACACACTCACTAACACACTCACTCACACTAACACACTCACACTAACACACTCACACTAACACACACACTCTCACACTAACACTAACACACACACACTAACACACTCACTAACACACTCACATTAACACACTCACTAACACACACACTCACTCACTCACTAACACTCACATTAACACACTCACTAACACTAACACACTCACTAACACTAACACACTCACTAACACTAACACACTCTCTCACTCACTAACACTCACATTAACACACTCACTAACACACACACTCACTCACTCACTAACACTCACATTAACACACTCACTAACACACTCACTAACACTAACACACTCACTAACACTAACACACTCACTAACACTAACACACTCACTCACATTAACACACTCACTAACACACACACTCACTCACTCACTCACTCACTAACACTCACATTAACACACTCACTAACACTAACACACTCACTAACACTAACACACTCACTAACACACACTCACACGTTTTTTCTGTTGTTTTTTTTAATTTAATCCCCCCAGCCTCCTTACCTGTGTGAGAGCTGGGGGGATTCCCTGGGGTCCAGTGGTGTTGCTGGTCCTGCTGTTACCCGGCTGGCGGGCGCGCGAGGGAGCACTGTCCCCTGAGTGCTCCCTCTTCAGCTCCCTCGCGCGCCGCGTACTGATGCCGGAGCCGGAAGATGACGTCATCTTCCGGCTCCGGTTTCAGTGCGGCGCGCGAGGGAGCTGAAGAGGGAGCACTCAGGGGACAGTGCTCCCTCGCGCGCCCGCCAGCCGGGTGACAGCAGGGCCAGCCTCGGGGGGCCCGGAGGTGGCCGGCTCCTGGGCCCCCCAGCAGAAGAGGCTGGCCCTGTGGGTACATACCGGGTCGCAGGGGCGGCCGGGCCCCCTGGTGGGCCGGGCCCGGTCGCAGCCGCGACCCCTGCGACCCTGGTATGTACGCCACTGCTCCTAGATAAGTCCTAACAATTCATCTAAAATCTATAACGAAAAAGAAAGGGGTATTCTTGTGAATTCCTACACCAGGGCTTAACACATTTGCTTTGAATCTAGGAGCCAGTTTCTTTTAAACTAACAAAGCTTAGTTTTTATTGACAAAAAGAGACACTATTTTCACCAGAACCACTACAGCTTAATGTAGTGGATCTGGTGTCTATAGCCTGTCCCTGTAGACTTTTCAATATAGACACTGCCTTTTCACTGAGTGGCACCTCTGTTCTCCCTCGGTCGGCTATTATTTTCAGCCGGATCCATTGACTAAAGTGGCTGACAAACACCCAGACCAAGTTGCTCAGTTTACGTTGTCAGATGTTGCTCTGTGTTTTATTTTTAGCTGCCTTAGCATGCTCTGTACAACTGTAAATATTTGATTTATACATGGAAAAGATATTAACAAGTGTTGTTTAAAGGGGCACTCTACTCAACGTAACCAATACAGCTCAGTCTCTCCAGAATTGTCCCCTGTACTTTCCTCTGGCATTATTTACAAAAATTCAACCCCCCCTCTACAGTGTAGAACCAGTGAATGCCCAGCCCTGTTCCAATTCTTAAACCCTAAGGTGGATAGGGAGGGCCATTAACACCCTCCCTCTTATCCTGCTCCACCCTTGAAAATACGGTTATTCCTACCAGTTGCCCCATAAAGTATTGTTTCTGTAGCCTGAAAACATTAAAGGACCACTCTAGTGCCAGGAAAACATACTCGTTTTCCTGGCACTAGAGTTCCCTGAGGGTGCCCCCACCCTCAGGGACCCCCTCCCGCCCGGCTCTGGAAAGGGGAAAGTGTTTAAAACTTACCTTTTTCCAGCGGTGGGCGGGGAGCTCTCCTCCTCCGATCCTCCTCTTCTCCCCGTCGGCTGAATGCGCACGCGCCAAGAGCTGCGCGCGCATTCAGCCGGTCACATAGGAAAGCTTTCATAATGCTTTCCTATGGACGCTTGCGTGCTCTCACTGTGATTTTCACAGTGAGAATCACGCAAGCGCCTCTAGCGGCTGTCAATGAGACAGCCACTAGAGGAAATAGGGGAAGGCTTAACCCATTCACAAACATAGCAGTTTCTCTGAAACTGCTATGTTTATGAAAAAATGGGTTAACCCTAGCTGGACCTGGCACCCAGACCACTTCATTAAGCTGAAGTGGTCTGGGTGCCTAGAGTGGTCCTTTAACAAAAACAGTAAAACAAATAATGATTACAAATACAACACAAGAGGACAACTACATAAAAATGGTCTAACTACACACATCACTAGTTTTGCCTTGTGATGTGAGACTTACCTGGAGTTGCACTGCGTTTCACAGACTTTGTGTAGTAAAGATCTTTTAACCCCTTAAGGGCAGAGACAATTGTCCAAATCCTGAACCAAAACAAAACCTAGAATTTGTGTTTTGTGTTTGTTCCATCATAATTTAAAGGGTTGCTCTGTAAGTATACATATTATATATTGTTTTTAGGGCAGAAAGGGCTTTCTTTAAATGTTGATAAAATGTTGAAAATGGGGGAGGGCGGAATTCACATTTATGCTTATAATAATTTTAAACATTCAGTGCAACTATAAAATATATAAAATAAAAAGAGCTGAAAATAGATTTGTGTATCAGTCCTAATTGTTAAATGTGTCATATGTTGAGAATTAAAAATAAATGTTTGGTAGTTAACGCTAACCCTGTACCGACCCCCTTCTGACAATATACCAGCACTAACCCTATGCTTACACTAGCTCTAACTATGTACCTGCTCTGTCCCACAACTATCCTGAGCCCTAAAGCAACATTAAGCCTAAATCGACACCAACCCTTACCCTAACAGTAACCCTATGCAAACCTTAACCCTACAACTTATACTAACCATACCCTAACAATAACCTTAATCCAACCCTAACACTAACTTAACCCTGTCCCTAAGGAAACCCTTCGCTAATATGAGTACAGTGAAACCTCGGTTTTGGAATGCTCCCTTACTCGAACAATTCTGTATTCAAACAAAATATTTGAGAACAAAAATTCTGTATTAGAACAAACACATAGCATTAAACTCGTTGGTACTGCTTTGGAACCTCATTTGTATTACGCATCCTAGCCCTAGACAAAGCCAACAGAGCTCCATTCAGTTAACGAACCGAGTTCCATTCTGTCAGCAACAGAGCTGACAAGTAAAGTGAAGTTACATTTTCATTTCATTTACATTGTGTTTATTGGTTTTCTGTATGATTTAAGGTATTATTAAACTGTAAAATTTGTGTTAAAATGCTGTAATTTTGGGGATCTGGAAGAGATTCATCTAATTTGCATGAAGCGTTAGAAATACACATTTGTATTCCTAATGCTATAGTGTTCCTTTAGTAAAGACAATGATGTATAATCATTTAACTAATGCATGAATACAGGTTATAAAATACATTGCCCCATTTGTTGCTACCACTTAACCATTAAACTGCAAGCTCATCTGCCTCTTCAAGGCTAACCTCCTAGACAGTGGCGTACACACAACCCATGGGGCCCCGGTGCGAAAACTGATCTGTGGGCCCCCGCGCTTACTCTGCGCGGGCTGGGGCCGCAACACATGGCGGGCGGGCACCTGGTCGCAGGGCTGCGACCCGTGCGACCGCGGTATGTACGCCAGTGCATGCATAAACACATACACTTAAAGGATCACTACAGACACCCAGATCAAATCAGCTCAATGAAGTGGTCTGGGTGCCAGGTCTCTCTAGTTTTAACCCTGCAGCTGAAAACATAGCAGTTTCAGAGAAACTGCTATGTTTCACTGAGGGTTAATCCATCTCTAGTGGCTGTCTCATTGACAGCCACTAGAGGATTTTCTGCGATTCTCACTGTGAAAATCACAGTGAGAAGACGCTGAACGTCCATAGGAAAGCATTGAGTAATGCTTTCCTATATGGGCAGTTTGAATGCGCGCGTGGCTCTTGCCACGCATGTGCATTCGGAGCTGAGAGGCGGATCGGGACGGAGAGATCCCCAGCGCCAAGGGAGCCCGGCGCTGGAGAAAGGTAAGTGCTTTAGACACACACACACACTCTCATGAACAGACGCACACATTTACTGACAGACACACACTCAGTGACAGACGCACACAAACACTCAGTAACAGACACACACACTAACACTAACACACTCACTAACACAATCACTCACACTAACACACTCACTAACACACACTCACTAACACTAACACACTCACTAACACACTCACTAACACACTCACTAACACACTCACTAACACACTCACTAACACACTCACTAACACACTCACTAACACACTCACTAACACACTCACTAACACACTCACTCACACTAACACACTCACTAACACACTCACTAACACACTCACTCACACTAACACACTCACACTAACACACTCACACTAACACACTCACACTAACACACTCACACTCTCACACTAACACTAACACACACACACTAACACACTCACTAACACACTCATTAACACACTCACTAACACACACACTCACTCACTCACTAACACTCACATTAACACACTCACTAACACTAACACACTCACTAACACTAACACACTCACTAACACTAACACACTCTCTCACTCACTAACACTCACATTAACACACTCACTAACACACACACTCACTCACTCACTAACACTCACATTAACACACTCACTAACACACTCACTAACACTAACACACTCACTAACACTAACACACTCACTAACACTAACACACTCACTAACACTAACACACTCACTCACATTAACACACTCACTAACACACACACTCACTCACTCACTCACTCACTAACACTCACATTAACACACTCACTAACACTAACACACTCACTAACACTAACACACTCACTAACACACACTCACACGTTTTTTCTGTTGTTTTTTTAAATTTAATCCCCCCAGCCTCCTTACCTGTGTGAGAGCTGGGGGGATTCCCTGGGGTCCAGTGGTGTTGCTGGTCCTGCTGTTACCCGGCTGGCGGGCGCGCGAGGGAGCACTGTCCCCTGAGTGCTCCCTCTTCAGCTCCCTCGCGCGCCGCGTACTGATGCCGGAGCCGGAAGATGACGTCATCTTCCGGCTCCGGTTTCAGTGCGGCGCGCGAGGGAGCTGAAGAGGGAGCACTCAGGGGACAGTGCTCCCTCGCGCGCCCGCCAGCCGGGTGACAGCAGGGCCAGCCTCGGGGGGCCCGGAGGTGGCCGGCTCCTGGGCCCCCCAGCAGAAGAGGCTGGCCCTGTGGGTACATACCGGGTCGCAGGGGCGGCCGGGCCCCCTGGTGGGCCGGGCCCGGTCGCAGCCGCGACCCCTGCGACCCTGGTATGTACGCCACTGCTCCTAGATAAGTCCTAACAATTCATCTAAAATCTATAACGAAAAAGAAAGGGGTATTCTTGTGAATTCCTACACCAGGGCTTAACACATTTGCTTTGAATCTAGGAGCCAGTTTCTTTTAAACTAACAAAGCTTAGTTTTTATTGACAAAAAGAGACACTATTTTCACCAGAACCACTACAGCTTAATGTAGTGGATCTGGTGTCTATAGCCTGTCCCTGTAGACTTTTCAATATAGACACTGCCTTTTCACTGAGTGGCACCTCTGTTCTCCCTCGGTCGGCTATTATTTTCAGCCGGATCCATTGACTAAAGTGGCTGACAAACACCCAGACCATGGCGACCTGGCTCGTGAGATTTCTCGAGCATTGCCCTACACACTTATTAACCCTTAATTGGAAATACATTGAGTTACCTTAAAGTGGTAGGTGACCTTACATTTGTAATGGTCGTTGGAATGGCACTAAAAATCTCCAGTTTTTTTTTTATTTGCATAGGGATATGGGATAGTACGCAGGTAACATTTTTGGTTTGTGTTCTATGTACTTCATCTGATCAATACTATAAAAATTGCTTCTGCCGAAGAATAGTGATAGTTTGAGTGTAGGTCTTAATTTTCTTTGCTTGTATTTGCTTCTGTAATACACAGCCATTTTACAGTGCTGCCATCCACCCCATGTGTATCATGAAGCAGACATATTCTGCCATGCTTTTATGTTTTCTAAAGGTCAGTTTTTGTTCTACATCTGATATGCTAATTTTATTAAAGGACACGGAGGCTCATATTATGCTTTATCTCTTTCTATATTTCTCAGCAGCAAAGAAAGGATACTGTAATATTCTTAGAAAAATTCAAACATGCACATAACATAACTTGACATCCAATAAGAATGCTCCTTGCATCATAAGTCCCCATGTGACCCTAAGCCACTTCTCTTTCTTTGCTGCTGCATCCTCAGCTAAGTACAATTTATTTTTTCTCCCTATCACTACCAGTTAATTTTAGTGTAATTTATGTAGTTTTCATGATTTTCTTTTCTGTTCATTCAGTTTACTGCTGCTGTGTCTCTTTTAGTGAGAGCTCTGTTGGCTCTTGTGGGTTTCCCTCATTCTTCCCCACCCTCCCCCTGCGTTCATTCGGTTGGGTTGTTTATAACCTGACGTTCTGGGGCGGTTTGCAACCTCACTGTCTGAAGCTCTCTCTGTCCTGGTGTCTCCTAGACCCACTCCAAGAGTCTCTCTCTATCTCGCGGCTCCAAGTGCGGCTTGCGCCGCATGTGCATTTTCCCGCAGTTTTGTTCCTAGGCATTTCGCACAAGTTTGGGGGCGGGTGTTTGTGCTGATTAGCTGGCGCAGTAGCTAGGCAGCTCACCAGTGCTCCCCAAGGGCCATTCCTGAGGGAACACTCTGTGAGCTTGCCTTTTTCATATTGTCACAACTGTGTTTAGGTTAGTGTTGGCACCCCTGCCGTGCCTGTGCTACCAAACCTGCACTGTATTCTTGCCTGTCCTCTCTGTGGGATCTTTATGAAGTTTTGCCTTGTCCTAAGCTCTTGACTGTGTCCTGCTATTGTTACCATTGTTACCCCCTACTTTGCACTATATAATGGAATCTCAGAAGGAGTTGGAATCTGGCTCTAGTGTTTCTTCCTCTAGTTCCACTAGGCACCTTACACCCCAGGTGGTACCTAGACCACCTAGCCTGACTAATATAGACGAAGCCTCGCAGGAGCACATTAACTCAGAAGAGCTTCATTCCCTCCTGGACGCTTCTATTACTAAGTCAGTGACTCATGCCGTTTACTCTGCTATGGGGGGCCATGTCGGATACGTCCCACTCTATTACCAATGCCTTTATGTCCACCCAACGGACATCTACCCACATTTCTCCTAACCCCCCGGTGAATGAACTGGTGGCTACCGGTGGGCATAAAGTGGGCAAAAAATCCTGTCACTTATACGAGGATGCCTCAAAAACTGTACAATCGGACAGGGAATTTCCTGTCAAAGATGATGTTGTTGCACCACAACAAAGAGCCACCCACCGGGTAAAATCGGTGAGGAACTGGAAAAGGGCAAAACCATTATCAAATCATCCGATTCTGAATTGGAACAAGAGGAGGCGCTGAGTGGGTCTGATGACGAGAACTCTTCCGACTTAGGATAATTTTTTCCTGACTATGGTTCTTTTTCCGTGTCTGGGACAGATCCTAAAGTCGGTGGGGATGATTCCACCATCCTCTACTCTCAGGGTGAACCACTTTTTGATCCGGATGCACTGCAGCATCTAAGATCTTTGGAGTGGTACCCCTTGGATCAAGTGGCGAAGTATATCGCCGCACGCATCAGGAAGCCGCTTGATAAAGTGGCAAGAAATAAACTTCAGGCTGAATGCCCGCGTCCCACGATTCCTGATTTGGTATGCATCACCCCAGACGTAGACCCCCAAATCGCCCAATTTCTGGGCAAAATGGAATGGAAAGCCAAGAAAGGCCTAGATTTTTCTTTACGTAATTGCCAAGACAAAATACTGGATGTCTTTGGACCCAGTGCTAAAATATTCAACATTGTCGAAATGGCCCTGGCAGGTGGTACACCTGTGGAATTGCTGGCCATCAGGGGTTGGATCCATCAACCGTCTGTTTGATTGGCAATGCCAATACAGCTTGGGCACAGAGAGATGGAAGGCAATCTTATTAAGATCGAACCAAAATTGGTGAATTTGGCTCTATCTGAGTCTGGGCCACAGGCAAAAGGCCTCCTTTTTAGGGACAATTTCGTGAAGGAACTAAGCACTTGAAATACAGTCTCTCGCGACAAAAGGCGCAATCTCAGAGATGCACTCACACATATCGTGGGTTCCTAAGCAATCTCTTCTTCGTAACCAAGAAAGGTTGGGGGCGTCCAACCGGTCATCAGTCTACTTCCCCTAAACGCATTTGTCGCATATCATCACTTCAAGATGGAAGGTATTCACTCCCTCCAAGACCTACTGGGGCTGGGGGATTGGATGGTCAAGCTCGACCTGCAAGAAGCATACCTCACGGTTCTGATGGCCAAGGACTGCCAACAGTTCCTGCAATTCCGGTGGGAATTAATTGCCTGCCCTTCAGACTCTCATCTGCCCCTTGGTGCTTAACAAAACTAATGAAACCAGTGGTTGCCCTCCTACGAAGCAGAGTTGTTCGTCTGATTATATACTTGGGCGAAATACTCGTGATGGCGAATGACTCTCACATACTCCGCGAACACCTGGCTTGGATGCTGACTTTACTATGCAATCTTGGTTTCCTCATCAACTGGGACAAGTCGGTACTCGAACACTCCCAGTCCATGGAACACCATCGATTCCGTAGGTTAACCCGACTGGTTACCTCCACTAATTCCCTTCCTTCAGCCGTTCAGGAACCACTTGCAGTATAACGAGACCCATTTTCCCCCCCAGTGACTGGATGACACACAGTTCCAGGGGTACAACACAATTTTATTGGCTACACACAACTTTTATGCATGTCACTATGCAAGGGGTCTTCATCTCAAGTCAATAGGGGCCATATACCAGGAGCCTCTGTACCTAGGAGCCAAAGCGTGGGAATGGGGGTCAATGTCCCTTTGTCTCCCAGGTACAGAAAGCCCACCACACATACAAGGGGTCTCTTACCTCAACCCCAACGAGTCTTCATCCCATGATCCTCTGTGTCTGGAAGCCAAGGCGCAGGAAAATAAACTGTTCCTTTGTCTCCCAGGCACAGAAAAGCCCACCAAAGTAGCCAGGGCACCTTTCCTGACCACACTCCGTTCGCAAGGCTCTGGTGCTGAAAACTGCAAGACAAGCGTCTCCTTTTGGGGTATGAATGCTCCCCCTGGTTGGCGTTTGTCTATTTGAAAGTGCTGCCATCCAGGGGAGCCATCATTAATTACTTCCCTTGCGGTTTCACACTATGTTGGCAGTGTGAACATTGAGGTTGCACCCTTATGTTGCAAGTGCGAACATTCTGTTTAATTGGTGGAAACGTTCCAATGGGGCACCGGGGAGGTTTTCGTTTGGGAGATGAATGAGTCAGAAAACAATCCACAAAGGCTCCCCCTGGCTGGCGTTCGTCAGTACGAATGGCAGCCACCCAGGGAAGCACTCAATTGTTTCCCTTGCGGTTTGCGGTTTCACACTTATGTTGCAAGGTGTGAACGTTCTAACCCAGCATTCTAAATGGGGTACGGGGAGACGAATGGACTTCGGAGTCTATCAAGAATATCGACCAACTGCTAGATCCTTTTACGTGTGGACAATGTTTCGGCAGTTCGCTACATAAACTCGGAGGCAATAGGTCCATGGTTTTGGCAGAACTGGCCAAGGAATTCTGTCAATTCTGCTTGGATCGCAGCATCTTGGTTCAAGCGGAATACAGTCCTGGAATGTCCAACATAGTAGCAGATTGGAACTCCAGATAGCTACGGGATGCCAGCGATTGGCAGCTGAATCGTGCCATTTTCCTCCACCTGCAGTCACTCTGGGCCCCCCTAAATATCGACCTTTTTGCATCACGGTTGAACTCCCAACTACCGGAGTTTTTCAGTTGGAGATCAGACCCAGAGACCCTGGCTTTGGATGCTTTCATTTATCTGTGGCTGAACACTCGTCATTACGCTTTTCCTCCATCCTCCCTGATAGCTCGGTCGCTACTACACCTCAGATGTTGCCAGACCTCCTTGATCCTCATATCTCCTTTCTGGCCAGCTCAACCATGGTTCCCTACATTAATGGAAATGTCCATAGACTATCCAAGGTTATTCCCTACTTCACTAGCCCTCTTGCTGGACCCCAACGGGATCTCACACTCCCTTCTATTACAAGGGCACCTCAGGTTACTGGCATGGCTTCTCTCCGGTGACTCTGCTTCATCCCAAATGTTCCACAGTCAACTCTGGCAGGAGCTTGGGCTCCATGGATCCCTGCGAGTCCTACCTCCATGCCTGGAATTCATGGAATAGTTGGTGCATGGAACAACACGTGGATCCCATATCGGCACCTGTGAGTCATGTGTTGAGGTTCCTCACTTCACTGTTTGACCATGGCCTAGCTTATTGTATGATAGATTTATACAGATCGGCTATTTCTGCGGGCCACCATGGCTTGGACGGCTACCCGGCAGGAAAACATCTCTTGGTGTGCCATCTTCTTCGCGGCATCAGATTTGCATGCCCACCTCAACCTAAATACTCCTCGTTATGGGATGTGGACCTTGTCCTCCGACTCTTCAAAAACTGAGTGAAAGGTCTTAATCCCTTGGCCAAACAACTCACGGCAAAGCTGGTGATGCTGTTTTGATAATATGAGCCTCTGTGTCCATACGCACATACAGACTGCTGAGTCCATACGCACATACAGACTGCTGAGTCCTTACACACATACAGAGTAAAAAATGGGTCGCAAGAGAATACTGAGAACGGGCAGCAACTGAAATAGCCTGCCCTTCGGTCGGTCACCGCTCAGTTCTCAAGCTGTTTTATGCTCATCTTGTGCCATTACAGAGAGAACTTCTCTGAAACATATCAGACTGGTCCCACCCATACGGCAGTCCAGATCCGAAATGCCAGCAAGTTCCCTCTGCACGAGAGACACAGCAACCCCAGACGATCGTTTCAGCCTTGTAAGGCATCATCAGTGAGGCATAGCTGATATCTCTCTAGGCACCGTGAGCAAGGGGTCCACGTCTGGATTATCCCTTAAACTTGTGGAGAGTAAAAAATGGGTCGAAAGAGAATACTGAGAACGGGCAGCAACTGAAATAGCCTGCCCTTCGGTCGGTCACCGCTCAGTTCTCAAGCTGTTTTTTGCTCATCTTGTGCCATTACAGAGAGAACTTCTCTGAAACATATCAGACTGGTCCCACCCATACGGGCAGTCCAGATCCGAAATGCCAGCAAGTTCCCTCTGCACGAGAGACACAGCAACCCCAGACGATCGTTTCAGCCTTGTAAGGCATCATCAGTGAGGCATAGCTGATATCTCCCTAGGCACCGTGAGCAAGGGGTCCACGTCTGGATTATCCCTTAAACTTGTGGAGAGTAAAAAATGGGTCGCAAGAGAATACTGAGAACGGGCAGCAACTGAAATAGCCTGCCCTTCGGTCGGTCACCGCTCAGTTCTCAAGCTGTTTTTTGCTCATCTTGTGCCATTACAGAGAGAACTTCTCTGAAACATATCAGACTGGTCCCACCCATACGGTCAGTCCAGATCCGAAATGCCAGCAAGTTCCCTCTGCACGAGAGACACAGCAACCCCAGACGATCGTTTCAGCTTTGTAAGGCATCATCAGTGAGGCATAGCTGATATCTCCCTAGGCACCGTGAGCAAGGGGTCCACGTCTGGATTATCCCTTAAACTTGTGGAGAGTAAAAAATGGGTCGAAAGAGAATACTGAGAACGGGCAGCAACTGAAATAGCCTGCCCTTCGGTCGGTCACCGCTCAGTTCTCAAGCTGTTTTTTGCTCATCTTGTGCCATTACAGAGAGAACTTCTCTGAAACATATCAGACTGGTCCCACCCATACGGGCAGTCCAGATCCGAAATGCCAGCAAGTTCCCTCTGCACGAGAGACACAGCAACCCCAGACGATCGTTTCAGCCTTGTAAGGCATCATCAGTGAGACATAGCTGATATCTCCCTAGGCACCGTGAGCAAGGGGTCCACGTCTGGATTATCCCTTAAACTTGTGGAGAGTAAAAAATGGGTCGCAAGAGAATACTGAGAACGGGCAGCAACTGAAATAGCCTGCCCTTCGGTCGGTCACCGCTCAGTTCTCAAGCTGTTTTTTGCTCATCTTGTGCCATTACAGAGAGAACTTCTCTGAAACATATCAGACTGGTCCCACCCATACGGGCAGTCCAGATCCGAAATGCCAGCAAGTTCCCTCTGCACGAGAGACACAGCAACCCCAGACGATCGTTTCAGCCTTGTAAGGCATCATCAGTGAGGCATAGCTGATATCTCCCTAGGCACCGTGAGCAAGGGGTCCACGTCTGGATTATCCCTTAAACTTGTGGAGAGTAAAAAATGGGTCGCAAGAGAATACTGAGAACGGGCAGCAACTGAAATAGCCTGCCCTTCGGTCGGTCACCGCTCAGTTCTCAAGCTGTTTTTTGCTCATCTTGTGCCATTACAGAGAGAACTTCTCTGAAACATATCAGACTGGTCCCACCCATACGGGCAGTCCAGATCCGAAATGCCAGTAAGTTCCCTCTGCACAAGAGACACAGCAACCCCAGACGATCGTTTCAGCCTTGTAAGGCATCATCAGTGAGGCATAGCTGATATCTCCCTAGGCACCGTGAGCAAGGGGTCCACGTCTGGATTATCCCTTAAACTTGTGGAGAGTAAAAAATGGGTCGCAAGAGAATACTGAGAACGGGCAGCAACTGAAATAGCCTGCCCTTCGGTCGGTCACCGTTCAGTTCTCAAGCTGTTTTTTGCTCATCTTGTGCCATTACAGAGAGAACTTCTCTGAAACATATCAGACTGGTCCCACCCATACGGGCAGTCCAGATCCGAAATGCCAGCAAGTTCCCTCTGCACGAGAGACACAGCAACCCCAGACGATCGTTTCAGCCTTGTAAGGCATCATCAGTGAGGCATAGCTGATATCTCCCTAGGCACCGTGAGCAAGGGGTCCACGTCTGGATTATCCCTTAAACTTGTGGAGAGAGAACTTGCTGGCATTTCGGATCTGGACTGCCCGTATGGGTGGGACCAGTCTGATATGCTTCAGATATGTTCTCTCTGTAATGGCACAAGATGAGCTAAAACCAGCTTGAGTTCTGAGCGGGGACCCACCGAAGGGCAGGCTATTTCAGCTGCTGTCCGTTCTCAGAATACTCTTGCGACCTGTTTTTTCTCTCCATAAGTTTAAAGGGTAATCCAGACGTGGACCCCTTGCTCACGGTGCCTAGAGAGATATCAGCTATGCCTCACTGATGATGCCTAACAAGGCTGAAACGATTGTCTGGGGTTGCTGTATCTCTCGTGCAGAGAGAACTTGCTAGCATTTCGGATCTGGACTGCCCGTATGGGTGGGACCAGTCTGATATGCTTCAGATATGTTCTCTCTGTAATGGCACAAGATGAGCTAAAACCAGCTTGAGTTCTGAGTGGGGACCCACCGAAGGGCAGGCTATTTCAGCTGCTGTCCGTTCTCAGAATACTCTTGCGACCAGTTTTTTCTCTCCATAAGTTTAAAGGGTAATCCAGACGTGGACCCCTTGCTCACGGTGCCTAGAGAGATATCAGCTATGCCTCACTGATGATGCCTAACAAGGCTGAAACGATCGTCTGGGGTTGCTGTATCTCTCGTGCAGAGAGAACTTGCTGGCATTTCGGATCTGGACTGCCCGTATGGGTGGGACCAGTCTGATATGCTTCAGATATGTTCTCTCTGTAATGGCACAAGATGAGCTAAAACCAGCTTGAGTTCTGAGCGGGGACCCACCGAAGGGCAGGCTATTTCAGCTGCTGTCTGTTCTCAGAATACTCTTGCGACCTGTTTTTTTCTCTCCATAAGTTTAAAGGGTAATCCAGACGTGGACCCCTTGCTCACGGTGCCTAGAGAGATATCAGCTATGCCTCACTGATGATGCCTAACAAGGCTGAAACGATCGTCTGGGGTTGCTGTATCTCTCATGCAGAGAGAACTTGCTGGCATTTCGGATCTGGACTGCCCGTATGGGTGGGACCAGTCTGATATGCTTCAGATATGTTCTCTCTGTAATGGCACAAGATGATCTAAAACCAGCTTGAGTTCTGAGCGGGGACCCACCGAAGGGCAGGCTATTTCAGCTGCTGTCCGTTCTCAGAATACTCTTGCGACCTGTTTTTTCTCTTACACATATACAGACTGCTGAATCCATACACACATACAGACTCCTGAATCCATACACACACACTGCTGAGTCCATACACACACATACAGACTGCTGAATCTATACACACACACACACACACAAGCTTCCTCACTAGCAGGCAGGCAGACAGACACAGACACACACACACACACACACACACACAAGCACATTTAGCCTACCTGTCACTGGAGCCTGTTGCTGGGGGTCAGACAGCCATCTTTCATTCTTTCCAGCAGCAGCATTGGCTGCTGCTTAACGGCGGGGGCGTGGCTTATGTGCGGGAGGCGGGGCTTCGTTTGGGGGCGGGGCCTGTGCCCGGGAAGCTGCTGGGTGCTGAAAACACCCAGCACAGTTCCAGCTGCTCTCTCCTGCATTCCCACGGGCTGTCACACACTGTTACAGTCCGAGGGAATAGAATTTAGACACATGGCCAGCAAGTTGCTGGCATTTGGGGGGGCCCAAGGGGGGGCACAGCATGATGTAGGGGGGGGCATGGCCCCCTCTGGCCCCCCTAGCGACGCCACTGGTCACATGGGACTTACGGGGGACTTACAGTGCAAGGAGCATTCTTATTGGATGCCATATAATGTTATGCTGTTAACCCTTGAGGGGTGTGATTTTTTTCTAAGAATATTACAGTATCCTTTCTTTGCTGCTGAGGAATAAAGAAAGAGATAAAGCATAATACTCGCCTTCGTGTCCTTAATAAAATCATGACTTTAAGTAATAAAATTAGTAAAATCTGGTAATTATCCACTCATCTCTTTTCTAGGCCTTATTAATGACCTGTTGCAAACACAGTTGCCAACAGCTGCTGCTGATCTTATTGAACAGATGTTTAGGGAGATAAAATGTCTGGAGGAAGATGCAAACCGAACTTATCCTGATGATCAGGTAAGTTTCTAAACTCTACAGCCATGCAAATCTTGATTGTAGACCAACCTTTGCTAATTGCCAATTTGAAGAATGAAACTGTGGATATACTGCCCTTAATTTTTTTTTTTTTCAAAAACCCATTACAAAAACAAATCATTATATGATTGTTTAAAAAATAGATGTAAATAGTAAGCCCTTATGAGTTTACCTTGTTTGCAGCAAGTTTGAAGTTATTTTTTATTTTTATTTTGCTTTTATTTGTTCATTCAAAAACATGCATCTGGCATATTACAATAAATTACAATGACTTTTACATGATGTAATTCCTAAACCCTAGGTTGTTCCGAAATGCAATTACATTCATTAAACCTTTCCAAGTAAAATCTTTTGCTATATAATAGTTCATAGTAATAGTAATTTTTATGTGGTTTTGATTCCTGTTTATTATTTTAGTAACAATAATATACTGATGACTAAAATAATTGGCATATAATCCCTGGTTCCATGTTTCCAGTGAAGAGACACTCAAAATCTGTCTTGCAGGCATTCATGCCCTAGGTTGGATTCAGAACTAAGCTCAGCCATTGTAGAAAGTGGAGTTTGAGTGTGTTCATGCTTGCCTACAGTTTGTGGGTATGTATTTACTTATGTGTGCTGTTACACACTGAGCGCTTTTTTACCAGGTTCACAAACGAAACCAGTAAGATCAACACCATGTGGGGGGTGGGGGGAATGGCAGTTTTTATATGTGAGTTAATTAAATCTAATAGGTAATGAAAGTCTTAATTTGCTTCACTAACCAAAGTAAAAAAAAATAGCTTAATTGATCCTTGAAGGGCTCAACCTTTGTTTTAGTTAAGAATAATCTCCAAACAATAGATTGTTGACCTCTGTTAAAATTATGGAATTAGATTGAGGTTTGGGGGGAAACAATCCACCAAATGCTATAGATTCATATTGAGTTATAAAGCCTGTTGAGCATCTGATTATTATTTTTTTTTAATTTGTCAGGTGTTTGTAAATGTGACCTATAGACCCGGTTTGCTTAGGAATGTCCAGGACACACTTCAGGGAGACATTTCAATATATTCTTCTTATGAAATTACTCTCATGACCATCCTTTAAGGAAAAAAAAAACCCCTACAAGAACAATACTTGCAGAGAAAGTCGTTTGGTATGTGCTTTTAGAGAAAAAAAAATGCTATTACATACTGTGATGTTTAATAAAAAATAAGCATGACAGTTAAAGGGGCATTTGATACGTTTAAAAAACGAAACTGTGGCATCCTGTGTGACCTCTTGTTTCCTGTGGTATACTGTGTGTTAAAGCTGCCTAGGTTGCAAATAGTGGATTGGAGGAAAAAGGAGTTGGACATCCTATAAAGTGTCCATCCACACTAACCATATGATAAAGGCTCTCCACTTGTGAGTGTTACTCCTATTCTTACAGATTTAAATAGTATTCAGATGGCCCCCTCCTGGCCCCGCTGTGACAAAGCTCCTCTCGGCGTCCCCACCTTCAGCCGCCTTAAAGATCAACCCGGCGCTGGCGGGGGCGGCTCAAGAGCAGATTGTCCACCAACCTGGCCAAAGATAGGGCAGCCCACCAAGAAACATCCCAGTGGGTGCCCTGAACAGGCCAGCGCCGGCCATGAACCTCTCCTATTGCCACGCATGTTGTATTCCGCATCCGGAAACTCCAGCTGCCAGCCAATAAGGTGCCATGTCACAACCTCATATTTACCCTCTCTGTGAGTCCCCGCATGCAGAGCACAGCTGAAGACAGGGAGGTGAGACAGTAAATAACCTACTGTAATGTACTGGGCTCTCTTTGTGAAAGTAATATAAGTGTTAATGCTGTCAGCAATCATATCAGTAACAGCAGTGTACATGATTGCCTGAGAGAGAAAGGTGTGTGGTTGCTGTCAGCGTGTTCAGTTAATCCCAGATTTGTAAAGAAACTAGAAAAGCTACAATTTCTGGGGAAATTGTGTGAAGTGTTCTTGCCTCCACCAGTAGTCTACAACTGGAGTGGGCAGAGTAACTGTTATTATTTATTTATATAGCACATTTAATTGCAACGTTGTTGCCCAAAGTGCTTCACAGTTACATTAAAACATACAGTTATAAAAACATTAGCAGGTGTAAAAGGCCCTGTCTATGACATCACTTGCTGCTGCAGCCAGGCACAGGTCAGAGTATTTTTGCGGTTGCCATCTTCAAATGGTCGTATTTTAAAAACTATAAATCCTACAGTGAAGAGCTTTATTTTGTGAGAATCACAAGACCCAGACCTACATTTTGATGCATAGTATGTCTCTGCAATATTAACAATGAAGGCACAGTCGCAGTTTAGAAATTGCCTTTCAAGTGTGAACTTTGCAGAGTGGAGTTTCAATGAATGTCAATGGACTGCGTGAGTTGCAACAAATGGTCATATTGTGAAAACTATTTGGACTATGGCTTAGCTGTGGACATTTCTAGTGGCAGCAGGGATAGCTGAACGTTTTGATATAAGATTTGTGTAGGTGGGCCTGAAAATGAGGGAGTGGTGGCAGTTTAGAAATCATGTCCTGATTTTTCAGCTTTTGCCAGCTCCCACTCTAGCTTTGCCATTCATTCCTATGGGACAAATTTCGCAACAAGAACGACGATATTCCGAGAACCATTCAGCGAAATGTTCCACAAAGTAATAGCAACGCGATCGGGAACAATCTGCACGTTTTGGTAAATTTTTGTCTATGTAGTGTAAAAACTGTGGGAGGAGTTAGGGTGGCAAATTTGGCTATAATAAGAATAATAATAACTAGAAAAGCTACAATTTCTGGGGAAATTGTGTGAAGTGTTCTTGCCTCCATCAGTAGTCTACAACTAGAGTGGGCGGAGTAACTGTTAGTATTTATTTATATAGCACATTTAATTGCAATGTTGTTGCCCAAAGTGCTTCACAGTTACATTAAAACATACAGTTATAAAAAAATAGCAGGTGTAAAAGGCTTTGTCTATGACATCACTTGCTGCTGCAGCCTTGCACAGGTCAGAGTATTTTGGCGGTTGCCATCTTCAAACGGTCGTATTTTAAAAACTATAATTCCTACAGTGAAGAGCTTTATATTGTGAGAATCACAAGACCCAGACCTACATTTTGATGTATAGTATGTCTCTGAGATATTAACAATGAAGGCACAGTCGCAGTTTAGAAATTGCCCTTCAAATGTGAGCTTTGCAGAGTGGAGTTTCAATGAATGTCAATGGAAGGCGTGAGTTGCAAACAAATGGTCATATTGTGAAAACTATAAGGACTATGGCTTAGCCGTGGACATTTCTAGTGGCAGCAGGGATAGCTGAACGTTTTGATATAAGATTTGTGTAGGTGGGCCTGAAAATGAGGGAGTGGTGGCAGTTTAGAAATCATGTCCTGATTTTTCAGCTTTTGCCAGCTCCCACTCTAGCTTTGCCATTCATTCCTATGGGACAAATTTCGCCACAAGAACGACGATATTCCGTGAACCATTCGGCGAAACGTTCCACAAAGTAATAGCAATCCGATCGGGAACAATCTGCACGTTTTGGTATATTTTTGTCTATGTAGTGTAAAAACTGTGGGAGGAGTTAGGGTGGCAAATTTGGCTATAATAAGAATAATAAGAATAATAATAATAATATATATGTGAGATAACATTAAGTGGTCTTGCTATGCAAGAACACTTAATAACTAGAAAAGCTACAATTTCTGGGGAAATTGTGTGAAGTGTTCTTGCCTCCATCAGTAGTCTACAACTAGAGTGGGCGGAGTAACTGTTAGTATTTATTGATATAGCACATTTAATTGCAATGTTGTTGCCCAAAGTGCTTCACAGTTACATTAAAACATACAGTTATAAAAAATTAGCAGGTTTAAAAGGCTTTGTCTATGACATCACTTGCTGCTGCAGCCTTGCACAGGTCAGAGTATTTTGGCGGTTGCCATCTTCAAACGGTCGTATTTTAAAAACTAAAAATCCTACAGTGAAGAGCTTTATATTGTGAGAATCACAAGACCCAGACCTACATTTTGATGTATAGTATGTCTCTGAGATATTAACAATGAAGGCACAGTCGCAGTTTCGAAATTGCCCTTCAAATGTGAGCTTTGCAGAGTGGAGTTTCAATGAATGTCAATGGAAGGCGTGAGTTGCAAACAAATGGTCATATTGTGAAAACTATAAGGACTATGGCTTAGCCGTGGACATTTCTAGTGGCAGCAGGGATAGCTGAACGTTTTGATATAAGATTTGTGTAGGTGGGCCTGAAAATGAGGGAGTGGTGGCAGTTTAGAAATCATGTCCTGATTTTTCAGCTTTTGCCAGTTCCCACTCTAGCTTTGCCATTCATTCCTATGGGACAAATTTCGCCACAAGAACGACGATATTCCGTGAACCATTCGGCGAAACGTTCCACAAAGTAATAGCAATCCGACCGGGAACAATCTGCACGTTTTGGTATATTTTTGTCTATGTAGTGTAAAAACTGTGGGAGGAGTTAGGGTGGCAAATTTGGCTATAATAAGAATAATAAGAATAATAATAATAACTAGAAAAGCTACAATTTCTGGGGAAATTGTGTGAAGTGTTCTTGCCTCCATCAGTAGTCTACAACTAGAGTGGGCGGAGTAACTGTTAGTATTTATTTATATAGCACATTTAATTGCAATGTTGTTGCCCAAAGTGCTTCACAGTTACATTAAAACATACAGTTATAAAAAATTAGCAGGTGTAAAAGGCTTTGTCTATGACATCACTTGCTGCTGCAGCCTTGCACAGGTCAGAGTATTTTGGCGGTTGCCATCTTCAAACGGTCGTATTTTAAAAACTATAATTCCTACAGTGAAGAGCTTTATATTGTGAGAATCACAAGACCCAGACCTACATGTTGATGTATAGTATGTCTCTGAGATATTAACAATGAAGGCACAGTCGCAGTTTAGAAATTGCCCTTCAAATGTGAGCTTTGCAGAGTGGAGTTTCAATGAATGTCAATGGACTGCGTGAGTTGCAAACAAATGGTCATATTGTGAAAACTATAAGGAATACGACTTAGCTGTGGATATTTTTAGTGGCAGCAGGGATAGCTGAACGTTTTGATATAAGATTTGTGTAGGTGGGCCTGAAAATGAGGGAGTGGTGGCAGTTTAGAAATCATGTCCTGATTTTTCAGCTTTTGCCAGCTCCCACTCTAGCTTTGCCATTCATTCCTATGGGACAAATTTTGCCACAAGAACGACGATATTCCGTGAACCATTCGGCGAAATGTTCCACAAAGTAATAGCAATCCGATCGGGAACAATCTGCACGTTTTGGTAAATTTTTGTCTATGTAGTGTAAAAACTGTGGGAGGAGTTAGGGTGGCAAATTTGGCTATAATAAGAATAATAATAATAATATATATGTGAGATAACATTAAGTGGTCTTGCTATGCAAGAACACTTAATAATATATATGTGAGATAACATTAAGTGGTCTTGCTATGCAAGAACACTTAATAATAATATATATGTGAGATAACATTAAGTGGTCTTGCTATGCAAGAGCACTTAATAATAATAATAATATATATGTGAGATAACATTAAGTGGTCTTGCTATGCAAGAACACTTAATAATAATATATATGTGAGATAACAGTAAGTGGTCTTGCTATGCAAGAACACTTAATAACTAGAAAAGCTACAATTTCTGGGGAAATTGTGTGAAGTGTTCTTGCCTCCACCAGTAGTCTACAACTGGAGTGGGCGGAGTAAATGTTATTATTTATTTATATAGCATATTTAATTGCAACGTTGTTGCCCAAAGTGCTTCAGTTACATTAAAACATACAGTTATAAAAACATTAGCATGTGTACAAAAGGCCCTGTCTATGACATCACTTGCTGCTGCAGCCTGGCACAGGTCAGAGTATTTTGGTTGTTGCCATCTTCAAACGGTCGTATTTTAAAAACTATACATCCTACATCGAAGAGCTTTATATTGTGAGAATCACAAGACCCAGATCTACATTGTGATGTATAGTATGTCTCTGAAGTATTCAAAATTAAGGCACAGTCGCAGTTTAGAAATTGCCCTTCAAATGTGAGCTTTGCAGAGTGGAGTTTCAATGAATGTCAATGGACAGCGTGAGTTGCAAACAAATGGTCATATTGTGAAAACCATTTGGACTATGGCTTAGCCGTGGACATTTTTAGTGACACCAGGGATAGCTGAACGTTTTGATATAAGATTTGTGTAGGTGGGCTTGAAAATGAGGGAGTGGTGGCAGTTTAGAAATCATGTCCTGATTTTTCAGCTTTTGCCAGCTCCCACTCTAGCTTTGCCATTCATTCCTATGGGACAAATTTCGCCACAAGAACGACGATATTCCGTGAACCATTCGGCGAAACGTTCCACAAAGTAATAGCAACCCGATCGGGAACAATCTGCACATTTTGGTAGATTTTTGTCTATGTAGTGTAAAAACTGTGGGAGGAGTTAGGTGGGAGGAGTTAGGGTGGCAAATTTGGCTATAATAATATATATGTGAGATAACATTAAGTGGTCTTGCTATGCAAGAACACTTAATAATAATATATATATGAGATAACAGTAAGTGGTCTTGCTATGCAAGAACACTTAATAACTAGAAAAGCTACAATTTCTGGGGAAATTGTGTGGTGTTCTTGCCTCCACCAGTAGTCTACAACTGGAGTGGGCGGAGTAAATGTTATTATTTATTTATATAGCACATTTAATTGCAACGTTGTTGCCCAAAGTGCTTCACAGTTACATTAAAACATACAGTTATAAAAACATTAGCAGGTGTACAAAAGGCCCTGTCTATGACATCACTTGCTGCTGCAGCCTGGCACAGGTCAGAGTATTTTGGTTGTTGCCATCTTCAAACGGTCGTATTTTAAAAACTATACATCCTACATCGAAGAGCTTTATATTGTGAGAATCACAAGACCCAGATCTACATTGTGATGTATAGTATATCTCTGAAGTATTCAAAATGAAGGCACAGTCGCAGTTTAGAAATTGCCCTTCAAATGTGAGCTTTGCAGAGTGGAGTTTCAATGAATGTCAATGGACAGCGTGAGTTGCAAACAAATGGTCATATTGTGAAAACTATTTGGACTATGGCTTAGCTGTGGACATTTTTAGTGGCAGCAGGGATAGCTGAACGTTTTGATATAAGATTTGTGTAGGTGGGCCTGAAAATGAGGGAGTGGTGGCAGTTTAGAAATCATGTCCTGATTTTTCAACTTTTGCCAGCTCCCACTCTAGCTTTGTCATTCATTCCTATGGGACAAATTTCGCCACAAGAACGACGATATTCCGTGAACCATTCGGCGAAACGTTCCACAAAGTAATAGCAACCCGATCGGGAAGAATCTGCACCTTTTGGTAGATTTTTGTCTATGTAGTGTAAAAACTGTGGGAGGAGTTAGGGTGGCAAATTTGGCTATAATAATAATAATAATAATAATATATATGTGAGATAACATTAAGTGGTCTTGCTATGCAAGAACACTTAATTATGTATCTTTTTCAAAACTATACATGAACAGAATATCGGCACAGTTTATAGGCACTCGGACCAAAAGGCGATGGATGATCTGTGTCGGCTCTGGAAAAATTATATTTGTTGATTCCTACATATTTCTATGCACAGAGTGTATTTATTGACGGAGAACAATCAGCTGAGGCTCACAACCAATGAATGACTGCCTGAATCAGCATCCGATATCTGCATCTTTGCTGAAGCCTGGTGTTGTTAAACCTGCGTTAGTGCAGACTAGGCACCTTGTGAAGCCCAGTTAAGAGGGCAAACCGTTGCTAAACGGGCTGTAGTGGTTATGGTGCTTGAAGTAACCCTTTAACTTTTTCTGTGATTAATGCCTTGTATTTCCATCCCCATTTTTCTTTGTTTAGGTTGATAAATGTGCTATCAGCTTATGGAACTGGGGTGTTACTAAGAGAGTGGAGACCTCCATTACTGAGACACAACACACAATGGGCAAGTATCTACATCTAGCACATTTTAATATTTGATACATTGTCACATGTCACGTATTCAGCTTGTTGAAGTGAAGTTAACACCTATAGATATAGATTGTCAATTCATGAACTATCCTAGAGCTCCAGGTGACATCAGGCAGGGTCCCTGCCTCATCCCTGATTCTAGCATGAATAACCATGGATGAGAAAGGCATCTGTATGTCTGGCACAGTCTAACAAGCTAAATCTCTCACAGCCTGTGGACCCAATCCCCTCCCCACACTGCAAACAAGTCTAGAGACTAGTGTACTATATTCAGTGCAGAATAATTACTAGACTACTAGTAGTAATAATAACTGTCTTGGTGTTGGCTGGACTCCTTAGTGGTTTCTGAGCAGGCTTTGGCTGAGCTGTTGAGTCACCACTCACCAGTGATGACAGCAAGCCAGCCAGTTCCCTACAGCCCACAATCTCTCATTTTCACCTGGTCCTCGTATGTACTCTGGCGTCTCTTTCCTCCCTTAGTCCGGTCCTGCGGACTGTCTTGCCTGCACAAACTGGACAAAAAGAGAGATTGATAGGTTAGGCCACAATATCTCTTCATGTCCAATGTTGCTCACCCTCCTGTGTCCTATTCCCCCTAATTGTGACTTACACCAGGGAGAACACAGCTCAGCCTGCAGTACAGCACACACTGAATCTTTTTTGTGTGTTTTCCTATTCTTTGCAGCAATGTTGTATGAAATACTGGTGATCTGCCAGCACAGCCAGTGGCACCCATGGCAACGTTGCCCTAATCTTACAGTGGGCCCCCTAATCTTTTGGGGCCCTGATGCAGCTACACCACTGATATTTAGGCCCATGATCTGAGCATTGAAAACCAGTAATAAAATAAAATAAAATAAAGTGGACATTTTTGCACTAGAGAAAATTGGGTGTACAATGTCATGATTTTTTTTCTTCAAAAAAATAGCAAGCTCACAGAGTTCCTAAAGAGTCCTAAACAGGGGACCAGAAGGACAATCTGGCCTAACATTCAAGTGTGCCAGGGCTTACCTGCAACTTTTACACACCCCCATGATATTTAGTAATAACGGCAAAATTTTATAATGTTACATATATTTTATATAGCAAAACAAAGTGAACTGAATTGCCCCCGTTGCTAAAAAAAATGTTTACCTACATTGATTTTCTAATCTCTTAATTCAGGACTCCTATACACATTAAAATCAATATCTATTTTACACATGAGCGATAACAAAATGAAATAAGTGGAAAAAATAATGAGAACGACTCTGCATGGCTATGCTTAGCTCGGTGAACTAAACTGTGTTCTCCTTGCAGGAAAATCCAGAAGAAGGCAATGTAGGCAAACAGTGGGACTTATGTATGTTGTCAAACTGGTACTCTGCTACCATAACCACTAAAATGAGCTGTAGTGGTCATGTTGCTTACACTGTTCCTTCAAATTACCTCTTTACTTCCTCTGTATTATGCTCTCTCTTTGTCATGTGTCCTATCTCAAAATGAAACATAACTAATTAATGACAGATGTGTAATACTTGGTCTAGCATGTAAGCTCATTGAGCAGGGCCCTTAAAGCGGCACTGTCATGGCCGAATCTCGTTTTTTTTAACCCGACTCCACTACATCTAACTGACCTCCTAGTCACCCCCAAATGCCCCTAAGCTCCCAACATTACCTATTTTGTTATCTTTATTTTCTGCCCCGACCTATATTCAGGGCGCCGACATCTTTGTGTGGGTAAATGAAGTCCCTGTGGGACACGTCATCTGCCCACACTAGATAGCACTATGAAATACAAGCACATGCCCAGTTAAACACTTGGGCATGCGAACGGGAATTTCCTCTATTCATTCATTCGTCAGAAAGACGAATGAATGAATGAATAGAAATGTCAGACAAACAAACAAACCCTGAATATAAGTGTTCGTTTGTTCGTTCAGTTTATTACAAGGAGGGAGCTACCGGCTCTGAGCTCCCTCCTTGTAAAATGTAAAAATAGAAGCGGCAGGGAGCTGTGCTCCCCACCACTTCCTAACCCCCCCATTTCCTACCTCACTCTATAGGGGTCAAAATGACTCCCATAATAGCATAAGGGAGATTAAAACAGTACTAAACAGTGAGCAGCCTGTGGCATACACGCACACTCACTGACAGACTGCTCACTGTTTACTAGACATGCCCCTACTCGCGATATAGCGAGCAGGGGCAGCATTTACTAATACTAAGTCATCTTTACTTAGTATTAGTAAATGTGGCTGAAAGACCAATTTAGGTCTTTCAGCCTTTTGGTAGATAGCTCCCTAATACCGTGGGAATTAGGGAGCTATCTACTAAGCGTCTGCAAGATGCAGCCGCGGCAGGAAAAGGATCGGAGTTTCATTCATTAGAATGAAATTCCGATCCAAATAAAGTCCCGGATTGCGTCCTAACGCGAATAGAGAAACTGTTTTCATTCTGTTAGGATGCAATTTGTTTTGCCGGCGTCCTGTCTAAGTGACAGGATGTTCGGCAATACTGACAGGATGCATCGCGGGAACAGGGAGGAAAGCTTAGAATTGTGGGGAAATTTCTCTTACCACCGAAAATGAAGCACACTTTGCTCCTCCGTTGGTCAGTGATGGTCAGGCGTAGGAAATCTCCATAAGACAAATAGTCCCTACTTTGTCTTATGTACTAAAGACAGCTAGAGCAGACAGGAAGAACTGAAGAACAGATCCTGAGAGAGGGAGAGAAGAGGAATCGATTAAAGAAAGGTAAGTTCGGCATGACAGTGCCGCTTTAACCACTCTGTTCCTGTGTGTCCATTTGTCTGTTACAATTACGTGTATGTTAGTCCACCCATTGTACAGTGCTACGGAATTTGATGGGCTATATAAATAATACAATAATAATAATATAGTGACTATGATTGAATTGTACAAGAAAAAAAATATATATAACACACGTGCGCCCCAGTGGGTAAAACAGATATAAAATAAAATTTTACCCTAAATAAGATTGTACGAAGATCCCTTTAGTCTTCTAATTTGCATATATATGATTGAATTGTATTTGATTTTATAACCATTGTTTTGTGTTCTCCTGGTAGTCTAAGCAAGTTTTTTTTAATTTCTCTAAAGCCTCTCGGGACCTATTATATGTGAAGGCCACTGTTGTCTTACAATGCAGGCTTTGTATGAAATGAATTCTGCCTTGTTTGTCGTTAACATTTTCTATGCAAAATTAACATTTCTCGAAGAACACACACTTATTGGTAGCACTGAATAAAGCATTAGGAAAAAAAGTTAAATTATAGTAATATTTGGTGCAGGATGAAACCCATATTGCCATAGCTTAGATTTAGCCCTCCTCTAGCATTCATCAAATGTACAGCAAAACAGGATTTGTCAACTAGATTGATGAGCAGCCAGTGTTTACTCAGCCATTAATAATTGTTAAGCCCCCATCATTTCAGCAGCGAGATGGAAGGATTTAACCAGGTAGGCAGGGACGGATTTCCCATTAGGCAGAGCAGGCTCCTTATATATTCCAGTAAGGAATCTTCCTTTATGTCAGAGAAATAGCAGGCTAACTAATAGTCTGTAAAAAATTAATGAAAAGAATAACACCATTGTATATAAATATACTTAACCCCTTAAGGACCAAACTTCTGGAATAAAATGGAATCATGACGTGTCAGACATGTCATGTGTCCTTAAGGGGTTAAAGGAACACTATAGTCACCTAAATCACTTTAGCTAAATAAAGCAGTTTTAGTGTATAGATCATTCCCCTGCAATTTCACTGCTCAATTCACTGTCATTTAGGAGTTAAATCACTTTGTTTCTGTTTATGCAGCCCTAGCCACACCTCCCCTGGCTATGATTGACAGAGCCTGCATGAAAAAAAAAATGGTTTCACTTTCAAACAGATGTAATTTACCTTAAATAATTGTATCTCAATCTCTAAATTGAACTTTAATCACATAGAGCAGGGTCTAGCAAGCTAACATAGCAGGGGATAAGAAAATCTTAATTAAACAGAACTTGCAATAAAGAAAGCCTAAATAGGGCTCTCTTTACAGGAAGTGTTTATGGAAGGCTGTGCAAGTCACATGCAGGGAGGTGTGACTAGGGTTAATAAACAAAGGGATTTAACTCCTAAATGGCAGAGGATTGAGCAGTGAGGCTGCAGGGGCATGTTCTATACACCAAAACTGCTTCATTAAGCTAAAGTTGTTCAGGTGACTATAGTGTCCCTTTAATATCAATTCTTATATAGAACCATTCACATGATTCAGAACCATTTCCATGCTCTGTAATTTGAGCATATAGGTTGCCCAATCACAGGCTGTAATAACAAAAAAAGCTATAAAGGTACAACTTGTCAACCAGGAAGACCTAAAGTGTCTTGGGTAGACTCACTGTCACAGTATGTTGATGTGTAGCACAGCCTTTGGTGATTAAAAATAAATCATATTTATACGGCAGGTCACGACAAACTTCAATTATGAAGCAATGTCCCAAAAACAATTGACTCCCAAAAAACACGCCTTAGAGGCACGGAAATGGTCACACAAGACTACTAAGGCCCGGGGCGGAGCTTTACCGCGATCGCGAACGGCTGCCATTTCACGGAGCTCCGTGTGTCCCAGCCGCAAAAACCCGACAATAGGGGACAGATCCCTTCTCCCTACCTGCTACAGGCTGTCACCAAACAGGGCAGGCGACCGGGAGAGGACCTATGCCGTTTTTTTAGCCGGCGAGGGTCAGGAGACAGAAACGAAGACTTGAGGCCTACAAGCCCACTCTGAACCTGACCTGGTCGGATCTGCTGGACTGCTGGCGGCCTCCAGGGGCACCGGAGGCTGAATTCTTCCAAGACACCCCTCAATCACACCCAGCACAGATGGGTAAACGGACCCAGAAGCCCCCCCTGGAGCCACAATCAGGTTCCAGGGATATAGGGTCCCTGCTACAGAGAAACCAGGCAGCAAAAATGGCGGATCACAGATCACCACAAACTCCAACAGAGTCTGCACAACCAGACCCCCAGCCAGAACAGGTACCTAGTACTGCAGAGAGCGCAGAGGGGTCGGCACCGGTCACTCAGCGGGACTTCCGTAATCTGGTCCAAGAGCTTAAGACGCTTCTGGCGACAGACGTGGCAAGTATCAAAGGAGACATTCAGGCAGTGGACACCAGGGTGAAAGCCTTGGAAGAGGACATAGCAACACTCAGACAGGGGCTCTCAGACCTCCAAGCTACAGTTCTAACCATGCAAACACACCAACAGGCCCTCTCACTCCATTACACCGCTCTTGATGACAGGTCACGGCGCAACCACCTGAAAATCAGAGGGATACTGGGCACAATCATGCCGGACGAACTGCCCCACTATGTGAGGCGCCTAGTGTCCGCCATACTGCCCCAGGCCCAAGCCAATAAATTTTCAATAGACGGGATATACCGTCTACCGGCTGCTGGCGGACCCAACTCTACAGTGGCGAGAGACGTGATAGTCCGATGCTCCACTTCACATGACAATCCTAATGACAGCGATGCAGGGTAAATGCATAAATGTTTTTTCCCCCACCCTATTTCCTTTCTGTATTCAGTTCGAACCTCATATTCGACCCCTCTAACAGGGGCCGAACCACGAAAAACAATAAAAATTGTCAAATTGAAAATAAATAAATAAATCATATTTAAAATACACTATTAATTTATTACAAATTTTTTAAAATGTCAAATGGCAAGGTGATTATATATTGGTCGCGAGTGACATATTGAGTACAGAGGAATTGTCTTGGGCCACACATCAAATATATAATATAGATAATGTATATAAGTAATATATCTTTAAAAGCACTTTTCTCAATTTTTATATTTCACTTGTTTAGTAGATAACTCCCTTATTTGTCATCCTTATGTGGAATTGCCATATTTAAGAATATCATGTTAGGGAGTTATCTACTAAACACATACACATGTATATACATATACACAAATAACCACAGATACACATACACTCACAGATCTATATGCACAGTCACAAATCTGTACACACATAATCACCAACACACACACATATAATCTCAGACCTATATGCACAATCACAAATACACACACTCAATCAAAGATCCACACACATGCAATCACATACCTATACACAGTCACATATCTACACACACACAGACATACACAATCACAGACCCACACACACATACACATTTGCAGACCTATACACACAATTACATACATCACATACAATCAGACCTACACACACAAGCAAACCTACACATGCAATCAAAACTACACACATACAATCACATGCCTATACACAGAAAATCACACATATAATTGCAACTACACACACACACATTCAATCACAGACATATACACTCAAAATCACACACCTATACACACAATCACATATACACAATCACATATATACACAAACAAACAGAATCACAGATCCACACCCACAATCAGACCTACACACACAATCAAACCTACACACATACAATCACATACCTATACACACAAAATCACACATATAATCGCAACTATACACACGCACACAATCACAGACATATACACAAAATCACATATACACAATCACATACACAAACAGAATCCCAGATCCACACACACATAAAATCACAGACCTATACATACAATCAAAACACACATAATCACACACACACACACACATAATCACAGATATACACACACACAAACACAGACTCACGCACATAACTGTGACACAACCCCTATTTTGCTTTCCCCAAAGCAATTATCCTCCTCAGTTGGGGAATCTGCTTAATCTGTGATTCCCTTATTCTACCATTCAAGACTATAAAGTACCGAACACCGACCGCCCCCCTGGCTCAGTAAGTTCAAAGAAACCACAGGGGTTTAGTGCTCTCTTTGTGTGGCCGACGTTCGTATAACAGAATGTTACGTGGTGGAGAAAACGGCGGCCATCTTATCGCACGAGAGCAGGCAGCGGGACTTGGTTGTCGAGTGTCTGGAACGTCGAGACGGACACTCGACAGCATGAACACCGGTAAAACTATGCAAACACTTGCTTCTGTTCGCATCAAGCCAGGAGAGCGCTGTTCGGTAGGTTTGTTCGAATGGATCTCACGAACAAACGCTACCCGTGAGCCTTTTCATTCGTTTTTTATAACTCCCGAACTTAACCGACCGCTACCTTTGAAACCGTGGAACTATTTTGAGCAAGAGCGGTTGGTCATATCTTCACCCCTTTGGCGATTAGTGGAGACAATTGAGTTTAATACAGTACTTAACTCTATTATCTCCCAGATACAGAGGAGGAGTTATCCTGTTTTATGTGGGAGTGCCCTGGACCTGAGAGCCAATGTCATTGTGTGATTGTTTGTACTGCAGTCTTCTCAGAGGTCATGGGGGGAGTGCCCCTTGCATGGAGGCTTGGATATAAGGCCAGTTGTGGCTACCATTAAACACATTCGGTTTACCCGTACATGAAGTTTTGGCTCATGTTTGGGGGATTGGGAGCTATATTCACTATAATCACTTCTATGCTTGGATTTCAGGAGATTCTTCACAGATATACTCAGCTGGAGTATCGGGAATCCGTTACCATAAACCTACACACAATCACAGACATATACACAGACCTCTGCCCCTCTCCCCCCATAAAGCCAATCACTGACAAAACATACCTAAAAATCACATGCACACACATTTAGTTCTAAAGAGGTCCACCCATCCTCCTTACCTTGCTCTGGGAGGGCTTGAATAGATTCCTATGGCCCTGGTGGCCAGTGGTTGCTGCAGGGCTTGGATGCTCTTCCTGCACAGGTTCCTCGCGCACCCAGCAGGTGGATAACATTTTTTTAAGAGAAATACTTATTTTAAATATCCCTTTGTAGCTCCTTTTACATTAGTAGACAATGCTCCAAATTTTACACATGTATTAAAGCAAAATAAAAACATACAGAGCAGACAATCTGTTAATGTATAATTTAAGATTGAAAGGAACTCTTTAGACTATCACTCTCTCATCTACCAGAGCCTGTAGACCAGCTCTAATATAATAAGCTTGTAGGAGTATTAGGGGTAATCAACAGTCTCCTTCATTGGTTGTAGCAGAATTGCTCAGCAGCATTGAATCAAGAAATATATATAGTGCACACCATTAACACATGTACAATAGCCTAATTGCTAGCTTTTACAAAGAGACAGTTATTCACTAAAGAAAATAAAACGTAGTGAAGATACAACTTAACTTTTAATGTTTATCAATCTAAAATCAGAACAACAAAATTTAAATAGACTATAACAATACGTTTAAAAAGGTATTTTATCTAACCTTATTAAAGGGATCCTATAGTGCCAGGAATACAAACCTCCCTTGGGGCCTCCTTCTCTCGGCACTGAAGGGGTTAAAACCCCTTAAGCCACTTACCTTAATCCAGCGCCGGTGACCTCTCCTCCCCCGCCAACATCAGCTCCTGAATCGAGCCAAATACGCATGCGCGGCCAGAGGCGCGCACGCATTTAAACCCGCCCATAGGAAAGGATTACTCATTGCTTTCCTATGGGGATCTTATTTGACGCTGAACTCCATGAGGATGTCCAGCGTCCGAAAAGTGCGATTTACTCAGTGCTGGATTAACCCTGCAATGTAAACATGGCAGTTTCTAACCTGGCACTCAGACCACTTCATTGAGCTGAAGTGGTCTGGGTGTCTATAGTGATCCTTTAAAGTTAATAGCAACCAGAAAATATCTTCATAAATACTAGCCTATCAATTACAATTAAAGATTATACTAGCTTTACTGTACTAATAATCTTAATTTTAGTAATGACAGGAGGCGAGTATTTTGCATAATCTCTCTTTACTAGCTCCAGAAAAAGTGTGATAGCAAAGCAGGGTGGGAAAATACTTGCCTCCTGTCATTACTAAAATGAAGATTATTAGTATACTAAAGCTAGTATAATCTTCAGTTTTACAACATGACAGGAGGCTTCATATTTTGCAATTTTAACACTGAGAAAGGAATAGAAAACGAATGAAGAATCCGAATAGTGCGATGAGAGACAAAGACAGTCGGGAAATAAGGAAAAACATCCACATCGAACGCCCAAACATCCGGTACATGACGGAAAGACACTAGACCAATCATAAAAGACCGTCAGTAGATGCCCAGTCCCATAGAAAAACGGAGAACGATCTCCACATCCCATAAGCAGGAGTTGGATGTCACTGGGTAGTTGGTACACAAGAGGATCCTTGCCCATCGGCAGTCCACAGACCGGGACACGGGGCGTTGAACTGTCGGAACTCACCACATAATGGATCGAGGTTCCGTGCCAAACACCAACCAGACCGGGAATGCCCAGATGGAGAGGTAGTATTGTCGCGTCCTTGAGGCCCAAGAGTCTCCTAAGAGGTCCCTCGCAGCCTGCGATAGTCCGCCGATCTGCCAAGAACCCCAGAAAGAGTTCAGACCACCAGGGTCAGCCTACCCTCCAGGAATAGAAGATGTGGGTTCCCCCTCAGGTCCATAAGAAGAGTCGAGTATGAATGTAGGAGGAGGATGAGATCCTCACCACCCAGTCCCCAAAGGTCCAGGAAACAAGGTTGACTCCGTCACAGAGGGATGACCAAGGCAGTGTTACTCACTGAACACAGAGGTGATGGAGAACCCTCCCAACCATTGCGAAGGAGGGAAAAGCATATGCCCCCCGGGGAGGCCCAGCTGGCAGGAATGCGACCACCATTGTGCACTCTGGATCCGGCAGCCAATTGAAGAACACTGAATTCTGGTGGTCCCTCTGAAGGTTGAAGAACTAATCCGTGTTGAGATGTGTCTCCCCCGGGAAATAGTCCGCCCTCAGGGACATTCTGCGAGGAAGGCAGACATTGAAGATGCCTTTTCATGATGTCTGATCGGAGATGGGAGCTGGCTCTGTCCAGGCGATTGATATACCTGACTGCTGACGTTCTCTCCATCCGGAGTAGGATGCAATAAATGGAGTACTCCTTTACCAGTCTGCGGATAGTAAAAGATTCCAGGTATTCAATGTAAAAGGAGAATTCCTGAGTTGTACACGTTTTCCGCATGCGCTCTCGCAGGTTGTCACCACAGCCCCACAAGCTGGTATCCGACTCCAGAATGAAGTCCGATTGGACGAAGGTGGGGGTTCACCTGAGGAAATCTTACCAGGAAGCGCTGCATGTCCCGGTAACGTAGTGGGTCTGGGAAGATAGCCTGGATGGGGGAGGGCAGTAGCCCTCAATAAGTGCGAGTGTGTGGAGGGTCACGGTGTTGCAGACCATGCGAATTTCTTTGAGGATAGAGAAGACCTTTAAAGGGGAAAGCTTCAGGGTGCAAGACACGGAGTCGATTACGAATCCTAAGAAGTGGACCATTCACTACGAAACACACCAATTCCAGCCGGACCACGGAGAATCACGAATGTTGACACAGTCTTGAATTCTCTGGACTGAACAGAAGGATATTGTCCAGGTAAATAATGCAACGCATTTCCTATATGTAATTGATCATTGGTTTCAGTAGTTTCATGAAGCCCCAAGGATCCAAGCTGAGTAGGCAGGTGAAGTGCCAAGGTTGATCGCGGCACAGGAAACATAGATAAGGTTGGCAAGAGGGTGGAAAAGGGCAGATAGAATGTGTCTTCATATCCAGTTTCTCAAGCCAGTCGTCTACGTGAATAAGCATTAAGTTTGAATGCCTTCCACCTAGAAGCGATGGTATCTCATCTGGGCGTTATAGAAAGTATAGTCGATGCTACCCTAGGGACGCTCACCTGAGGAAAACGGGATCTAGCGAATCTGCACGTTTAGATGTCGATCATCTGGAGCACCAGAAGGTTGTCTCTCACCCACTTTGGTTAAGAGTTTGCGATAGCGAGTTACAGGGGTTAGACGGCCCGAAGTGGTATGCGACATGGCCCCACTGTCGACCAGTCGTGTAGAACACCCCTTAGGGAGGGCACCATGTAACACCTTCCTCATGGAAGCTTTTTTGTCTTGATGAGGGAAGAGGGAACATAAACGTGTGTAATAAGCTTCCTTCATTAAAGAGCGTGCCTTGTGCCTGGGGTCCCAGTGTTTTTGCACCCAGATCCGCCAACTATCTGTCAATACAGAGGAGTGCTGCTATGCGCTTCTCATAGGTGAGGCAAACATTGGTGTTTCTGAAGAAACAGAAACATCTCTGAGCCCATTCACGAATATCGTGAGCCCATTTCTGGAGGGTGAAGGCATCATCATGTATTTTACTCTTGAGAGGGGGTCAATAGAGTCCAGCAATTTGTCTTGGGTGCCTCTGAAACCTATCCTGACTCCCTTGCGGGTCACGGCCACCCAGAGCCATGAAAGTAATCCGCTGATCAAACACAGGCATCTGTGCCACTCTGTCTGGGAGGGAAGGGCATGGGCAGCCCGACTGCAAGCAGTTACGGACATCTTTATCTAAAGCAGAGAAAGAAAAAACAAAGTTTTTCTTATACGTGTGAACTGAGGCACTTAGTAATTATAGTATAATATCTAGTAACTTAAAGCAGCTGTAGCACTCTTAGCGTCCTCCTATTAGCCCAGAAAAGCAGGTATATACATAAACACCACTTTGTGTGAAAACTAAGTTTAGATGATAATCTAAATAGTGCAGCGCTGTGCAAAAGGCTTACCCATACAATATAGGGCATTTCTCATATGTAACCGGAAAAAACAAAAAGTAGAGAAATATGTACAAATATATACATATTTACAAACATAAGTCTAGCACCATAAAAATAGAAATACAGAACTGTTTCTGTTTGACTATATACATGCTGGAAAGGGGAGGGAAAGAAAGGAAGGGAGCATACAGGTTTGTTAACCCCCAAGATAACCCACTGACCAACACTTCATTCTCCAAACAATGAGGGAGCGGGCAAATAAGGGCAGAAGGGGGAGAGAGAAAAAAGCAGAATATATCAGTTCTTTAATTCAAAAGGCACATCTTATACTCCTTTTCCATATTTACTTTGCTGGTTTTATAGCAAAAGACATTACAGGTAATAGTTCACTATAGTGTTTTTTTGAAAAGTTTTTTGTAAAAAATTCCTTCAAAATGTAAAGGTTAAACCATAAGGTAAAAATATCTTACACATGGTTACCTTATTGATTAAAAAAAAAAATTAAAGAGATATAAGATAATAATAAATAAATTAAATTTATAAAAGCTGACACAATTGAAAATCCACGTTGAGTCCATGAAAGGTGATGGTATTCATATTAAAAATCCACCTCATCTCGGCTCTACCTAGTTATTTTGCTATATCACCACCCCTCCAATTTGTGCACACTTTTTAAATTCCCCAAAATTCCAGTGATTGTGGTGTATCTTGTAATGTAGTGAGACATTGTGCTTTTCATACCCTTTTTTATATTTCTCGTACGCTCCTCAATTTTAGTATGTAGGGGACGTTTTGTTCTCCCTATATACACAAGACTGCACGGGTATCTAAGGGCATAAACTACATTCTTTGTGTGGCACGTGATTAATTCCTTAATTGTATATTTTTTCTTTTGCTCATGAGGGTCTTTAAATTCTGTTACATGTCTCTTCACATTATTGGTATTCCTGCAGGCCAAACAGACTCCGCAGTCTGTTTGTGTACCAGAATTTTTTTAAAGTTAGGTGCCCCCCTGTATACTATTTTGGGTTTTTCCGGTAAAATTGTACTCAGAAGTTTGTCGTTCCTAAGGATTGGACAAAATTTGTTGAAGATCCTTTTAATTTGTCGACTGCTTTTGTTGTAGTTGCATATGAAGGGGATCGTGTCTGCTCCCACACCCACCTCTTTTGGCTTATATTTTAATAGTTGTTTAGTTATTAACATCCACTGTCTTAAAGTGGGTTTTTGTTTTAATCTGGTTCTTTTCCACAAATATACATAGATCTAGAAATTGAACTGATGTCTATAATTGGTGCTTAATTTTATACCCCAATCGTTTGAATTGAGGTGGTGTAGGAATAGTTCCAACTCTTCTGCTTTACCCCTCCAAATGAAAAACAAATCATCAATATATCTGCGATAGGTCACCAGGTTCGCAACCCAGCCATGCCCCCCATGCACAAACTGGGACTCCCAATATGCCATGAATAAATTGGCATAGCTGGGTGCGAACCTGGTCCCCTTTGCACTCCCGCATACCTGCAGGAAAAACGTATCCTGGAACCAAAAGTAGTTGTTGGTAAGTATGAGCCAAATTCCTTCCTTGATGGGGTTGGGTGGGAATTTTCCTGACTTTTCTAAAAAAAAAACCTTGTGGACAGTTTGATGTTCAATTATGGTGTAAAGCGAACTGACATCCGCCGTCACCAGAATGAAGTCCTTTTCCCATACTATTGCCTCTAATATTTGTAAAATACTTGTGGTGTCTCTCAAGTAACTAGGGCATTCTTGTACCATAGGTTTGAGGTTTTTTATCAATATATTCCGACAGGCGGCTAGAGATGGAATCGATGCCAGAGACTATTGGCCTGCCGGGGAGGTTGGTGAGGTCTTTATGTATTTTGGGCAGGTGGTAGAAGACGGGGATTCTTGGGGTCAAATATTTTTCCTTTATAGTCAAAATACCGTCTTCTCGACCCTGCTCAAAAAAAGACTGAAATGTTTTGCAGGATTTTATAAGTTTTTGAATCCCCTAACAATCTAAGACCTTCCTCCAAATACTTCTCAGTGTCCATGATCACTATACCACCACCCTTGTCGTCTGGTTTTATAGTAATCTCAGGATCTCTCTGTAATTCTTTTAAAGCCAGTCTTTCCTTTTTATCTAGATTGTGGTATCTAGTTGTGTTCATTTTATTAATTTCACCCATAATCACTTTCTCGAATGCTAGCATCTTATCTGAGATCATATGAGTGTGGAAAAAAGAGGATTTACCGTATATACTCGAGTATAAGTCGAGTTTTTCGGCACATTTTTTGTGCTGAAAAAACCCAACTCGACTTATACTCGAGTCAATGTCTGTATTATGGCAATTTACATTGCCATAATACCGACAATGGGGCTGTGTAGGAGGGGGGCTGGCAGAGAGCATTTACCTGCAGCTCCTGTCAGCTCCCTTCTCCTCTGTGCTCCCCTGTCAGCTCACAGTGTAAGTCTCGCGAGAGCCGCGGGGTCATAGTGCGGCTCTCGCGAGACTTACACTGGGAGCTGACAGGGGAGCGAACCGGACCGGCGCAGAGGAGAAGGGAGCTGACAGGAGCTGCAGGAGAGGTAAGTTACAGCTTCCTGCCAGTCCCCCTCCACTGAACTGCCAATGCCACTGGACCACCAGGGAGTGAGGGCCCCCCTCCCTGCCATGTATCAAGCAGGGAGTGGGGACGATTTTTTTTAAAATAATAATAAAATAATACAATATTAATAATAATAAAAAATAATAATAACAAAATAACAAATATATTAATATAACAAAAAAAAATAATATTAAAATTATAATAATTAAAAAATAATAATGAAAATGCCCACCCCCCACCAAGGCTCTGCATCACACTCTGCATCACACACACACACACACACACACACACTGCATTAATATACACAATGCATTAATACACACACTGCATTCATACACACACACTGCACTCATACACACACTACATTCATACACACACACTGCATTCATTATATACACACACTGTTAATAAATATTCAATTAATATAATTTTTTTAGGATCTCATTTTATTTAGAAATTTACCAGTAGCTGCTGCATTTCCCACCCTAGTCTTATACTCGAGTCAATATTTTTTCCCAGTTTTTTGGTGTCAAATTAGGGGCCTCGGCTTATATTCGGGTCGGCTTATACTTGAGTATATATGGTATACTTTAACCCCTTAAGGACACATGACATGTGTGACATGTCACAATTCCCTATTATTGTAGAAGTTTGGTCCTTAAGGGGTTAAATCCGTATGCAACACTTCAGAATGTGATATTGTTGGTGGAGTCTGGATCCTTTCATTTTTTAGAAAAAAGTTTTTAGACAGTTGTCTCTTAAATTTATTAAGGTAAATAAACATTTGGAATTTGTCAATTTACTTTGTGGTGGCAAATTTTAGCCCTCTATTTAGGACCGTTTCATGTGCCTTAGATAGGATTTTTCTACTTAAATTGAAAATTGAAGATGTTTTTTTATTTACATTCTGTCTCTTTTCCCTCTTCTGTTGTACTTTGACTCCTCCTCTATTTCACCTTTCTCTATGCTCCTTTGTCTCTTCCCAGGAAACCCACAGGGAGATCTTTGAATTTGTCTCTCTGTCTGGACTCCCAGAAAAAATTCTGATGGGCAACAGGTTGATATTTATGGATTGTGTCATTTCAATTGGGTGGTCTATGTGGGCCTTCTGAGTTTTTGTTCCTCAAATTATATGGTTCTCTTTCCCCTTCTGGTTTCCTATTCCGGAAATTATTCCCTTTTTCCTTTTGGCTGTGTGGTATTTCTTGTTCAGCCCTCTGGTGCTGAGTGGGTTTAGAGGGTATATGCACTCTCTCTGGTTCCCTTCTTATACATCGGGGGTGATCTCTTGAATGGACTCTAAATGGTTTCTGATGGGAACCATAAGAGTTATTTTTTCTCTTGTGGTAGGACCTAATCTGTTTTTCCATGTACACCTACTCCACCTGAACCAGTGAGGAGGACAAACAAAAGGTTACTGTCGCTACCTTAAAAGCACAGCAAGCGCATACGTTCAGAGCCATAGCGTCTAAAAGGCTCTTGATTTGTGAGCATAAATTTCTCTAATTTTTAGTGTATATACCAATTGTCAATAACAATATTGCACTGTCACCTATTTCTCTACTTTTTTTTTTTTTTCCGTTACATATGAGAAACGCCCTCTTCTGTATGGGTAAGCCTTTTGCATAGCGCTGCACTATTCCACTGTGTGCACATTAAGGGGATTATCATCTAAACTTAGTTTTCACACAAAGTGGTGATTATGTATACATCTTTATCTAAAGGCTTGCAATGCCACAACTGCATAAAGTTGGCCAGGTGTTTGAGAGGGGACCAGTCTTTAGAATGTGGGTGACGGATCTTGTAGGTTACACAGCCATTGACCAGTAGGATCCAGGATCGTTTCCGCGTCTTCTTGGTCAGTAGCGTGTGAGGTAGGGATTGACCGATTATCGTTTTTACTTATATTTGGTATTTTCGGCAATATCGGTATCGGCCAATAAAGATACCGATATTGCCGATAATACATCCTAGGACCGCCGGGCCTATTACAAGCCCGGCGGTCCTGGAGGGGCCGTCAGCAAGCTGTTGCTTACCTCCCAGCAGCTCCCTCCAGCTCCCAGTGTAAATCTTGCGAGTCCCGCGGCTGCAGAGCGTTGCCAAGGGTTACCATGGCAACGCTCCGTGCGGCACCCAGACCACGAGATTTACACTGGGAGGTAAGTAACTGCTTGTTGCCGGCCCCCCCCCCACTGCTCAGCCCATGCCACTGGACCACCAGGGACTGTCTTATCCTCCCCTCCCTGGCCAAGTAACAAGCAGGGAGGGGGGACACAAAATAATAAAACTCATAGATATTAAAATAAAATAAACACACTGCAGATAAAACTTATAAATATAAAAAATACAAACAAAATAAAAAATGCCTCCCCTCCTACCCATTTTACACAAATTACATCCCTTCACAAACACACACACTATACAAACACACACTGCATTCATTATATACACACACACTACACACACTCTGCATTATTTACACACACTACACAAACACACACTCTGCATTATATACACACACTACACATTCATTATATACACACACTATACAAACACACTCTGCATTCATTATATACACAGACTAAACAAACACACTACATTCACTTTACGCACACTGCATTCACTATAAACACACTGAATTCACTTTACGCACACTACACACTGCATTCACTATACACACACTGCATTCACTATACACACACTGCATTCACTTTACGCACACTGCATTCACTATACACACACTACACACCCATTACGCACACTACATTCACTATACACACTCTACACAAACACTCACTGCATTCACTATACACACTACACACTCACTGCATTCACTATACACACTACACAAACACACCCTGCATTACTTATATATACACTACACAAATACACACTGCATCCACTACACACACACACAGCTCCCCTGTCTAAACACACTGCATCCACTACATGTAGCATGTATATTTTGTGCATTTACCTTTAGAAATAGTTTATTTTTTCAACATGGTAAATGTACAGAATATCGGCAAGTTATCAGCTATCGGCCTATCGGCCTGAAAGTTCACAGATTATCGGTATCGGCTTTAAAAAAACAATATCGGTCGATCCCTAGTGCGAGGCACCGTCACCCTCAGCTACCTGGGCTCACCCAGAAAAACGTGTACACGAATGCAGAGCCATATATGGATTCCGAACTCCAGTCGTCATACCCCGATGCCTCCGTGTATCTTTGTTCCAGGATGGACAGATAATGTTGCAGTCCTCACCCGAGGAGGGGTCTAACCGTGGGGTCAGGTAGGTGAGTCGGCGTATTGCATTTGGCGGGGGCTTTGTCCTTAGACCATAGAGAGCTAGTTTCTTCGCCATTCCAGTGACGCTTGTTATGAAGGTGGGATCCCTTAGCGGAGACATCCCAAGCATCAGAGTGGCCAATACCGGTGAGGGAGCCAGCACTCCTGCAAGCACATTTGAGAGTGCACAGACACACACACTCACTGACAGTCACACTGACAGACACACTCACTGACAGACACACTCACTGACAGACACAAACACACACACTCACTGACACACACTCACTCACTGACAGACACACACATTTACACATTCTTGCACACACATCATTTTCTTTATTGCTCCCTAGCTTTGGGAGCTGATGTGGGACCTCTCCCTGGGGCCAGTGGGGATCCTATATCTGCTCCTCACTGCTCCTTCATGCGCAGTTTAGTGATGCCGGGTGCCAGAATATGAGGAGCAGCAACACCGAGCTCCCTCGCTGGCACTCCTCCCTGGCCGGGTAAATTTTAGCAAAGTAGGCACCTGCAATGTGGGTAAAGCAGGTGCCTACTCTGCTTTAAGACCAAGCATGTACTCGCGGCTCGACGGGCCGCAAAGATGTCCATTGTGGGCCGCATGTGGCCCACGGCCGCGAGTTTGACATGCTTGGTCTAAAGGGAGAAGGGACAACCGGTCCCTCTCCCCAGCTACAGGAGTTACCTCCTACGGCGGGGAATTGCGCCCTCTGTCCCCAGCGTCAACTTGGTACACCCGGGGGGAAGTGCAGCCAGGTTATTTCCTGCAGGACCTTGGAAATACAAGTGAGTGTGGGAAAGGCCTCCAGACTATCACAGACCCAGACCGATTGGAGGTCTGGGGTCTGGATAGTCTCCCCGGGAGGAGAAAGATATGTGACAAACTCCCCTTCCCACGTGAGTTTGCCACGAGCTCCTGGAGGAGCCTGCTTGCCAGCCTCCTGCCCACAGACTATGGGTCCTGCAGGGAAACCTGTAAAAGACCATGTGCACGGTCGGTCAAAATTATGACTTCCATGAAAACTCCAAACCCCTGAATCGATCTGGGTGATTTTTGGATATGTTGGTCACCCAGTACTGGGCTATCAGGGGATGATTAGTTCAGTTTCTGACTCAATTATCTCTCAGATAATAAAGAGGAGGAGTTTGTAACTTGTAACTAGTCCCCTCTCAGGTCCAGAGGAGGGAATATTCTGTTTGTGTGGGATTGTCAGGGGCGTGCTTAACTGTGTCTGAAGGTGTATAAAAGCAGGCCATCTGGCCAGATTAAATAATTCTAGCTTGTACTCCCAGAACTATGTGGCGTCTGGTTACTGGGAGGGGAAAGGGCTAATCACTACTCCAGCTTGTTCCAGTGTGGAGGATTCAACGGGGAAAGTCCTTGTAAGGACTCCCAGGAGTGAGTGTCGTCCAGTGCCTGGGAGTGGCCAAAGCGAGTTCCCAATTCGGCTCCAGGAGGGAGCGGTTCCAGGACCTCAGTCAAGCCATGGCGACTGTGGGCAGATGCTCTGTGGTTTGTCCCCTGTTCCAGCTAGGAAACGGTCCTTGGCGGAGGTACCAAGCCAGGGGTACAGGGAGCTCCATTACAGGATGGGAGATATTCCTTTAAGCAGGAAGTGCTGTAAGTCCTGTCCAGCAGTTAACAGAGGCTGTAACAGCATGTCTCCATTCAGTAGCACAGTGCAGTAAAAATATAGTAGGGGGCTCACCCCTTGAGTGCAGGTCACAGTCCTGACAGAGAGCACTAATCCATGCTCTAATAGTTAATCCAAGGTTATGGGTGAAATCCATTTAAACAGCTTATATAAATGGCCTAATTCATCATTAACATGTAGTAAAAGTAAAAGCCCCTCAAGCCCCAGAGAAGTGAGAGCAAGGAGAGGGCAGAAACCAAGAATAAGGTTGAAACACAATAAATAAGATAGAAAATACACAGCTGCACATAGTACAGAAGCACAGCAAAGTATATATATTAAAAAATAATACAGAAACAACCTCAAAAGAGGCAATAGAGGAGCGGAGCCTGACAGGCAAGAGGAGCAGACGTGTGTGTCTGGAGCTCCTGCTAGATAAACGAAAAAAGCAACCTTAACCCCGGCTAAACCGTGATTACACCCCACCGACGGGCAGCTAAACGCCCAAAGGGGACTAAGCGTCTAATCCTGAGACACTACGGAACAGATTAAGCACGGGAGACCGAAGAGACACTGCTGCGGCCTACTACGCCGAAACTGGGGAGAGGCGGACGACCTTCCTGCTCCCTGGTACCCAGCTAGAGCAAGCAATCTCCTACTCCCCCCCACCCCAACTGGACCGGAGGGGGTTATCCCGGTCCCTACTCGACTGCACACAACAAGCGGCACAGAACCGACACTACAGGCCCAACACAAGGTATTAACAAGCAAGGACAGATAAACCAAAATGGCGATGGTCGCATTGCCTGCTGAAACGGCACACAGGCAGCGCGCACCAGCTCTCTGCTCTGCAGACCGCATGTTGAGGCGGCTACATAAGCACTTCCAAAGGCTATGGACCGCTTTGGAGGCACACCTGTTTTCCAAACCGCTCCAGCCCAGAGTCTGTGAACGGGGCGGCGGGAGACGGAGGGCGCAGAGAACACACTCGGGCCTAACGTACCAGAATAAGCCTGCTCTTTCTACCACTAGCCCACCTGGGCCGAGGGCCACCAAGGGCTTGACCCGTAGGCGTCGTCCACACGGACGGAAGGAGGACCGCCACAGAAGGCGACAGACCACCAGATCTCCCCGTTACTCCCGCTATGGGAATGACCCGGCCCATGGAGGAGCCCGGGTCAGTGGTTCAAAGACGTCGGCCTTGATCCCGGCCTGGGGCTGGAGGGAGGATTCACCTCGCCCCTGCCGAACAGCCGCCTCCGTACCCTCCTCTGCCTCATACCATACACAGCGGAGAAAATACAAACCATCACATACCCTGCATATCTCCAGCAACCGACCAGGTCAAACAGGTCAGCCACGGAAGGCACACCGCACCGCAGCATGCGACAGGCAGACAGGGCCACAATTGCACCGGCGGATCACTACTCCCCGGCGGAGAGGAGAAGCGGACAAGGCACTGGGCACTCAGTACCGCAGGGTAGTGCGCAAAAAACTCGCTGGACACTGTCAACCAGGCTATGGCGGCCTACCACAAAGGGGCATCGGCTGAGTAGACCACTGGGACCTTAAAGCGGCACTGTCATGCCGAATTCCGTTTTTTTTTTTAACCCCCCTCCCGCCTCAACTACATCCAATCGACCCCCTAGTCACCCCCAAATGCCCCTATGCCCCCCACATTACCTATTTTTTATTCTTTATTTTCTGCCCGATCTTTATTCAGGGCGCCGCCATCTTTGTGTGGGTAGGTGAAGTCCCTATGGGACACGTCATCTACCCACACTACACAGACTGTGAGATTCCCGCACATGCCCAGTGAAACACCTGGACATGCGAACGGGAATTTCACCTATTCATTCATTCATCAGACAGACGAATGAATGAATAGAAAAAATCAGACGAACAAACTAACACTGTGTATCAGTGTTAGTTTGTTCGTTCAGTTTATTACAAGGAGGGAGCTACCGGCGTGCAGCTCCCTCCTTGTAATATGTAACTATAGAAGCGGCAGGGAGCAGAGCTCCCCACCACTTCATAAGCCCCCCAGGTCCCCCCCTCACTCTATGGGGGTCAATATGACCCCCATAATAGCACAAGGGAGATTAAAATCTCCCCAATGCCCCTACTCGCTATATCGCGAGTAGGGGCATGTCCACTAAACAGTGAGCAGCCTGTGGCTGCTCACTGTAAAAAAAAAAAAAAAAGGGTAATAAGGGGGGGACGGGGGGCCTACTGTCCTCCCCCGCCGGCCCCCACCCCTGGACGGCGGGTGGGGGCCATAATGGGAATGAGGGGGGACCTACTGTCCTCCCCTCAGGCCCCCACCCCTGGGCGGCGGGTGGGGGCCATAATAGTAATAAGGGGGGGGGGACCTACTGTCCTCCACCCCCCGGCCCCCACCCCTGGGCGGCGGGTGGGGGCCATAATAGTAATAGGGGGGGGGGGGGACCTACTGTCCTCCACCCCCCGGCCCCCACCCCTGGGCGGCGGGTGGGGGCCATAATAGTAATAAGGGGGGGGGACCTACTGTCCTCCAGCCCCCGGCCCCCACCCCTGGGCGGCGGGTGGGGGCCATAATAGTAATAAGGGGGGGGACCTACTGTCCTCCGGCCCCCACCCCTGGGCGGCGGGTGGGGGCCCTAATGGAAAAAAGGGGGGGGGGGACCTACTGTCCTCCCCCCGGCCCCCACCCCTGGGCGGCGGGTGGGGGCCATAATAGTAATAAGGGGGGGGTCTACTGTCCTTCCCCCCCCCCGGCCCCCACCCCTGGGCGGCGGGTGGGGGCCATAACGATAATGGGGGGGGACCTACTGTCCTCCCCCCGCCCCCACCCCTGGGCGGCGGGTGGGGGCACTAAGTAAATTCCCCCCCCCCCATCAAGGTGACTAGGGGTGCCCAAGCCCCTAGTCACCCACCCCCCACCCAAATAAAAAATGCCCCTTCCTACCCCCCTCACCCTAAAAAATAGTGAGGGGGGAATAAAATTGCTAACCTGTAAAGTAAAATTAAACTTACCATTCGACGTCTTCTTTTTTCTAAAATCTTCATTTTTCAGCCCCAAAAAAGGCCAAATAAAAAACCATCATAGCCGTCGAACTAAAAATAAAATAAAAAACCCGTGCGCAAAAAAAAAACCCGACGAAAAAGAAAAAACCCGAGCGCACACAAAAATAATCCATCTTCACCCATGGAGGGCTCCGCGCAGACTGAGCTCCGCAGGGCGGGGCAAGGCTTATAAAGCCTTGCCCCGCCCTGCAATTAGCCTAAGAACACTCTGATTGGTGGGTTTAAGCCAATCAGAGTGCTCTTTGTCATTTTACAAGCGTGGGAAAGTTCTTTGGAATTTTCCCACGCTTGTAAAGTGTCACAGAGCACTGTGATTGGATGGCTTGAAATCCATCCAATCACAGTGCTCTGTGTCATTTTACAAGCGTGGGAAAGTTCTTTGGAATTTTCCCACGCTTGTAAAATGACACAGAGCACTGTGATTGGATGGATTTCAAGCCATCCAATCACAGTGCTCTGTGTCATTTTACAAGCGTGGGAAAGTTCTTTGGAATTTTCCCACGCTTGTAAAATGACACAGAGCACTGTGATTGGATGGCTTTAAATCCATCCAATCACAGTGCTCTGTGTCATTTTACAAGCGTGGGAAAGTTCTTTGGAATTTTCCCACGCTTGTAAAATGACACAGAGCACTGTGATTGGATGGATTTCAAGCCATCCAATCACAGTGCTCTGTGTCATTTTACAAGCGTGGGAAAGTTCTTTGGAATTTTCCCACGCTTGTAAAATGACACAGAGCACTGTGATTGGATGGCTTTAAATCCATCCAATCACAGTGCTCTGTGTCATTTTACAAGCGTGGGAAAGTTCCAAAGAACTTTCCCACGCTTGTAAAATGACACAGAGCACTGTGATTGGATGGATTTCAAGCCATCCAATCACAGTGCTCTGTGTCATTTTACAAGCGTGGGAAAGTTCTTTGGAATTTTCCCACGCTTGTAAAATGACACAGAGCACTGTGATTGGATGGCTTTAAATCCATCCAATCACAGTGCTCTGTGTCATTTTACAAGCGTGGGAAAGTTCCAAAGAACTTTCCCACGCTTGTAAAATGACAAAGAGCACTCTGATTGGCTTAAACCCACCAATCAGAGTGTTCTTAGGCTAATTGCAGGGCGGGGCAAGGCTTTATAAGCCTTGCCCCGCCCTGCGGAGCTCAGTCTGCGCGGAGCCCTCCATGGGTGAAGATGGATTATTTTTTTGTGCGCTCGGGTTTTTTCTTTTCGTCGGGTTTTTTTTTTTGCGCTCGGGTTTTTTATTTTATTTTTAGTTCGACGGCTATGATGGTTTTTTATTTGGCCTTTTTTGGGGCTGAAAAATGAAGATTTTAGAAAAAAGAAGACGTCGAATGGTAAGTTTAATTTTACTTTACAGGTTAGCAATTTTATTCCCCCCTCACTATTTTTTAGGGTGAGGGGGGTAGGTAGGGGCATTTTTTATTTGGGTGGGGGGTGGGTGACTAGGGGCTTGGGCACCCCTAGTCACCTTGATGGGGGGGGGAATTTACTTAGTGCCCCCACCCGCCGCCCAGGGGTGGGGGCGGGGGGGAGGACAGTAGGTCCCCCCCCCATTATCGTTATGGCCCCCACCCGCCGCCCAGGGGTGGGGGCCGGGGGGGGGAGGACAGTAGATCCCCCCCCCCTTATTACTATTATGGCCCCCACCCGCCGCCCAGGGGTGGGGGCCGGGGGGGAGGACAGTAGGTCCCCCCCCCCTTTTTTCCATTAGGGCCCCCACCCGCCGCCCAGGGGTGGGGGCCGGGGGCTGGAGGACAGTAGGTCCCCCCCCCTTATTACTATTATGGCCCCCACCCGCCGCCCAGGGGTGGGGGCCGGGGGGGAGGACAGTAGGTCCCCCCCCCCCCTATTACTATTATGGCCCCCACCCGCCGCCCAGGGGTGGGGGCCGGGGGGTGGAGGACAGTAGGTCCCCCCCCCCCTTATTACTATTATGGCCCCCACCCGCCGCCCAGGGGTGGGGGCCGGGGGGGAGGACAGTAGGTCCCCCCCCCCCTTTATTACTATTATGGCCCCCACCCGCCGGCCAGGGGTGGGGGCCGGGGGGGAGGACAGTAGGTCCCCCCCCCCTACTACTATTATGGCCCCCATCCGCCGCCCAGGGGTGGGGGCCGGGGGGGAGGACAGTAGGTCCCCCCCCCCTTATTACTATTATGGCCCCCACCCGCCGCCCAGGGGTGGGGGCCGGGGGGGAGGACAGTAGGTCCCCCCCCCCTTTATTACTATTATGGCCCCCACCCGCCGGCCAGGGGTGGGGGCCGGGGGGGGGGGACAGTAGGTCCCCCCCCTACTACTATTATGGCCCCCACCCGCCGCCCAGGGGTGGGGGCCGGGGGGGAGGACAGTAGGTCCCCCCCCCTCATTATCTTTATGGCCCCCACCCACCGCTCAGGGGTGGGGGCCGGGGACAATAGGTCTCCCTCCCTTATTTTACTTTACGGCCCCCACCCGTCATTTAGGGGTGGGGGGCAATATTTTTTTTATTTTTTTTCTACAGTGAGCAGCCACAGGCTGCTCACTGCTTACTAGACATGCCCCTACTCGCGGTATAGCGAGTAGGGGCATATTATTTACTAATACCAAGTCATTTTTACTTGGTGTTAGTAAATTTGGCTGAAAGACCAATTTAGGTCTTTCAGCCTTTTAGTAGATAGCTCCCTGATACCGTGGGAATTAGGGAGTTATCTACTAAGCGGCTGCAAGATGCAGCCACAGCAATGAATAGGATCGGAGTTTCATTCATTTGAATGAAATTCCGATCCGAACAAAGTACCGAATTGCATCCTAACACCAATGGAGAAACGGTGCTCATTCTGTTAGGATGCAATTCGGCAGTTTTGCCGGCGTTCTGTCTAAGTGACAGGACTTTCGGCAATACTGACAGGAAGTATTGTGGGAACTGGGAGGAAAGCTAGGGATCATGGGAAAATTGCTCTGACCAGCGGAAATGAAGCACACTTTGCTCCTCCGCTGGTCAGAGCTGGTCAAGCGGAGGAATCCCATAAGACAAAGAGTCCCTACTTTGTCTTATGGTTTTAAAGAAAACTAAAGAAGACAGGAAGAAAAGAATAACAGATCCTGAGAGAGGGGGAGAAGAGGAAGAGATTGAGGAAAGGTAAGTTCGGCATGACAGTGCCGCTTTAAACACCCTGGCAAGAATTACGGCGCCCGAAACCTGATAATGCCCTACTTACCTCTATCTTTACTAAGCCACAATGAACGCAATCCAGTCCTTTCTGAAACCTTCCAGGTCTGCTACCTGCAAGAACTAACACGGTGTCCTCACATCTGACCGATATGTATATGCTATCTCTCCTGCTCTTATCATACTAATGTTTATTTAATTAGTACATACATTATAACTCGCAGATGCTACCTGCTATCACACTAAGCTGAATATGCCTTCATTTACTAACTAGCAACCGTGCAAATATTGATGTTAAGTCCACAGTTACTACTGTGTGCACAGCATGGTGGAGAGGCCATCCCCTTTCAAAATGCCACTCCAGACCACCTAACAAAAATGAGTGCAGTTAAACTCATATGTCTATTATGTCTGTTATTACTACAACCTTATCTACTGTTGGTAACCATGCCCCCTATTACGGCAATACTCAGGGATATCTATCGATAGTTTATCTAATTAACCTTGTTTTACTTCAACATGACCTAGCAATGTTGCGCATCCAATATATGTATGTGCGCTTATGTTTTATTTTATCTTATCTAACCCTACTCTACTAATACTATCATTTATCACAAGCGTTGACCTAGCGTTTAGCTCAAAGGACTAGGGAGTTATACTTAGTCTTTCAGCGAATATATACGGTATTACGTAACCAGTTGCAGCCCTGATTTAAAATGTGCCCATACTACACCTACTACATTATAGGTGACCTAGCAATGTTAAGCATACAATATCTGTATTTGCGCCTATGTTTTGTTTTATTTTATCTCATCTGAACCTACTCTACTAATACTATTATTTACCTTAAACGTTGACCTAGCGTTTTAGTACAAGGGTCCAGTGAGCTATATTTAGCGTTCCAGTGAATATGTACGGTATTACGTAACCAGTTACAGCCTTGATTTAAACTGTGCCCATACCACAACTACTACATCGTAGGTCACCTAGCATTGTTAGGCATACAATATCTGTATTCGCGCTTATGTTTTTTAACTTGCTAACCTTATATGTGTTCGCGCTACTAGCAATGTATGTTTAAAGCCTGTAATATAACGCATAGTTTGAAAACAGAGTGATGCCTGAATAGCCTCTAAGTCCCTTACAATTAGCCGGACGCATCACTGTTGGCTAGTAGTTAACCTATACTGTTACCTTAAAATATAAAAAGAGGCTGACTCAAGCGGGAGTTTACGAACTGAATATGACTTGTATACCATACGTTTATATGCTCTAACCCCCTGATTTGCATTCTGTACTGTCTTAATCTATGCCTCAATAAAAACAAAGATTGGGAAAAAGAGGCAATAGAAACCTAAAGTAATGGATAAGAGTAATACTCTGATCTGTCTGCTTGATGGAGCAGCAAAGAAAGAGGAAGAGGCCACCATACCTCATATACATCCTACTCTCTTGTGATTGGTTCTTTTTTCCATGTGTTTCTTTGCTGCTGTGGAGCTAGTAAAGAGAGATTATGCAAAATATGAAGCCTCCTGTCATGTTGTAAAATTAGCAACAAAGTGATAATGTAATGTAACTAATCTTAATGTTACATTTGTTGCAAGATAAAATAAGCATAGGTCAGAATAAAATCCTCAAAAACCCAAACAGTAAAAAGTGCAAATTCTAATTTAGTGCAGTGAATAGAATCACTAAATCCTATCACTCTCAGCACCCTTAATGTATTTCAGAGGTAATAGACAGAATAGCAACCACTAGTAAATTAGTAATATTCATGAAGAGTCCAAAAAATCTGATATCAGGCACATAAAGTGCCTGGTGTATTCTATCAATATTTATTAACCCCTTAAGGACCAAACTTCTGGAATAAAATGGAATCATGACATGTCACACACGTCATGTGTCCTTAAGGGGTTAAATAAATAGTGGTATCGCTATGTAAATATTGAGTACACAGCAGATGACTAACAAGCTTTTTAAAAAATAAACGTTCAGAATGGTACTGTGTTTGCTTAACCCCCTATGGTCGGCGGGCGTGCTATGCTGTCCTTGGGAAATTGACAAAAAGGCCGGTATGGCCGAAAATTAGGTCAGTTATTTTGCTTTACTTATATACAGGCCTCTGACAGGCTTTGAGTACTTTTACACCAGGTCTGGATGTTTGAGCTTGTACTGGATCGCTAAAGTGCCTGTATCTTTGTTTTCTATTGCCACAGGTATGATTTTCCTTCCTACATCTGTGGTTGGATGTGCTTTATAGTAATGACATCAGAATAAATAAAATATAATAAGGGGGTTTTACAGGTATATAAAACCAAAGTTTGACCCACTGTTATAAACCCCTGATCCTTTGTCTTATATGGCACTTATTAATATTATTATCGCCATTTATATAGCGCCATCAGATTCCGTAGCGCTTTACAATATTATGAGAGGGTGGATTTAACTACAAATAGGACAATTACAAGAAAACTTACCGGAATGATAGGTTGAAGAGGGTCCTGCTCAAACAAGCTTACAGTCTATAGGAGGTGGGGTATAAAACACATTAGGACAGGAAATAGTAATCAAATAAGGTGGGAGAGAAGCATAGCTGGAGGAGAGAGTAGAGTGCTGCCCTTAGAGCAAGAGACAGGTATGTCAGGTAGAGGTGTCACGGGTGAGGGTCCAAAGACCGGGACCCCTGTGTGCCTGTTGAAGATGATACGAGTCTCAGAGTGGAAATGGACAATCAGGGTCTGGAGCAGGGTTTACACGCCCCCTGGTGTTGAGCACCAGGGTTTGTGCGGCCACATACCAGAGCCCTGATGCAGCTTAAGCAGACGCCAGGAGCTTGATATTATGCAGATATGTATCCAGTACAGAAAATAAGGCAAGACTAGAATAGGCACCAAACAAGATAAGACAAGACATGAAGAACATAGAACCGGAGCAGGACAGAAAGCAGAACCCAGAACATGTACACAATACATGAGGGAAACATGAACAGAACATGGACAGGACAGGGCAGGACTGTACATGAACTGGGAATACAAGACAAAATAAAACAAGACAAGAGATACAAGGCAAAACAAGAGGAGAAATAACTAAGTACTATATATGTAACACTGGAGATTTAGACATACATAAATGGCAAAGATGTATGCAGCCCACCATTGCGGAAAAGTACACATACAGTAATTACCTGCAAAGAAAGGAGCAGAGGATATGAGACCACTGCTTGCAGGAACAGACTGAAACAAAAATGATTAATGGCAAAGGAATGGGTGTGGCAACGAAAAACAAACATTTAAAGGAATCCAGGAGACTGGGAATTCCAGGAACGGTATAAAGGAATGAACCCAGAAAATCCAGCATAAAGAAAACCAGACATAGAATAGAAAACCAGAAAAACCAAGAAAAATTAAACAAGAATTGTAAGCCAACGCCTGACATCAGAACAGAACACGACATGACAAGAGGTTAGTCTGGGAGGCCATAAAGAGATGGGTTTTAAGGCACTTCTTAAACGATTGAAGACTAAAGGAGAGTCTGATGGCAGTAGGCATTCCATAGGAAGGGAGCCGCCCGCGAGAAGTCCTGCAAGCGTGAGTTGACTGTACGGGTGTGAGCAGCGGACAGGAGAAGGTCACGGGCAGAGCGGAGAGACCGAGAAGGGGCATACCTATGGATCTGTGAGGAGATATAAGAGAGGCTAGAATTGTCCCGTGTTTTATAGGTATGGGTTAGCACTTTGAATTGACTCCTATAGGATACAGGAAGCCGATGTAAAGACTGACAGAGGGGTGAGGTGTAATAGGATGGACTAGAGAGGAGAATCAGTCTGGCGGCAGCATTCATTACAGACTGTAGAGGGGCAATACAGCTTTTGGGAAGACCAATCAGGAGAGGGTTACAATAATCCATGCGGGAAATTACTAGAGCATGGACAGGCTCCCTGGTAGCATCTTGCGTAAGAAAGGGGCGGATGCGGGCTATGTTTTTAAGATGGAATCTACAGAATTTGGCAACATACTGGATGTGAGGCTCAAAGGTGAGGCCAGAGTCAAGTATGACGCCAAGAAAGCGCGCTTGCAAGGATGGACTTATACAACTAACTTGAAGGGAGTGCGAAAGAGGAGGATCAGTATTAGGGGGAGAAAAGACAAGGAGCTCAGTTTTAGAGAGATTAAGTTTCAGAAAGCGGGAGGACATCTAGTCAGAGATAGAAAATAGGCAAGCAGTGACACGTTGCAGAACGGCAGGGGAGGAGAGCTAGATCTGGGTGTCATCAGCGGACTGGTGGTAGTTGAATCCAAAAGATGTAATAAGTTTGCCAAGAGGGGCAGTATAAAGAGAAAATTCTGCTAAACTAATATCTCAAGTACTGTTCCTTCAGGGGCACCTATGTCATGCATAACTAAGGAACCAAGACATTTTTTTAACATATGCACAAAGTAGAGGAGGATCAGATAAAACACAAAATATGCCCTAAAAGGAGAGAAGTATCCAAAATGTCTGAACAGCCATAGAACTATTTCAATATTGACAGTTATGTTAGAATTAACTAACTAGCATGAGAGGACTACGGTTAATATCAAACAACTATGGTTGTTAGAGAGTCCCTGATGTGCGTGTTTCGTCAGTACAGTTCTTAAGAGGGAACTGAATTTCATCCTCCTACAACCAAAATGTGTAAGTATCATGTAGCTTCAAACCCATGGAACACAATAAGGTTGCGAAATAGTGGATCTTTTCTTGAAATGGTCAAAAAAGTACCCCACTACTTGATACTAAGCTGCTAAAGCACTCTACAAACCTTCTCAAGCATGGTCCAGAATCGCAGAACAGTCACCACACATCTGTCGCAGGCAAACTCACCTTGGTGCCACATGATGGACGAATTGTTAATCACGCCATCTGCCTTACAGGATTCGCAGCCACTGACAAAATGGCACCATCCTTTTCTGTATCGGTGGCCTCGCCATTAACAGGCCCATTGCAACAGGGCCAACAAGTGTAAGCCTCAGCTGCCTCCTCCCTGAAAGCTATCTGTGCAACATTCTTCAGATTAATGCTAACAAAAGAAGACTTCACTGCTATGATACAAGAAATTAAGGACGCAATCAAACATGAAATAACTGACATCCAGTCAGTAGGGTTGGTTACCCGTGTGACACTCTTGTAAAAGGTCTCAAAGCAGCAAGATAACAGACAGCAGCAGGCAGAAAATGGTAATAACGAGACAGGGCCAGGCGGTGCTGGAGCTCAGAAGACACCTCAAGGACTTTAGTAATAGAGGATGGAGGACTAACATCTGCATCTGTGGGTTAGCGCAGTCAGAGCAACCAGAGTCAGTAACGGATATTCTATGAAACTGTTAAATTTTGTACTGAACAACGAGGTCCCAGACGACATCAAGCTGTATTCAGTGCACAGAGCACTGAGAAAGATTAGGTCTTGAAATTCCCCACGAGATATTATCTGTTTCCAGGTAAGGGAATGCATAATGGGGGCAGAAAGATACCAACAGACATGGCAATTTAGGGGTTCCACAGTGTCATTTTACCAAGACCTCGCCACACTATCTTAGGGTTACCACCATTTATGGGATAGAGGGACACTATAAAGATGGGACTTCCACTTCTCCTTTTAGCTAAAAAATTTAACACATGGCATAACCTCAGATGGCCAGATGATGTTGGACGACTTTTAGAAGCATTGTTGCTGTCGTAAGTGTTAATTACACATTGGATCTCACACCCAAATCCCTGGGATCAGGCTCCACTACCAACAAGAGCCAGGAAGCCCATTCTATTCTCCCATAATTCCTATTTAAAGTCCACCAACAGCACTGGCAGCCACATCAAAGCTTTAGACCACGCAGTGGATGCTGTGAAACAGCAAAACTTGGGTTTCCAAAACAAATTCAATGTAATTCGGTGAAACGAGTCATCACGCCTTCTGACCTCATCACGTACACTGGCCGCATAGCCCCGCCTCCTGGAAGAGAACGAGCGAGAAATACACGATTCCTGAGCCTGTTAAACAGCTGGCAGTTGGACACAGGACTGAGAGGAGTTCGTATTGGAGAGGTCTGATCATAAACTAGAGGGTGCTGCCTGCCTGTGATTTTTATATTGTTCTAATAAAATATTTGAAGTACTACACCGTCTCCAGTCACCGTATGCTTATTTTGATAAGCTTTCAAAGTTAGAGAACTTATCTGCTCTACGTTTGTGAGTGTTCCTTTTCCCCTTCTTCTTTTCCTTTTTATATCTGTTTTACAAAATTACCCAATGCATGGTTTCTTTTTCTTTCCTTTATATGTTTTACTCCCTAAGGATTGTCTGGCAATATATATGCTGATTACTTAACTTATACGTGCAAAAGCATACCTGCGTTATATATATATTATATGTGAGTATTATGGTTTTTTGTGTAGGTGCACAACTATAGTAGCACTTTATGTTATGTTAGGGACAAAGGTTTAAAAATAATATCAGGAAGTATTACTTTACTGAGAGGGTAGTGGATGCATGGAATAGCCTTCCAGCTGAAGTGGTAGAGGTTAACACAGTAAAGGAGTTTAAGCATGCGTGGGATAGGCATAAGGCTAACCTAACTATAAGATAATGCTAGGGACTAATGAAAGTATTTAGAAAACTGGGCAGACTAGATGGGCCGAATGGTTCTTATCTGCCGTCACATTCTATGTTTCTATGTTTCTATGTTGGCACTGTAATTCACTCTAAGATAGTTTTTTTCTGCACAGTTATAATATATGCACTTTGGTATACAAAGAGTGACTAAAGTAGCTTTAGTAATATTTTGTGTTGTTAATATCTTAAAGACACAGCACACTTTATTGTTTTTTTTAGATTGCCCATACCATACCACTCTCACATTGCAGCCATAGATACAAATACACTAATACAAGCACACATATACACACAGAGACACACATACTGATGAAATCAAGCATACTGTCACGATGTGGATCTGGCTGTGTGTATTTCTGAGTGTCTCTGGCATTGTCTACCTGTGTATGTGCCTGAAAGTGTGTGTCTGAGGTGCAATTGCAGTGTGGAGACCGGAACAGTCAGGGCTGAAACTGTAATTAAAAGGATTTTTTTGCAAATGGTAGGATGGGAGATGTTAGTAGCAACCTAAATGTTTAGTAGCGTTAACATGTTTGCATTCCTAAAGCTATAGTGTTTCTGTAAAACTTTATATATTTATACTGCTGTTTTTCTATTTTCTCTTAAATATAATTCATGAAATTGACTACAAGTACTTTGGTGATTATTATTGGCACATCACACAACATCTCACAGTTTTATGCAGTACTGTACTTGGTACATGAGAGAACACTCTATAATGTTTAATTTATTATTAATTTAGTGAAATGGCACACTTTTATTAAGGATGTGAGAATGTGTCATATGCAGATATGTTAATGGAATTCTCAATGTACTTTATAAGAATTATGCCATACAGTTATAAATATTTTTGTATGTTTTCAGTGCGTCATATATCCTGTAGACTAGGGATGTGGTGTGAGGGTCTAGAACCATCTGAGGGGCTTGTTCAAAGAAATATACAGGTAAGACATTCCTGCTGACCTTCCCCTACCATCTTTTAAATTTTTAACTATATGCTAATGCTGGAAACAGTGTGATTCTCGTTTGCAGTTAGCCTACCTTCAAATTCAAAGATATTATTATTATTTATTATTATTATTGCCATTTATATAGCGCCAACAGATTCCGTAGCGCTTTACAATATTTTGAGAGGGGGGGATGTAACAATAAATAAGACAATTACAAGAAAACTTACAGGAATAATAGGTTGAAGAGGACCCTGCTCAAATGAGCTTACAGTAGTTCTAGCGCCACGCAGGACTCCAACTACTTAAGATAAAAGGTACAAAGATCACAGCTTGCATCATTTAAGAATGGATGATGACCAGATTGGCGGGAGTGTGATCTATGAGCCACTGACAGTGTAAAACAGTTTGGCCTGAATTCGATGCGGACGCATCAGTCTAGACGAGTGGTGTTTGACTTTCACTTTGACTCAAGTGCCTTGTCTGTTGAGCGTGAAATCTCTTTGGTGCATCATTATAGATAAGTGCCCATATTATGATGCAGATATCTGAAATGTTGGTCAAATCCTGGTGTACATGTGGGTGCATCAATAATAGAATATGATCTAACACAGGGCTCGACTGGCAACTAGAAATTTTGACAAAGGCCTGGGATGTCAGCCCTAACTCCTTAGTGACCAGACCGCTTTTCAATTTTCTTACCGTTTGGGACCGGGGTTGTTTTTACATTTCTGCAGTGTTTGTGTTTAGCTCTAATTTTCCTCTTACTCGTTTACTGTACCCACACATATTATATACCGTTTTTCTCGCCATGAAATGGTCTTTCTAAAGATACCATTATTTTCATCATATCATCTCATTTACTATAAATAAAAATTATAAAATATGATGAAAAAATGTAAAAACCCCACTTTTTCTAACTGTGACACATCTACAACCGCCAAAAAACACCCATGATAAATAGTTTCTCAATTTTGTCCTGAGTTTAGAAATACCCAATGTTAACATGTTCTTAGCTTTTATTTCGCAAGTTATAGGGCAATAAGTACAAGTAGCACTTTGATATTTCCAAATCATTTTTTGTTTTCTCTGACAATGCAGTGATTACATTGAAAGGTCTGCAGGTACAGGCTATAGACACCAGAACAACTACATTAAGCTGTAGTGGTTCTGGTGTCTATAATGTCCCTTAAGAATTGCATTTTTCTCGTTGAAAATTAGAGGAACACTGTAGACACCCAGACCACTTCAGCTCATTGAAGTGGTCTGGGTGAACACTCCCATCACCCTTAACCCTATAGTGGTAATTATTGCAGTTTTTATAAACTACAATAATTACCTGCTAGGGTTAACTCCTTCTCCAGACAGCCACTAGAGGAACTTCCGGTTGCTTAGACGACTTTTGGACGCTGGACGTCCTTATGCCAGGCATGAGGACTTCCAGCATTGAATAATGCTTTCCTATGGGGGAATCCTAATGTGCGCGCGGCTATTGCAGCGCATGCGCATTAGGTCTCCACCACCGGTGGATGTCGGCAAGGGAGGAGCATGGGCGGAGCTGAGCCTACGCCGAGGGACATTTGTGCTGCACCCAGGTAAGTGACAGAAGAGGTTATTAACCCACAGGGGTGGGCCTTCACAAAGAGGGAAGCTATAGCGCCAGGAAAATTAGTTTGTTTTCCTGACACTATAGTTTCCCTTTGAATTTAAAATTAGTTTAAAAAAAAAAACTGGTTTCTAACTTTCTTAGCTGGCTCCTAGACTCCAAACAAATTTGTTAAAATCTAACATTACCAGACTTATATGCAGATGTGTCAATATTAGAAGTGGACCTTGCATTACCCCACCAACCTAACCTTTCCTAGAGGTTCCCCTAGGTTTAAAGATGACTTATTTTCCTGAAAATAACAATAGTTTTTTTCTGAAGTAAAGGTTTTGTTCCATAGCTGTCAGCACTTTCCTCTTTTTCATTCAATGAGAGTTATTCGCTGCTGCCACACTCTCTGCCTGCGAAGATATCATCATGCATTATGACATATTACAATGATGTCACACAGAGAAAGAATGGATTAGAGAAATGCATACAGGACTAAACTCTACATAGTTATATAGGCGGAAAACAAATCCCATCCTTCAAGTTCAAAATAAAACAAATTAGGTGTGTTTTATTCCACTTTACCATAAACACACCCACACACAGTGGTACTACACTAATGTAAATGATGCAGCTTCCCAGGCTTTTTTTTCCCAATTTCTCAAGCCTTATTAAACAATAAGATACACACAATATTTGGGATTCAGCAACACATCTGTAAAGGGATAAAAATAAATCATAAAGTGAAGTACAGTAAAATCACAGTTAACTCAGTGCTCCAGAAATGAACTCACATGAAATATAAGAGTCTGGCACCTCCCCTGATCAAGTCTGGGCGGGTATCACCTTCTTGACCTCCTTCAACTAATTATATGGTTCAGAAAAAAAATGTTGTAAAATCTCCACCTTTTCTTCAAAAACAAAACCCAAATAATACAAATCAAATAAATAAATAAAATGTCCAATGCGCTTCCTTTCACAACAGTGGACTTCCTCAGGCACAGTAAAATATATTAAAAACATACAGCAAACACCCTTAGGTGAAAATGCAGCCTCCTTCAAGTTCAGCCTTTATCACATCAGCTTTTGCTGTTGATTCAAAAGAAGGCAAAAAAAAAAAAAACAGTTTGAAGCTCTTCCAAGTTTGCATCAAACTAGAAATCAAAATTCATTCTTGACCCCATAATGGCACTCCAATCAATAAGCTGTTACCTCATGTAATAAACATTATATTACTGATTAATATGTTTTTGCAAGTATTCACCCAGTAGCTGTTTAAACAAAACTCTGATAAAACCACTTTTTCACATCCTTATTGTTCTTACTGTGAAGAACTGTTTCCTCTGTAGACTGAATCTCCTTTGTTCGTGCCCATGTGTAGTCCTAGTTATGAATTCATTTCTGTGCTCCTCCAATCAAATTCCACTCGGTTCCGGTGGAGGAAGCCATTCTAGTGCCTGTCAGGAAGACAGCCACTAGTGGTGTATTTAACCCTGCAGTGTGAACATTGCAGTTTCTAGAAAATTGCAGTATTTTACATTCCAGGGTTAAAATGACACGCTAGCTAGAGGATCCTCAGCAAGGTGAGAGGCAGTAGTCTAACAAAGGTAAAGACAGAGTGATAGGAAGAGGCATATTAACATAAAGCAGGAACTACGAAGTAAAAGGACAAAACTGAGAAAGACTACAGGCCAGGAGGGGGAAAAAATAAAAACACACAATACTAGACATTGGCAAGATTCATTCGCACACAAAAAAAACAGTGTCAGAAACAAGCCAGTGACTGGTACACAGGATGGGAAGTCAGCCAGGCCAGGAAATGGTACAAGAAATCAGGCAGAAGGCAAGCAGGCAGAGTCAAGTACACAAGGGCAGGAGAGAAAAACGTAGTCAGGTAAGCTGGGTCAAAATAACAGCAAAAGAGTATCTTTAGAGCAAACTATCACTAAAGATACAGGAACCATGAAAAGGCCCAGAGCAGCCAGAAAGCCCTCCTTAAGTAGGGAGGTCTTGTACTTGATTGGCTCTTGCTTGCTGGAACAATCAAATCAGAAAAGTAGTATCTGCCCTACAAAAACAAGCAAATATAAATATTGGGTCAGAAGTAAAAAAGACAACTGTCTGGAATTGTCCCTGGATACAAGGTTCCACAGTGGTACAGCATGCAGTGCACAGCAGTAGGAATTAAAAGCCAGGAGATCAAGTCCCACCAGGGGTATGTTTCCTAAAATCAACCCCTAAAGAACTCCCACTGGGTGTTTCCTGCCAGGCTTGGTAGAAATCAAGTTTTGAAACGTTTTGCCTAGGAGGAGGGCATGAACATGCGCAGGAGTCCAAGATGTCTCCTCTGGGCCATACCCCTTGTATTGTATAAGATATTGCAACCCGCCCCTGGAAACATAAGAGTCGACAATCTCCCGAACTGAGTTTCCTCATGGTCATCAACAAGGACCAGAGTGGGAGTTGAAAGAGTTAGTGAATTTATTGCAAACCAAGGGTTAATTAAAAAAAAAAATAATTTTTGATTTTTGTTGTGCAAAGGTTAGACATGTACGGTTGCAATGCCACAACAGCTATTGCGAACTTAATCAAGAGACATATGAATACAATTGTTGGCATTTGATGACACTGCCAAGTTTTGTTCAGGTATATATTAAGACAGTACAAGCTTGTCATGAACTTACTACTACACACATATATAATAAGTTTAAAATTTAACTGAGTGTACAACTATACTTTATTGCTATGAGATGCCTCCTATGTGGATCTTACTCATGCTATATACACTCTATTCATTACTCTAGGAGCTCGTAGGATGCATTCCTTCCAGGGGTTAGTTGCTTAACTAACTAAACAGGGAGCCTAGCCAAGTGTGAATACTCGTCTGTGTATTCTAGCCTTGTTAAGATATAGGTCGGTGTATAACTAGAGATTCAAAACCACAATAATCAACATCAACTTACAAGCTGCAAAATTATAGTACTAAGTGTAGGAATATGAAATAGTTAACTTTTATTGCCCATATGTATTGTATGCTTAGATAAGGTTTATAATCATTATTGCTGACTGAAAGGATATGAAACAGTTAAACTCTTTTTGCTTTGTATGCTTTAAAATAACGTATGACATAATTATGCTAACTGTGGCAGACTTAAACAATAGGGTCTTCCTTCTAGATGATGTGCGACATTGCTCAATCTCAGGATGTTCTTGCCCAGTTCGATCTCAGGATATTCTTGCCCAGACTTTATTCAAATGCTTATCTTTCTATTGTCAGACTAGTATGTACTATTTATTACAAGGAAACGATAAATCTCACTGCTTATGTGACAAACTGTGTATAAATGCTCGCTTCAAAATAATACACACCGAGAAATCTTGTCAAAGCATCCTGTTGTCCGTGTCTTTAATGCTGGCAATGATTCTTCAGTAACGTTGATTATGGTGACCGAGGGATCGAGAACCGAGGGGAATTGAGTCCATTACAGCATTAACCCTTTTAGCTTGGTGTCTAGAAGTGGGATGGATCAGCAAAACCATTGCGGTGAGTAGCCTTTTTGTGTCTTATTGACGCTGATTGTCTATGACCCCCCTTTGGTTCAGTAAGTCTGTATCCAGTAAGATAGGAAAGGTATAAGGACTGCCCTGTGTGTTTGTTGCAAAGGATCCATACTATAATTATGATTTTTGTTTGAATAAAACAGAGCAACATTTACATTTTCAGCGGTCCAACACATGCTTCATTTTGCGCTGTAAGCTAACCTTTTTTTATTGCTACAGATGCTTTAAATGATCCAGTGTAATAACTACTGCATATGTTTTGTGTTTTCTATGTCTCACATTATATGTGTTATTTTAAATTGTTGTATATAGCCTGGATCAGAAATCATGGACAAAGGTTTCTACCTGTTTTACTAAGGCTTTTGGAGACTGACCGGTCTAAGGTTTGCCATGCCTTTTAACATGGTATAGTTTAAAAAAATGTTTTAAGTCTCTGAGAGTTCTGAATGATTCTGGTGAAACCATGTCTGTGTAATCTGGTCCAGATGTTTGTTCAATTTCTATAAGATTTAAGTTGATGCAGCATCATCTCAGATTAGTTAATGGAAGTTTTATACAAATATTTGAGTTATGAGCACGCTATATAAATGGATCCTTTCTTTATATACAATACTATAGTAGATTAAAGTAATGAAGTTAATTAAGAAAATGTATACATAAGAATCCCTTAAATAAATTTAATACAAACTAAAATTGGTATACCATACAATAATATGTTCTGATTACAGCTGTTAACTGTTTATTCTGTGTAAATGGTGATTGTGATAATGTGTGCAGCTTAACTGGAAAGTGGTTTAATTTATATGTTGCTGTATTGTTTTAAATTATATGTGAATCAGTTTGTCTCAGTCTAGTGATACTGATAAGAATGCCAGCCAAATAACTTAGCAAATAACTGTTTTATTAGCTGTTGAATAGTAGCGTTTTGGCCAGGAGTAGTTGGAGTTGTAGTAGTTCTATCAGCTCAGAGAGGCTCTGTGTTGTGGTCTGGTATAGCTATATGGGAATGGAGATTTGGAGGTGTTAGTTTAAGATTTCTTTCATATTGTGTCTATCCGTGTTTCCTAGGAGGGAGACAGAGTGTGTAGTTGTGTGCCTATGAATGTGATTTCTGTATTGGCATATCCGCTGGGTACCACCCAGTATGTGTTTCTACTATGACTGTTTTGTGAGATGACGTGTAATATTACATTGGATGCTGAGTATATATGGTTTGAAATGAATTGGTGTTTATGAGCTTAGTACTTCAGTGGGATGTGCTAAAATGTGGGACAAGGTGGAAGCTGAAATGTTGAGATTATGGAAGAATAAGCAGTCTATATTCACTGCTTTGGCATGTAAGCAAGGTGCAAAGGAAGAGATTGGTAATATTATTTTTGTAAAGAGATTTTACAAGTGTTGGAAGGATGAGGCAGGTCTGAAGTCTGGAGATGATATGGTTCTCTTTAAAATACAGTCATGCCTTGGTAATATGTTGCCACAGTATTCTTTACTTGTGAAACAATTGATTTCAGAGTGGGCCAATTTGGTTATAGAAAAGGAAAATGCAGGTTGTTTTGACTTAAGAAAAGATTCAGGAAGTAAGGTTTCTTATTATGCTCAGGGATTGCAACACTGTCCACCTACACAGGCCCGAGAAAGAGGATGGGATGGAGCACATAGAGCCCGTGGAAGGGGTGGTCAGAGAGGGGCAAGGGGATGGAGACAGGGAAATCAGGATTATAGGGGCAGGGGTAACCACGGAGGAATAGACAGGAACACTTGTTTCAACTGTGGCCAGAATGGCCACTGGAGGAATGAGTGTCCACACCCCAGGAAACCCCAGCCACCCCAACAACCCCATAATTCTCAAAATACGCCCGGTAGACAAGAACAACACCAGGCCCACTCCCAACACCACTGGCCAGCATATCGCTTAGTTCAGGACTTTAGAGCCCTGAATAGTTTAATTGTGCCCATTGCACTCATTGTCCCTGATGTGACATCCCTCATTACAGCCATTCAACATGATGCCATTTGCTTCACTGTCATTGATTTAAGTAATGCATTTTTTTCTATACCTATTGATCAAGAGACACAGCTACTTATGGTCTTTACTTTTTGAAGGCTGTCAGTATACCTGGACACATTTACCCAAGGCTATGTGGATTCCCCAGCCGTTTATTCGCTGGTACTCCAACATACTCTAAAAAACATGGACCCCCGGTCATGGTTTCGTCCTTTTGCAAAATGTTGATGATTTGTTGTTATGTAGCCCTAGCTATGAGGCAAGCACTGTGGATACTGTCGGTTTGCTCAAACACTTAGCAACTGTGGGTCACAAGGTTGTAAAACACAAAATGCAATTGTGTAAATCAAAGGTTGATTACTTAGGTTTTGTTCTGGCTTCAGGCACCAGACAATTGAGTCCAAAACGTATTGAGGTCATTCAGAGGATTCCTACACCCACTACTCGGAAGGAGTTGCTCACCTTCCTCGGCATGATTAATTACTGCCACCAATGGATCCCTGAATGCTCCCATTATGACTCAATCCTAAGGGAGGCTGTACGTTCTGACAGCCCTGAAAATGTCTGCTGGTCACCAGACATGCTAGCTGCGTATATTGCCCTCAAAGTTGCTATTGTGCAAGCCCCGGCAAGACTACCTGTGTATTGTAAACCATTTCATTTGTATGCTCGGGACAACTGTAGAACCATGGCCGCGATCTGTGCACAAGAGCACGGAGGCGGCATGCGTCCCATAGCATTCTTTTCCAAAGTAGTTCCAGCTCCTTTACAGGGTATGCCGGCAACGCAATCTGACTTTGATTTTTGGATTAAACAAGGTTTAGAGAAAGATCAGAATGATCTGTTCTCTAAAGAGTGGAGAATAGGCATACCTGAAGCCAGCTGCTTTAGTTTCATTAGTCAGGCACATGGTCCCGGTCACAAAAGCATAGCAAGCACCACCCAATTCCTCATGAATTCATTTTATATTAGGAATCTCAGGCAGCATGTACAGTCTTTTGTAAGATCATGTGAACCATGTATGAGAACATATCCTAATATTCCACACAAATCACAGCACGAACATTTGCCCCCTCCAGCTGCTCCTTTTACACACTTACAGATTGATTTTACTCATGTACCCAAATTGGTAAGAAACAGCAATACTTACTGGTCATAGTTGATCAGTTTAGTAAATAGCCAGAGGCCTTTGTGACATCTAGGGAAGATGCTAGGACTGTAGTGAAGATTCTCGCTACTGAAATTATTCCCAGGTATGGCTGCCCTCTGCAGATTAACTCTGATAATGGCCCGGCTTTTGCCAGTAAGGTTACCCAGGAACTTGCTAAATGTTTGCAAGTTACCTGGAAGTTTCATATACCCTATCATCCACAGAGTTAAGGGGTAGTTGAAAGGATGAATAGGACTATTAAGGATGAAGCTTATGAAAGCTTCTGCAGGAACATGGGTAAATTGGACAAAATATCTTCCAGCGATTTTAGCTGAGATAAGAATGACTCCCCACAAGGTGATTAAATAATCTCCATTTGAGATTTTGATGGGACAACCTTTTCCCACACCCTGGGCCAGGAAACCACTTGTTATAATGTCTGGGGATTTACAGCTAATACAAGAACAATATGTACAGGAATTGTTGATAAAACTGAATGGTATATATGGCAATGTTTCTTCGCAGTTTTCCCTTCCCTTCACAGGAACCTACTCATCCATACCAGCCCGGTGACAAGGTGTATATCCGTTAGCTGAACAGGACCAAGGAAGGAGGATACCCTTTTGGACCACCTGCTACTGTGATTGCTGTACCCAGAACCGCTGTCCTCACAGATTCCCACGACATCTGGATTCACGCACCCCGAGTGAAGTTGTGTCCAAAGAGGGGAACCAAGGGAGACAACACCACTCCTCGCTCGGAAACAGAAGAATTTCCCCTTAGCGAAGCATCATGGCTTTCATATCGGCATCATATCGTAGATTGAGATGATCATACGAACCTGAGACCAAGATTATGTTGTGCGCTATGCTTTCTGGAGTTGTTATACTCCCTCTGATATTGTTCCTTGAATGCCGCTATGAGTAAAAGTCAATGAGAAGTTTGAAACCTGTTTGTTTCTGGAGAAAAGACTCTGACACGATGAACAATTCTTCAATACCCACAGCCCAATTAGGCCTTAGCCCCTCATCTAGCATTCGTCACACACGCTCCCTCAAGAACCTTTCTCCACCACCTTTCTATCAGCATGTAATATGCAATCACTCATTCATTGAACGCAGTTGGATGAATTGGACAAATAATAACCCTTATAAGTACCAGTTACCCATATGGAATGTGTCCACAGCTAATAAAACTGATGCATTATGTTTGTTTGAAGGTTCACGGAAAATTGTTAGATCTTGTAACGCAGAAATGTGCACAGTTAAGGTTGCTAATTACACTAGTATCTGTGCCACCTTATTTAATATAAATTCTGATGGTAAGTAAAAAACCACCTAAACAGGTTTGGGATATATATTATAAGAAAATTAGTAAGATTGCATATCAATGTAAACAGACAGGCCTTATTACTTTTAATAATGATTATATAACTGGTACCATTAATTGGAGAAGGGGACAAATGTTAGTCATTATGAACGACACTGCAATTGAGAACTATACACTACCTTATATTTTTACACCTTATTATTGTCCTTTATCCTCTACCATAGAACCAAAAGTCAACAACGACACACACACACCTATTCCGTCCACATGTGTTAATACAACTGCCTTTTTACAAGCTGTACATGTGTCATTAAAAATCACTACTCCTGTTGTAACATTATGTAACACCGCAAACAAAAGGCAGAAAAGGCAATGATATGACACACTGTTAGGAGGTATGGGTATACTAAATAGTAAAGACATGGAGACCCTCAAGAATAAGTTAAACACGGCCAGCATGCATATAGGGACTGGTTTTCATGCTACTGCAAACTGAGCTCCAACTGTTGTTAAATCGCAGGTTACAGGATTAGATTTAGATAAATCAATGTATAACTATTTAAGTAATTTAACTGTTGCAACTATGAAATTCACTACAGGTCAAAGTAACTGGAGTACTTGTGCCATCAGGTATTTATGGATGCAACAACAAGGATTGGCATTAGAAGACAGACTAATGATTCCTAAACTAGAGAAGATTAGAGGGATGCTTAACCTCACAGATAATGAGTGGTTACTTCTAAAAACCCAATCCACTAAATGCAATGAATGGTTAACTGGTAATGTTTCACATTTTTCATGCTCATGCTATTTTACACTATATCATACATCATCAAAGGATGTTAAATTAGCTTGTCAATTTAACACATTACCAGTACCAGTTTATGATCTCTTTGCCATGAATTTAACCTGGTGGGCACCCACATACACAGGGGACTATATTTTTTCCAAAAGATAACACACCCAGGTAGCCACACATATCCTAAAAGGAGAACTCCTGAAGGCGAGTTCACAAATTCAGAATGATTTAGCCCATCATTGGTACAATGCTTTTAATGGTTGGTCCCCTACTGGATCCCAGATAATGAAATCATTCTTCTATTCTCTTGTTATTATAGTCCTGATTTTATTGTGTATGATTTTATATAACTGCCACCTTACGTGTATATTGAGGAAGAGAACACAGAAATGAATCCATAATGCAGAACAGAAACAATTGGAAATTCTCATCTCTGCCACTGGAGGGTATCAACCCACCTTTAAAACTGGGCCTTAGGAATTACCACATGGGAATCGAGGTGAAGAAATTTATGAAAGTCCCGCAGGGAGTGACTAGCACCCCTGAAAATACCATGTGGAAGTTTCTCTGTCCTGGGAAGATTTTATCGATAAGATGAGCAAATTAATTGCTCAAAGAGGGGGTTGTAGGAATATAAAATAGTTAACTTTTCTTGTCCATATGTATTTTATGCTTAGATAAGGTTTATAATCATTATTGCTGACTGAAAGGATATGAAACAGTTAAACTCTTTTTGCTTTGTATGCTTTAAAATAACGTATGGCATAATTATGCTAACTGTGGCAGACTTAAACAATAGGGTCTTCCTTCTCAGGATGTTCTTGCCCAGTTCGATCTCAGGATATTCTTGCCCAGACTTTATTCAAATGCTTATCTTTCTATTGTCAGACTAGTATGTACTATTAATTACAAGGAAACGATAAATCTCACTGCTTATGTGACAAACTGTGTATAAATGCTCGCTGCAAAATAATACACACCGAGAAATCTTGTCAAAGCATCCTGTTGTCCATGTCTTTAATGCTGACAATGATTCTCCATCAACGTTGATTATGGTGACCGAGGGATCGAGAACCGAGGGGAGTTGAGTCCATTACAGCATTAACCCTTTCACTAAGAACCACTGGGTATGAAGATACACGAGGGAACTGCTTTTGGTTGTCGACTAGCTAAGTCTATGCCTAGCATATAATGTACTGTGCCCCGGTGGTTATGGTCGTCTGTGCCAGGCCTAACTGCAAAACCCCCAACCTAAGCCAAAATGCAGTCCAAAGTACTTGCATCCCCGGTCTCTTGTCGTTCGGCAGACTTGGCTTGGTGTTGGGTCTGAGTAGTAGTCTTCTGTCGTGCTCGCTGAGGAAGAGCCTTCCGAGGGTGCAGGCTGTGGGGGTGACCCATTATGGTCACAGCCGGATCGTGTCGTTGAAATTGGCACTGTTGTGGAGGCTCCCGCCTTTGTCTCCTCACCATCCCTGCCGCTTCAGGGTCTCGCCCCGCCAATTGTGGCGTGGCTGTGCCTCACAGTGGGTCTGGCTTGGGTGATGCTGAAGGGAGATATCCCTATGGTCGTAGCTGAGCTCGGGCAATGGTAAGCCGGGGGCTCCCCTTGGTTTGAGGGCGTCGGGCTGGCTTCAACTCTGAGAGGGCCTTGCGCCTGGAGGAAGATTGAGTGGCCTCTGGCACAGCTTGGTTCTCCAGAGCGGTAAGGGAGGTCTGCTGGTGCGCACAGCTTTGTATCCGGAGCTACAAGGCTTGGCATATCCTCTTGAATTTGGCCTTGAAGGTCTCTCTCTATGACAGGCGCTCAAGACTTGCGTGGGCTTGTTAGGTGACCACGCTGTTTTAGATTTGCCGAGTTTTCTTGCTGACCCTGCAGAGATGTAGGTACACCCAGAGGGGACGGGGATATCCCCCTCCGGTCCAAGGGGGGGACAGGGCTGCTTGAGCTCCTTTGGTAGGCTTAAGCCCCGAGCCGGGAGATCGTCTGTCTCTCCAAACAACCGGACAGTCAGCCTCATTAGGCCGCAGGCTAGGGCACGACGTGCCTCCATCAGGGCACCTAGTTTTAGGCTTAGTATGTAGTCTGGTATCGTAAGGGTGGTCCCCGGTAGCTTAGGGTCGTATCCCACTGGTTTAGCCAAGGTTTTTCAACCGTTTTAGTATAGGTTTGCAGGAGCTAGCAAAACACACGTCTGGCCATCTTGGCTGTCAGGCCCCACTTCCCCCAATCATGAAACTTTTTGACTCAGAGAGGGACGTGGACATCTTTTGCAGGCGTCCAAGATGTCTCTTCTGGCCCATACCACCAGAGTCAACAATCTCCTGAACTTGGTATTCCAAGCGAGATCTGGCACAGAGAAAGGGATTTTTTTGCAAACCAATAAAGCAAGACATGAAAAGTGTTGAGTATGTTCTTAGACACCTGGATTTACACTCCTGATGATGCCGTATGGGCCAATATGTATGGGAGCCAGTTTTGGAGCTTAATTTTCCAAATGGACAACCAGAATATCTTCAACCGGGAACAAAGGTGCCTATGGTCAGCATGTCACTTTTGGATAAGGACCGAACGTTCCAGGACGTCCTTAACTTTTATGCAAAGGGACCGGAGTTGAGTGCTTGTCCAAGGTGGGAATTCCAGATGGATATCCTCCCTCAGGAAGAACTGTAGGGTAACACCCTTGATTTACGAAAAAGGACTATGCCCGGAGGCATCATTCCTGGCAAACTTGACCCAGGACAGCAAGTTGGACAAGTTGTGCTGGTTTTCTGAGACAAAACAACGGAGGTACTGCTCCAGAGACTAGTTACACCACAGTGGCAATGGCAACTTGGGGAGTGGAATAAAGTGCACCATTTTGGAAAACCTGTGAGCAACCATGAGGATTGCAGTAAAGCCCTTGGATGGAAGCATGTCTTCAATAAAGTACATGGAAAGGTGGGACCAAGGAGGTTCGGGTATTGGCAGATGGGAGAGAAGGTCACAATATAATGTGTGAGCAGTCTCTGAAGCATCTACCTTGGTTTGGGGTGTACCAAGATAGGGGCTGACACAAAAGCTTTTTTAAGGATTTTGAATGTTTCAAGGGCAGGCAGAGTCCAATTGATAGTGACAGCTCCATTTCTAGTCAAGGTCATAATGGGAGCCATTATGGAGGAACTATTACAAATGAATCTCCTATAGTAGTTCACAAATCTGATGAACCACTGGACAGCTCTAAGGCCATGGGGAAGCCATCTATTTGCTATCACTGATAACTTCTAGGGGTCCATCTGGAACCCAGATAAGGAGATTATGTATCCTTAAAAGGGTACCTGGACTCTATCAAAAATGCATTTCTCTAGCTTACAATAGAGACCATTATCTAGCAACCTGTTAAGGACAAGGCATGCCTGAGAGTGGTGAGTTTCTAAATCAGGAGTAAAAAAATAGAATATTGTCCAAATATGCAATAATAAATGCCTGGAGAAAGTCTTTAAGGACATCATTGATGAATTACTGGAAGACAACACGGGCATTGCACACACCGAAGGGCATGACAGTATATTCGTAGTGACTGCTACGAGCATTATAAGCCATCTTTTACTCATTACCCTGATTAATCTCACCTGGTTGTAAACTCCTCTGAGATCCAGCTTGGTAAAAATTTTAGAGCCCTTGATCCTGTCAAACAGCTCGGTAATGAGGGGAATTGGATACGCATTTTGTTTACAGTAATGTTATTGAGCCCATGGTTGTAAATACAAGGTCTCAATTCCCGCCCTTTCTTTTCAATGAGAAATAATGCAGCCCCCACCAGGTAGGGTGATTTATGGATAAATTCCATGGCTAGAGCCTCTGAAATATAGTCCTTCATGGCTTTAGCATAGGCAGCAGACAAAGGATAGATTATGCCCCTAGGAGGACTAGTACTAGACAGGAGGTCAATGGCACAATCGTAGGGACGATGAGGAGGAAGCTTATCAGTCTCTACTTTGTCAAAAACTCTAACCAGGTCAGCATAAGGGGCTGTGATGACAGGTTAGTTATCTGTATAGACCAATAATACTGGCTGAACTGAACTTAGAGAGGAATTCCGGCAACTTGGACCCCAAGAAGTTCTCTCTCACTCCTTCCAGTTGATAGTGGCTAATAGCCAAGGAAACCCCAAGACCAATTTTTTATAGAATTTGTTATCTCCAAATATATACACACCATAAATAATAATACTTCCTGGTGTGCTCCTAAATTATCTTAAAGCTGTAATTTCCCCACTATTTAGGTTATTATGCTTAGGATTCGTCGTACATAATTGCATAAAAGCATTTGTTAAGGTTAACTTCCTACAAATTTAAGATCTTTAAAGCGGCACTGTCATGGCACATACGTTTTTCTTTTTTAAAGCCCTCCCTACATTTTATTGTCCCTATAGTCCCCTCCAAATGCCTCTAGATCCCCCATTTAACCTCTTTTACTGTTTAATTTCTTCTCTGAATCCTAAGCGCCGCTATCTTAGTGTTCCTGGATGACCGTAGGACCTTCATCTTCCCATATTAACTGTGAAATCTCCACGCATGCCCACTTATAGACTTGGGTATTTGCTTTTGTCCAAATTTCGGACTTAAATTTAGGCTATTCGTCTATTCATCCGAAAGACGAATTAACTCATAGAAGTTGCAATTCACTCTTCAATCATTTTAGTTTATTACAAAGAGAGAGCTACCGGCTCGCGGCTCCCTCCTTATCATATTTAGAAATAGAAGCGTCAGGGAGCTGTTGTCCTCGCCACTTCGTAAATCCCCCAATGACATCCCTCACTCTATAAGAATAAAAAGGTATAAACAATATACCGGCAAGTGGAGCGCTATAATGAATATTAATATAAATAATGAGGGGGTATACTCACCCCTCCAACATAGTGATACAATGTGTCCAAATGTACATACAAAGTAAAACAACAAAAAGAGAGAATATAGTGCAGATGGTTTACAAAAATCAAAAATGAATAATAGTAGCAATTGGTTGAAACCACTCACGTGGGTTGGAGCCTATAAGCTATTGGCTCCGTAAGTGACTCCTTTTTGCTCTTGAGGCAGCAACACACCCCTTTATTCCAAACGATGTTCTCCCGAAGATATGGAACAAGCAGAGAGAGAGAACCTCATAGGTGGTATTGTACAGATAGTGTATACAAAATAGTGAGATAGTAATTGTTATGCTCACCTTAGACAGAGCCTTGAATTCCTGGCTCTGAGGTTTGTTGGCAATATGCTAATTTATTGGGATAGCATTCCCCACATAGTGTTCCTGGAGGCTAGAAAGGACTATATGGACTGATATAAAAAAATATCGATTTATTGTAGAGATAAAAAATAATAAAAACAATATTAAGACTTCTCAAAAGCATATAAGCTAAAAGGTAGAAAGTCCAAGTATAAAAGTCCAAAACTCCAGCTAAACGCGTTTCACTCTTGTATGAGCTTCCTCAGTAGCTGTGAAGTAGCCTCAGGAATCTTCCACTTTATAAGTGTTCTAAAGTTAATTCGGATCCTCCCTTTGGGGTCACAGGAAGTGTGATTATCCAATCATAAGGTCAGAGTCTCTTTCAAATTTCTTATACTGATCACCTGTAGTAAAAAAGCTTACATTGGCTGAATTGCCTGTCAATCAATTAAAAAACTTGATTAGAACGAATTCTATTGGTGGTTGGATGGGGCTTTCTTTTTCAAATTTCTTATATTGATCACCTGTGGTAAAAAAGCTTTTACCACAGGTGATCAATATAAGAAATTTGAAAAAGAAAGCCCCATCCAACCACCAATAGAATTCGTTCTAATCAAGTTTTTTAATTGATTGACAGGCAATTCAGCCAATGTAAGCTTTTTTACTACAGGTGATCAGTATAAGAAATTTGAAAGAGACTCTGACCTTATGATTGGATAATCACACTTCCTGTGACCCCAAAGGGAGGATCCAAATTAACTTTAGAACACTTATAAAGTGGAAGATTCCTGAGGCTACTTCACAGCTACTGAGGAAGCTCATACAAGAGTGAAACGCGTTTAGCTGGAGTTTTGGACTTTTATACTTGGACTTTCTACCTTTTAGCTTATATGCTTTTGAGAAGTCTTAATATTGTTTTTATTATTTTTTATCTCTACAATAAATCAATATTTTTTTATATCAGTCCATATAGTCCTTTCTAGCCTCCAGGAACACTATGTGGGGAATGCTATCCCAATAAATTAGCATATTGCCAACAAACCTCAGAGCCAGGAATTCAAGGCTCTGTCTAAGGTGAGCATAACAATTACTATCTCACTATTTTGTATACACTATCTGTACAATACCACCTATGAGGTTCTCTCTCTCTGCTTGTTCCATATCTTCGGGAGAACATCGTTTGGAATAAAGGGGTGTGTTGCTGCCTCAAGAGCAAAAAGGAGTCACTTACGGAGCCAATAGCTTATAGGCTCCAACCCACGTGAGTGGTTTCAACCAATTGCTACTATTATTCATTTTTGATTTTTGTAAACCATCTGCACTATATTCTCTCTTTTTGTTGTTTTACTTTGTATGTACATTTGGACACATTGTATCACTATGTTGGAGGGGTGAGTATACCCCCTCATTATTTATATTAATATTCATTATAGCGCTCCACTTGCCGGTATATTGTTTATACCTTTTTATTCTTATATTTTGCACTTTATTGTGGATTAAGGTATTCCACTTTTTGTGTTGAGCTGCTTTTATTCAGGCACTTTAGTATATCACTCACTATCTCAGTAAGGGATAGTTATTGTTTTCTCTGTGTGTTACATCCCTCACTCTGTGGGAGTAAATATGACCTCCATATTGGCATAAGTGCTGCAAATATGTGGCATGTCTACTAAACAGTGATAGCTCATACTGAAGAATACTGAACAGCTATTGCTTGCAGACTGAACTTGCAGGGCTTATAAAGCCTTCCCACGCCATGCAGATTGACTCAGAGCACTATGATTAGTTGACTTAATCTTGAGATTTACCTGTCAGAGCACTTTGATTTGTTGACTTAAGCCAACCAATCATAGCGTAATAAAATTCTGAACCGAAAGTAATGACCAAATTTCGCCCAAAAAAGAATAGACAAACTGTGGACATTCTGTTTGGACGAAGCAATAATTTTCCGAACCGAATGGCGCCCTAGACTACATGACACGATGTTCGGAAAGGGTGAATGTAGGCAATGCGAGAATACAGAGGAGGGATGAGTCTTATAGGAAAACTTTGTTAGACACAGGAAGTGGAGGGGACCATTGATTACTGGTGGCACGCGTGATTGTTCTTTTCCATAGATTCCAGCCTATTATGAAATAATGTGATATCTGAATGAATAGTGCCCAAGTATTCTGTGTTGTTTTTTCTTTTCTTTTTTTTTCCTTTAACTAGTGTGTTTAGTTAGCTTCCAAGTCATCGTCGTCTAACCTATATCAGAGAAGTCTCAACCCCATAGGAATCCCAGGCTTCCACAGTGGCTCCATTCGGGTGTATTTGTGAGTGTGTAATACATTCAGACCAGTTTAGGGTTATTTTCTGGGTTAGATCCTGATATTTTGGAATATTATGCGGGCAATCAATGTATTCGCTGCTATGAATATGTGAAACAGTAACCGACCTTAGAGTAGTCTTGTGGAAGCATAAATAAAAGGCAAATTCAGGTTTAAGTTCGAAGCTAGAAGCCCGTAAGGAGGACAATAGCCAAGCTACCCTCGCCCAAAATGGGATGATGAATGCGCACATCACCATATGTGATATATTGTGCCACTTCAGATCTAGATCTAATGTGTTAAAGCAGGGCGTAAAAAACTGGGCTAATTGGGCAGGTTCTTAATACCAGCAGTATAAAATTAGACACATTAATAGAAACCCAAGTTAACAATTTAATAATATAAAATGATTGCTCCCATTGAGTGGGAATGAAAGAATTTGCCCCAGAGCTTTGTACCATGCCTTGATATGCCAGGGGGTCAGTGCAGACGCCTCCCCATGTACAATATTATAACACAGAGAAATCACTCTTTTAATAGTACTCAATTGTAAACATGTTTTCTCCAAAGGAGAGAGACATGAGTCTCACAGCTGGAGGAATGTTAACTTTGGTATTGACCAAAAAGGAATAAAGTTGCAAATACAAGAAAATGGTGCTAAATAGTAACTAAAATTGCCCTTTCAAAGGCAGGTAAGGTCTTAATGAACATATCTGGAATAAATGATAGACAGTCGAATCAATGCTGCAGAACGAAGAGAAGATGTAGTTTTCACTAATTTGCCATGAGTACTTGTGGTTCACAAATGGTCCGTAGCAAGTGCCTGGGCAAAACATCTTTATTACCTGTCTGTATATTATACCTTGACCTCTCAGAGTACTACTACTTACCTGCATGAGACAGGTTGACTGATATCAATCAAAGAGAGTGATCCTTCATTGTTCACTGCATTAAAATGGGGCCCAAGCTGGTTGGTGATCCTGCTCTGCGGTCCTTCCCATGACCTTAAAGGGACACTATAGTCACCGGAACAACTAGCGGTGTCACAAGGGTTGGTGTCAACCGGTACGGTAACTCACGGTGTCACACCAACTCACTTAATAATGTGTTTGTTTTTTCTTTTTTTTACTAATGTAACTTGTAAATCATAACTCATATAAACCACTAAATGTAATGGCAATAGTGACACTAACAACTAGGAAAATTAAAATGACCTTAAAATTACAATATCATATAAAAAAAATAGAATTCAAAATAAAAGTTTTTACAAAATTATGTTTATTTTAACATAACATAACATTTAAAAAAAAATACAGGAACAAATACACAAGCATTTAGTGAATGTGGTGAAAGTAACATCGCCACTGGTTCTTGGAGGGGCCTGCTTGCCAGCCTCTTGCCCCAGTACTATGGCTACTTCGGTATTAGACCTTGGTTCAGGACTGTGGAAAGGTTTTGTTCCTGCCTTTTCTCTGTTATGGTTCGGTATATGGGGCTTACTGAACGGATTGTACTTATTCTGTTCGGTTACCGAAAAGTTGGACCACCCAAAACAGGTGCAGCCCAGTACCTCCCTGACTTATGTTTAACCACAGCGGTCTAAGTGGTTACCTGGGTGGCCATCGTTCTTATGTGTGAACACGTGGTGGCGGCATCCATCTTTAGCCACGAACACATACAGATGCCCGAACACCGCTGGGACTTCCATTTCTTCGTACGTTCGACTGTATTCACTTGAGAAGAGCGGCGTTCGGTGGAAACACACTCCCGAACAAGAGACACAGACTAAGTATACATACGAACTGGTTGCATTCGTATTTGTAGACCGACCGCAAGCCCTAATTCTCTGGAACTGTTTTAGGCATGGGATCATGCATGCGGTCGGTCAAACTATGACTTACAGGATATTTCTGAACCGATCTGGGTGATTTTTAGATATGTTGGTCACCCAGATCAGGGATAGTTTGGGGGTTTTGTAAATATTTATGTTTTCTGTGCCTGGAATATAATTGAGTTTACAATAGTGGATGACTCAATTATCTCCCAGGCACAGGGGAGGGATTATCTTATTATGTATGGGAGTGTGCTGGATCTGAGAGCCAATGCAATTGTGTATTTGTTTCTACTGTGGTTTACTCTCAGGTCTAGGGGGAGGGACCTGCATATAAGGCCAGTTGTGGCTACCATTAAACAAGTTCCTGCTTACCCTCAACATTGTGTCTCTTCTCATGTGTGAGGGTAACGGCTGTATCTACCCTTGGGATTGCTATATCACCATACTCCCCTGGGATTATAATCACTTCCTCTTGTAAGAGCAGCCTGCTACACTCTCTGGAGTAGGAGAGGTCTGCCCACTGGAAGCTGGATCCTAATCTTGGGTCCAGGGTGGGTGGAGGACGGCGAGACCCCATCCAAGCTGTAATGCTGGAAGTGGGGACTACGGTGCTGATGGTGTCTGGTGCGGTACTTGTGGTACTCAGTAAGCACTAGGAAGCAGCGATTGGCAGAGGCACCCAGTCGGGGTGCCAGGCGGTCCTTCACAGTGAACATCTCAACTAAATCAGAACTTTGCTTTCCTGGCCTTCAAAGCTGCGAAATTGGGAATCACTTCATCGAAATCAATGCTTTTTGTTAACTCACTTTCAATTGATAATATTGCAAGTTCAGAAAGTCTTGACTGTCCCATGGTAGAGCGCAAATAGTTCTTTATAAGCTTCAGCTTTGAAAATAAGCTAGTTTGAGCAGGGTCCTCTTCAACCTATCATTCCTGTAAGTTTTTTGTAATTGTCCTATTTATAGTTAAATCCCCCCCGTAGTAAAGCGCTACGGAATCTGTTGGCGCTATATAAATGGCAATAATAAAATAAAATAAAAGCTCCTCTCACATGAAGCCACAGACATAGTTTGTCAGAAATAAGTTTAGGCTTAGGAGAGATTCTATAAAGTCCAATTCTGCTATAAATGTCAAAACTTCTAATGTTGCCCAATCTTTGACTGCTTTCAGGTGCCTTCTCAGCCTTGGTATTTCTATTAAAAGCTCAGATACCTCATCATAGAAACTGGTCAGTTTTGGAATGGACATCTTTAACTCTTATTCAGTGGAAGATATGAGACTATTGGCTTGAACAGCCTCAAACATGCCTGCTACTTCCATGATGGCTTTTGATCTGATCTGGAGTTCAGAATAAAAGCGATCAATGCACTCAAGCATCGCCCTCTTATTTTGTTCTTGCAGACTCCTGACTCCAGCATCCCTTGCCTGCTTCCCTGTCATCCTCTTACAAACCTGGCTCTTCTCTCTCCTACAATTCCATATTTGTCAGTGTCACGGTTCTCCCCATGCCATCCAGACGGCTAGGCGTGGCCACCTTACAGGGGAATTGATCATGGGTCCTTCAGTATCCTAAGCCTGCTCTCCTGTCTCTGAGCCACTTCTGAACTTACGGTTCTAGCCCTGTTTACCTGGCCTTGACTGCAGCACTAGGGGCTGGACTTCTCCTTTGCTTACTACCTGTCTCTTTAACTCCACCTGTGGCGTCTTACAAATTGGCTGCTCGTTATCCAACTGGGTATATAAGCACTGCCTCGCCCTGGGAAGTTATCAAGTCTTTGTTCCTAGTGTATGTGTTCAGTTACTGTGTTCTAGTCTCTTGAATTCATACTCCATATTGACCCTGACTTGTGTCTTCATTTATTCTGACCTCTGGCATCCCTTGACTTCAGCTATCGCTCGACTATCTTGCTGTTTGTGTCCTTGTCAGTACTGCATTAGAATCACCTTTCCTGCACAGATGCACGGTCCAGGTGGCTTCTTACCTGGTCACCTTGGACTGTGTCTATCTGCAAGGGTGAGCAAACATATCTGCGTTGCAAACTCCAATCTCAGGTAAGAACCCTGGCAGTCAGATTTTAAAATTGTTTGTTTAATTGCATGTTCCACTAGGTGACTCTGCTCTTTGTATAGAAAAGGTCTTAGTGTCTTTAGCTTTGTAACAACCTTGTCGAGACTCAATCCCTTAGTCTGCAGGTACTGCTATGTAAGACTAACTTCCTGAAGTACATCACACTAGAAGTACAGGTAGCACAAAAAAGTGAAATCACAGACAGCAGGCAAAATACCTTGTGTTGCTCCTCTTGTGTCCAAATTTTCACATGGATCACAAAGAGATTCAATCGCCACAAACATCAACTTTTTCTTTTACTGCCTTCACTGCAGCATGATGAGCACTCCAGCTGGTTGTTGATAACCTTTTCACTGACACTACAGTATGATCCATTAAAGGAAGACTACAGGCACCCAGACCACTTCTGCCCATTGGAGTGGTCTGGGTGCAACTCCCACTACCTTTAAAGCGGCACTGTCATGGCCGAATCCCATTGTTATTTTTTTTTAACACGTCTCCCGACTCCACTACATCTAACTGACCCCCTAGTCACCCCCAAATTCTCCTAAGCCCCCATATTACCTATTTTTAAAACTTTATTTTCTGCCCTGATCTATATTCAGGGCGCCGCCATCTTTGTGTGGGTAGAGGAAGTCCCTGTGGGACACGTCCTCTGCCCACACTAGATAGCACTGAGATTCCCGCACATGTCCAGTTAAACACTTGGGCATGCGAACGGGAATTTCATCTATTAATTCGTCAGAAAGACGAATGAATAGAAATGTCAGACGAACAAACAAACGCTGAATATAAGTGTTCGTTTGTTCGTTCAGTTTATTACAAGGAGGGAGCTACCGGCGCGCAGCTCCCTCCTTGTAATATGTAAAGATAGAAGCGGCAGGGAGCAGTGCTCCCCACCACTTCCTAAACCCCCCAGGTCCCTCCCTCACTCTATGGGGGTCAATATGACCCCCATATTAGCAAAACAGAGATTAAAATCTCCCAATTGCCCCTACTCGCTATACCGCGAGTAGGGGCATGTCCACTAAACAGTGAGCCGCCTGTGGCTGCTCACTGTAAAAAAAAAACTACTATCTGGCCCCCACCCCTATGCGGCGGGTAGGGGCCATAAATTACAATGGGGGGGACCTACTGTCCTCCCCGCCACCCTTGAGTGATAATCTTTACTTAGTATTAGTAAATGTGGCTGAAAGACCAATTTAGGTCTTTCAGCCTTTTAGTAGAGAACTCCCTGATACCGTGGGGATTAGGGATTTATCTACTAGGCGGCTGCAAGATGCAGCCGCGGCAATGAATAAGATCAGAGTTTCATTGATTCGAATGAAATTTCGATACAAAGTGCCGAATTGAGTTCTAAAACAAACGAACATACTGTTCTCATTGAGTTAGAACGCACTTCGGCTGTTTCGTGTAAAATGATGACAGGAAGCATTGCAAGATCACAGAGCAAAGGTAAGAATTATGGGAAAATTGCTCTGACCAACGGAAATGAAGCACACTTTGCTCCTCCACTGGTCAAAGCTGGTCAAGCGGAGGAAACCTCCATAAGGCAAAGAGTCCCTACTTTGTCTTATGATTTTAAAGAAAACTAAAGAAGAACAGATCCTGAGAGAGGGGGAGAAGAGGAAGAGATTGAGGAAAGGTAAGTTCGGCATGACAGTGCCGCTTTAACCCTGAAAGTGTAGTTATTGCAGTTTTCATAAACTGCAATATTTACATTGCAGGGTTAAGTCCTCCTCTAGTGGCTGTCTAATAGACAGCCACTAGAGGAGACTTCCATGTTCATAGAACACACGCTATGTGAGGACCTCCAGCGTAGCCAAAATCCCCATAGGAAAGCGTTGTATAATGCTTTCCTATGCGGAGGTCTAATGCGCGGCAATTGCCGCACATGCGCATTAGGTCTCTGTCGGCGGGGGAGGAGCGTAGGCGGAGCCTGACCCAGCGGCGATGGACATCCAGTAAGTCACTGTAGGGGTTTTAAGCCCTTCTGACTCCGGTAAGTCACTGTAGGGGTTTTAAGCCCTTCTTGAACTTGGGATGGAGGGTGAGAGGGAGAGGCACTAGAGGGTCCTGCAGTGCCAGGAAAATGGATATGTTTTCCTGGCACTGGAGAATCCCTTTAACACATCCCATCGATGAGTGGAAGCAGAAAAGAAAGAAAACATAGTCTGTCGAGTTCCAACAAATGTCATTCACAATGCATTTTCTGCAAAAGAGTGCTGACAACACAACTCAAGCGAATGGTCCACACACATTCATTAAAAAATAGCTTTCTTATTCTTTCCCTTAAGAATGGATTGTAGACCTCCATGGATTCCGGCCATAGTAGCAGCATTATCGTAACCCTGAGCGCAGCACATCATTATGTCCAGTCCATCACTTTCCAGTTTTGTAAGACTGTCAGAGCTGAGGTTAGCAGCTTTTTTCCACTTTAAAGGGAAAAATCCTAAAAATACTTCTTGCTGGTGCGATTATTTGCAAATGGAAGAAACACAAAATAACTGTCAGTCTACCTTGGTCTGGTGCCCCATGCAAGATCTCATCTTGTGGAGTTTCAGTAGTCATGACAACAGTGAGGAATCAGCCCAGAAAAGGGGTAGGAGACCGCGCCACAAACAGTATAAATAAAAAATTGTATATGTACATAAATCTTTTGGAATGGTACATACAATTGACCTCAAAAACAAGAGACAAAGAAATACAATAGTGCAAAATGGTATGCCCATACCATATTGCACTATTGTATTTCTTTGTTTCTTGTTTTTGAGGTCAATTGTATGTACCATTCCAAAAGATTTATGTACATATACAATTTTTTATTTATACTGTTTGTGGCGCGGTCTCTTTCTACCCTATACTCTAATACTCCCAAAGCTTGGGAATCCTTGTATTAGTTACTGCTGCCCATAACCACTCTAGGTTACACATTATGGCGAGCGCCTTTTTTTTTTTTTTTTTGTGAATCAGCCCAGAACTACACAGGAGGATCTTATTAATGATCTCAAAACAGCTGGGACCATAGTCTCCAAGAAAACAATTGGTAACACACCACGCCGTGAAGGACTGAAATCCTGCAGCACTTGCAAAGTCCACCTGCTCAAGAAGGCAGGCCCGGCTGAAGTTTGCCAATGAACATCTGAATGATTCAGAGGAGAACTGGGTGACAGTGTTGTGGTCAGATAAGACCAAAATCGAGCTCTTTGGCATCAACTTAACTTGCTGTGTTTGGAAGAGGATGAATGTTACCTATGACCCCAAGAACACCATTCCCACGTCAGACATGGAGGTAGAAACATTATGCTTTGTGGGTGCTTTTCTGCTAACGGGACAGTACAACTGCACCGCATCAAAGGGACGATGGATGGGGCCATGTACCGTCAAATCTTGGGTGAGAACCTCCTTCCCTCAGCCAGGGCATTGAAAATGGGTCGTGGATGTTTATTGCAGCATGACAATGACACAAAGCCAAGTCAGCCAAGGAGTGACTCAAGAAGAAGCACATTATGGTCCTGGAGTGGCCTAGCCAGTCTCCAGACCTTAATCCCATGAAAATCTGTGGAGGGAGCTGAAGGTGCGAGTTGCCAAATGTTAGCCTCGAAACCTTTCTGACTTGGAGAGGATCTGCAAAGAGGAGTGGGACAAAATCCCTCCTGAGATGTGTGCAAACCTGGTTGCCAATTACAAGAAATGTCTGACTTCTGTGATTGCCAGCAAGGGTTTTGCCACCAAGTACTAAGTCGAAGGGGTCAAATACTTATTTCACTCTTTGACATGGATTTTCTTTTTTTTTTTTGTTATTCTGTCTCTCTCATTGTTAAAATACACCTACCATTAAAATTATAAACTGATCATTTCTTTGTCAGTGAGCAAACGTTCAAAATCAGCAGGGGATCAAATACTTTTTTTCCTCACTGTATTTGTGTTTCTGACCCTATAGTGTTCCTTTAACTTGTCTGAGTGCTTTATATATATATAGTCAAGTCGGCTGTCTGTTTCCTGTAAGTTGCTAGTACATTCATAATATAGAAGAAAATGTACTCTCATTTTTCATTTGTGTTTCTTCTGTTCAACATTACTGATAATTAATTATTTATAGTACATTGTCACTTTTTCATTTGCAAACACTCCTATTTAGTATATCACAATACAGTCTGAGTCATAGCAGCATAAATATAAAATTTGCAAGTCAAAGTAAATCAGTTGAAATTATATACAAGTGGTTTGTTGCAACCCTGGCCACCATGTAGGACTAAACAACTGTTCAGTCTTCATATCACTGAAAATTGCAATCGGCGTGTAGCATTTTGTCTCCAAGAATAGACATGTTGACCTAATTCTAAATTAACATACCTAACAAGATTACATACGTCCTTGTTAATAAATTCTATTATAATTGTAACACATTACATCAAGAAACAATAGCTTAAAAAAAAGAGCAAAATTTAAAATAACACTATAGTGTCAGGAATAAAAACATGTATTTCTGACACTATTGTGTTAAATAAACTATTTTGATCCCCTGCCCCCTAGATCAATCGTAATGATTTCAGCCAATCCAATGATTTCCAATAGGAATGCATATTGGGAGGCTATTGCACATGTGCAGCAAGTATGCTTCTCATCATACTCTACAGGGAGCCTTCAGTGTCTTCATGCAGAGAACTTGGAGACTCTGAATGCCAGTGGTGCACATTGTGCAGCACTGGACTAGCAAGCCCTTTTAATAGCCATCTGAGTGACCGTATCTAAAGATGTTACTAGGCAGCAATGTAAACGCTATCTTTTCTCTGAAAATGGAGCGTCTACATTGAAAAGCCTGTAGGGATAAGCTAGACATCAAAGCCAGTACATTATGCTGCAGTGGTTCTGATGACTATATGTTGTCTTCAAAATATGTTTTTCTAAATATCAAAAACTGCTACCTTTATGTTATGTTTAGGATTGGATGGATTAATGTTACTCTTCTTTCTGTATTTTCAGATGGCCATGAAGACTGGGAAAGGCTGGATAGATGTGGGGAAGCCTCGTCTTGCCAGTGATTTCCTTGAAAGTGCATTAGATGTAAGTGCCACTTTGTCTAGTCATGTAGACCCAGGTGCATCCTGTGACTTAGACAGTAAAATGTTGCAACTTGTGTTTGCTAGAGCCTGGAAAAGATTTATGCCATACTAACAAAAAGAAGTTCTGAAGAAGCGGATGTGAACGTACACAAATTCTACTTGGAGAAACATCTCTTTAAAGTTTTGACGTACCAGGCAGAGGTGGTATGTTCTGTGATACATTTATTCACAGCACCTTGATAGACGGTCTGTTGGTGGTGGTGTTCATGATTTGCCTTGTCTGAATGATTTCGAAATAACCTCACCTGGTTGTTCATTAGATATCATAAGACATTTTAGCTACTGCAAATAATGAAATACATTTTAGGATGTTCGAATGATGAATAGATAGTATGAGAACCCTAATAGTCTGTCAGTATTTTGTGTGTGTTTTCACATCTAGGCTGTTGCTCATAAAGACTTTGAGATGGCTTCACAGAGAATTCAGAGGTGCAAAGACATGCTGCTGAGACAACCTAAAGAGGTAGGAAAAGTGTAGTGTATTCTCCATGCTTCATTTTTGTGTATAAAACTGCCTTTGTCACTTTGTACTGCTTGTATTTTCCATATGTTGAAGGAACACCCTAATGATGAAAATAAATATAATTATTTTTAAAGGTTGTGCCATCAACTCCAGTGACATTTTTGCCCTACCAGGTGCTTGCTTTCTCTCTTTTTCTCTTTCCTTCACACAACATTAAAAGCACTTGCCTAATGCCGTATAGGTCCCCCTTGTGCTGACAAAACAGCTCTGATGCATTGAAGCATGGACTCCACAAGACCTCTGGAAGTGGCCTGTGGTATCTGGCACCAAGACATTAGCAGTAGACTCTTTAAGTCCTGCAAGTTGCAATATGGGGTCTTCATGGATCAGATTTTTATTTCCAGCACATACCACAGATGCTCAATTGGATTTAGATCTGGAGAAATTAGAGGCCAAGAGAGCACCTTGAACTGTCATGTTCCTCAAACTATTCCGGAACAATTTTTGAAGAGTGGCAGGATACATTTTCCTACTCAGAGGCCACTGCCATCAGGGAACGCCATTGCCATTAAGGGGTGTGTAAGTAGTCTACAACAGTATCTAAGTATGAAAAAAAAAGGTACTTGACTTAGTACGAAAAACAGCTTCCAAAGAGGCCTTTTCCAACAACGCCCCTAAACAGACAGGTACATATATACAAAATTGGGATAAAGCTCGGAAACTAAAATAAAAAAAGATAAACGATAGTGATGTATATTATATGTGAATACGGTAAATACTGATTGCACTCACAAGATAGAAAGTCAAAAGCGCCTTGAAGCCCAAATGGGCTGCAGTTATCCACTCTCCTCTTTTGGCTGGGACCAATAACATTACTGAAGCAGGAATCTCAGCAGATGGATTCAGGGATCAGTTTAGAAATATTTTACTTTTATTTAGGCAATGAAAGCCTTAAGTTATAAAAATATTAAAATTACTGAACAATCTGCAGATTAATGAGGAGTTTAAGGTCAGTTTTCAGGCTTCACTTAAGCTTGCAGTTACTGTTCACAGTTTTAACATCACTATCCCCTTTACATCACTTGATTTATTTTGATTTATTTTGATGTGCAGTATACAAATATAGGTACGGTCACGTGGTCGGATCATAACATGGTAAAAATTAAGCTAAAGAATAATATCTTAAAGCAAAGACCAGATTGGAAATTAAATAATAAGTTATTAATTACTAAAGTGAATAGGGAACAGATTGCCAATGAGATAGATATGTACTGGGAGGAGAATGACAATAACGAAGTGTCCTCGGACATAAAATGGTGTGCATTTAAAAGCGTTATCAGGGTCCATTTAATTAGTCTAGAAGCTAAAGATAAGAAAAATAGACAAGAATCCCTATCTAGTTTATATATTGAACTAAGTGAACGCCATAAGGAAAATATTGTTGCCCCGGGGAGAACCAGGTCAAATCAGATCAGGATCTTAGAAAATAAAATCAATGACATTTTGATGTCCAGAATAAATAGAAATCTACAGATTATGAGAATGAACTATTATTATAGGGGTAATAAGGCGGATAAGATCCTTACTAATAAAGTGAAGAATCAACAAAAAAATAAACTAATTACAAAAATAAAACAGGGAAACGATACTATATTGGATCCTAAGAAAATTGGAATGGTATTTAGAGATTATTATTATAATTTATATAACTTACCGACGATAGCATCCCAAGAGGAGATAAATAATTACCTCCAGAGTATTCATATCCCTAGACTTAACGAGCTACAATTAGAGCAATTAAATGCAGAGATATCTCTGCAAGAAGTTCTGGATTCAATAGATTCTATGAAAAAAAATAAGGCCCCAGGCCCAGACGGGTTTACGGATTCTTTTTTTAAAATGTATAGGGACAGACTGGCCCCAGGGATGGCGGAATGTTATAACTTAGCGATCAACACCGGCAAATTACCTAAGGAAATGCTGGAAGCAAATATTACTCCGATTTTAAAAAATAATAAAAATCCAGAAGAAATAACGAATTATCGACCTATTGCCTTATTAAATAATGATTATAACATCTATGCCTCAATTATTGCCAATAGAATTAAGAATATAATTTCTTTCCTGATTGCGGAGGATCAGGTAGGCTTTATACCAGGCAGGATGTCCTCAAATCATATCAGGAGGATATTAAATATATTTACTAAAATCCATGAGAATAAAACTCCTTTCTTAGTGATGGCCTTAGATGGAGAAAAGGCATTTGACAGGGTCGGTTGGAATTTTATGAACTCAACACTAAAAGCGTTTGGATTTGCTGGCCAGATCCTATCAGCGATAATGGCCTGTTATTCTTCACCATCTAGTAGGATAGTAGGAGGGGGGATTAAGTCAGAGTGGTTTACGCTATCAAATGGCACACGCCAAGGCTGCCCTCTTTCTCCTCTATTATACATCCTAACGGCGGAACCTCTGGCATATGAAATACGTAACAACACGGATATAACTGGGTTCAAAAAAGGGGACAAGGATTTTAAGATAAGTCAATATGCCGATGATACTTTGATAACGTTAACCAACCCCGGCAAGTCAGTTCCAGTTGCCATGCAGGTAATTGAAAGATATAGTTTCCTGTCAAATTATAAACTTAACGTTCAAAAAACACTGGCATTATCCTTCTATATGGAGGGAAGAGAATTGCAACAGCTAAAATAACATTTTGCCTTCAAATGGGAAAAAAAGGGATTTGTATATCTTGGAATTAACATAGTGAAGGATCCAGAGAACACAATGAAGGCCAATATAATTCCCCTTATTAGAGAATGTACTCACTCTCTGAAACAATGGAACGCCTTGCAGCTATCATGGTGGGGAAGGGTTAATTTTGTTAAGGCATATGTCTTCCCTAAGTTTATTTACTTATTGAGGATGATTCCCTTACAGATTCATCCCCAACGCCTTAGACTTGTGAATAAACTATTCAGGGATTATATTTGGTCTGACAAGAAACCTAGAATTGGCCAGGATCTTCTATATTTGAAGTATAAGGAAGGAGGGATCGGTTTTCCAAACATTTTTTTGTACCACCAAGCGGCACAGTTGATGCATACTCTGCCTTTAATTAGGCAGCACCCGTGCTCACAAGATTGGTTTAAAATAGAAGGGGCAGATATTACAGATCCATATAATAATATTAGATTAATGTGGCCGACAAGAAAGAACAGTAGAAATAAAAATATAAGCTGTAGGACGGATAATCTGATAACTAGATCGCTCTTAAAGTTTTGGCTACATCTCAAAAAACTTTTAGACCTGAAAAACAAAGTCTTACCTGCTCTCACTTTTAAAAATTTAGACATATGGATGGAAAACATGGATACGTCCGAATGGACTAGATTTGGAGTAAAAAAATTAGCGGACCTTTTAGTAGATGGGAAGATTATGCCCTTTGCTGAGATACGCAGAATATATGGTATTTCGTTCTCACAATCGTTTAATCACATTAGAATCAAAAGTTTTTTGCAAAGCGCCCTTGGAAGAAATATGTGCTCTTTCTCATTGTCTAAATTAAATGCGTTGATAGATTCAGAGAAAAATACTAAATTACTAACGAGATGCGTTGAGATTATAAAAATGATAAAAAGACCGGTCTACCCTATAGCGAAAAGCATATGGGAAAGAGATTTGGCAATAAAAGTCGATATAAAGGAATGGTATAAGGCTTTACAATCAGTCTACTCCACGATACACTGTCTAAATATCAGGGAAGCACATTTTAAAATACTTAATAGATGGTATATGACTCCTAATAAGATTCAGAAATTCACAAAAGAGGGGACATCTAAATGCTGGAGATGTGGAAATGAGGGAGCAAATGAATTACATATATGGTGGGACTGTGCACCAATTAAGAAAGCCTGGGTTCAATTAATGGATCACATAAATATATTTTTGGACTTGAACCATTCTTGGACCCCAGAAAATTTGCTTTTACATCTGAATCTACCGCAATTAACTAAAGATAAGAGAGATCTTTTGATTCAGGCCCTAATGGCCTTTAAAATGGCCATCGCCAAAAATTGGAAGGGGACAATAGTAGATCCATGGCTACAAATCAAAGCATCTATTATTGTTCAATGTAAAATGGAAAGGGGAATAGCCTCTAATCTAAGTATTAATATTAGACAATATGAGATCTGGGATGATTGGCTAAAGGTCCTCGAGAATTAAATGTTGAAACATAAATACTGTGCGGCAATTAATCGGTAACTTCTGATTGGTAATTTCTGAAGGAGTGGAAATGTAATCTAATCTTATGTAATTTAAGGGTAGAGTTGAATGAATAGGGTAGGGTGGTCAACTTTGTTATATGTTTTCGAGTCTCTATGTATGTCTTTATTTATTGTACCTGTTTGTATGATATGTATGGCATGTACGCAATGTATGATATGCTTATATGTGATGTTTATATAAAAGAAAAATTAATAATAATAAAAAAAAAATATTTTGATCAAAAGGTACTTATCTTTATCTAAATGTTTTTTAGAAAGAAATTCTGTCAAAACCTGTTCAAAAGTGTACTTGTAAGTGGTAGTTTGTGTTATATTAGTAGGATCAATGTGTTGCACTAGAAACTGAATGCTTTTGCTGGTGAATATTTGTAACAGTCTGTGACTGATCTATTTGTCCTTCTAATACTTTAATAAGTGTCACTAATAGAACTGCATTGAGATAATGGGATTGGAATATAATTTTTTTTTTTTAAATTGCATGTTTACCATTACTGAAAGTATGTATTTTGATACGCAGACTGGGTATTTGTCAGTTCTTTGCTACAACTTTGGAGTAGACTCATATAAAGAGAAGATGTTTGAGCAGAGCTCCTATTGGCTAAGGTATGCCACCTTTTTAGTTACATAAGACCAGTAACCAAGTTGTGATAGAGCTTATGGGAATTTTTTAGGTAATCATTGGTCAGCAATGATTTGCTGTTAGCTATCTGACAGTTACCCAGACAAAGTTGCCACATGCAGGCAAAATAGGGCTTTTTACACACACCTGCACTATGGGATGGATCACATGTTTACTATGGGATGGATCAAAAGTGTTGTGGAACAAAAGTATGCAGTGGACATTAGTAACCCCTAATAGTAAAAAAACTTAAAACAAAGAAAATGACCTGACATAACGTGGTCTAGTGAACCTGAATAGTACATAAATTGGCTGGAAAGCAGATGTTTTCTGAATGGATACTGCTTACTAGAGGGATATTTATAGACTACACACAAGGTTATTGACCAAAGTGATTATCAAATCAAGGCCAAAATAGGCAAACTGGAAAATATATGTAAGTTAGCTACGCTTCCTTTTTGACTGCTTTGGCCTTCAATTTAAAAATTCACTGTGAATTCTAACTGTAGTAAATGTTGACAGATGATATGAGCTGTGGATTTACCCACATTGGAATAAACACACATTGCAAATGCTTTGCTGATTACTGCTTTGTGGTAGAATTTTCTACTAAGAAGATGCAGGGGGTATAGTTCAGGCATTGGCCTTATGCTAGTGTTTTTGAGGTGAAATGTATCATTTCAAAACCCTGTTAATTGCTATATTGGACTGATTTAAAATAATATCTATGGAGTGTTGGAGAGATGCCTGGAAAACATGGGGAGCCTTGCTGTCCACATTCTAGGGAATGCTGCAGATATTGCTGTAATGTTCCTTAAAATATGTATGCTGTTTGCATAAGAAAAAGGAAATCTCATCTAAGAGCAGTGCACACTTCTCAGACATTGTGGAAAGATTCCAAATCATGTATTGAAGTGAATGATCATCTCTCACCACACAGACAGGGGATAACCACATTGCTTGAATGCGTGTAGTATTTAGATATTAAAGGACACGGAGGCTCATATTATGCTTTATCTCTTTCTTTATTCCTCAGCAGCAAAGAAGGGATATTGAAATAATAAAAGAAAAAAAACACATAACATGTAACCAATGGGTTAAATACACTATAAACATTATCCAATGATCATGCTCCTTGCACCATAATTTCCCATGTGACCCTAAGCCACTCCTCTTTTGCTGCTGCCTCCTCAGTGAAGTACTATTACATATTTATCCACCGTTAACGTGTGTGTGTGTGTATATGTATGTGTGTGTGTGTATATATATATATATATATATATATATATATATATTTATGTATTTATTTTTTCATAATCTTTATTACGTTTTTTTCCTTTAACATACATATAACATAGAGGGGTTTCCCCTTTTTTATAGGTGTGCTTCCTTATTGTCATATTTCCTGTTTTCCTATCAGCGCTGAACCTCCCTTCTGATTTCTAATACATATAACAAGACTTATAAAAATAAAATTACATACAAACAAGCAGACATAACAATGAAAAAGAAAATTAAGTTTGCATTTACAACAACAGTTCCAGACAAACACCATAAATCCAGAACCTTGCAAATAGACTAAAGGAAATAGATATACCGTATATACTCGAGTATAAGCCGACCCGAATATAAGCCGAGGCCCCTAATTTTACCCCAAAAAACTGGGAAAACTTATTGACTCGAGTATAAGACTAGGGTGGGAAATGCAGCAGCTACTGGTAAATTTCTAAATAAAATTAGATCCTAAAAAAAATATATCAATTGAATATTTATTTACAGTGTGTGAGTATGAATGCAGTGTGTGTGTGTATGAATGCAGTGTGTGTGTATGAATGCAGCGTGTGCGTATGAGTGCAGCGTGTGCGTATGAGTGCAGCGTGTGCGTATGAGTGCAGCGTGTGCGTATGAGTGCAGTGTGTGTGTGTATGAATGGTGTGTGTATGAGTGCAGGGTGTGTATGAGTGCAGGGTGTGTATGAGTGCAGGGTGTGTATGAGTGCAGTGTGTGTGTGTGTGTTGCAGAGCCTTGGTGGGGGGTGGGCAATTTTATTTATTTTTGTAATTATTTAAAAAAAAATATATTATTATTATTTTTAATTATTTTTTTTATTTAATTTCATTATTTTTGATATTATTATTATTATAGTTTTTTTTTTCGTCCCCCCTCCCTGCTTGATATATGGCAGGGAGGGGGGCTCTCCTTCCCTGGTGGTCCAGCATTGGCCGTTCAGTGGGGGCTGTGAGAGAGCGTTACTTACCTCTCCTGCAGCTCCTGTCAGCTCTCTCCTCCTCCGCGCCGTCCGGTCAGCTCTTCTGTCAGCTCACACTGTAAGTCTCGGCTCTCGCGAGACTTACACTGGGAGCTGACCGAGGTGCTGAACTGACCGCCGCGGAGGAGGAGAGAGCTGACAGGAGCTGCAGGAGAGGTAAGTAACGCTCTCTCACAGCCCCAGTCTGTATTATGGCAATGCAAATTGCCATAATACAGACTATTGACTCGAGTATAAGCCGAGTTGGGGTTTTTCAGCACAAAAAATGTGCTGAAAAACTCTGCTTATACTCGAGTATATACGGTATACCGATCTAGAACTGTTGTTGCAAGAATCTAAACTATGGTTAGTCGGAGAAAATCAATTAAGCATCATTATGTTAAGGTTAAACTATCACCCTGGGGGTATCATCATCCAGCATTTGAATCCATTTAATATATTGGTCTTGTCTATTTAAAGAATGTATGGAGGAAACCGGTAGGTCTTTTTCCATATGGAGCTGGAATAAAAATTGAGATATTAGCTGTCTCCTCTGAAAAGGAAGATGCGACTTCCATTGTCTTGCTATTAATATCTTGGTAGAACTTGTGTATATATTGATTGGATTTGGAACATTCTTATTGCTTTTGTATGTTTTAGGTATTGTATTTATGTGGCTTCACTGCCTATTTCCTCTACCTGGCACCCTGTGCCATCTCTTTCCTGTCACCTAGTCAGCCTCCCCTCCTGTTACTCGGCTTGTTTAATTGTCGAGTTCCTCTCATTTACCGACCACCTCACATGCTCACCACCGGGGCTGACATGCTTGCGGTGTCGTGTGAGGGTCAATTTTGCCGCCCGCTTGTGCGCATCGCAGTGGCTATCTTTTGATTGTCAAATTTGCCGCGCTTTAGCACGGCTATTTGCAAAGCGTTCTGGGGGGGCGGGCCAACTGATTGGCCCACTGAGTTGCTGGGCAAGCTCCCAGTGTTCCCCAGGGCTCATTCCTGAGGGAACACTCGGTGAGCTTGTTAATTGCTTCTATTTGTTGTGCCTAGTTTTTTCCTTGGTGCCATTTTCAGGGGTAATCATTCCCACATCTTACTGTTAGTGTGTCTCACACTCCCCTGGCCTGAATTTGACCCTTGGTTGAATTGATTAAATCAATAGAATTCTATCATATCACTATTGATTTTATTAACATGCAGTCTCAGAAGGATTTTTAGTGCCCCTAAACTCTCCGCACCAGGGGTGGTAGCCAAATCACTCCCTCAGGCTATGCTGGAGGATGTGTCGCAAGAGAAAATGAACTCGGAGGAGTTTCATTCGCTACTGGACACTACGATGGCGATGTCGGTGTCTCATGCCATCTTCACAGCCATGGGGACTTTGACAGATACCCTGTCACACTCCATCACTCGGGCCCTACTGTCGCCCAGAGACCACCTGCCCTAATGGCTCCAAACCACCCGGAGATTAAGTCGGTAGCCCCTAGTGGGCGTAAATCCGCTAAGAAATCCCGTCATATAGACGAGGAGTCCTCCAAAACTGTTGAGATGGACAGGATACGTCCTGTCACTGAGGATGTGGTTACACCACAACCGAGAGCCCCCCCAACGGGCAAAATCGTTGAGGACAAAAGTCCTCAGTGAATCTTCCGACTCTGAGTTGGAACAAGAGGAGGCACTGAGCAAGTCCGATGAGGACTCTTATGATTCCGGCACAGAATTGCCTGCCCACGGCCCCTTGTCAGGACCTTGCAATGAGGCCAAGGCCGGGTGGATGACTCCACCCTTCTAGATCCTCAAGGCGAACCACTCTTTGATCCAGACAGCTTACAGCATCCACGTTCTTCGGAGTGGTACCCTTTGGATCATGTGGCAAAATTCATTGCCACACGTATTAGGAAACCACTTAACAAAGAGGCACGGATTAAACTCAGGGCGGAATGCCCATGTCCCAATCTGCCTAAAATGGCATGTAACAAGCCAGACGTGGATCCCAAAATAGCCCAATTTCTTGGCAAAACAGGATGGAAGGCCAAAGAAGGCCTGGATTTCTCCCTGCGAAGTTGCCAGGACAAATTCCTGGACACTCTGGGGAAAAAGTGCCAAGATTTTCGACATGGTCGAAACAGCATTGGCAGGAGGTGCCCCCGCTGACTTAATGTTCATTAGGGGCTGGATACAAAGATCTGTGTGCCTACTGGGTAACGCTAATACGGCAGTGGCCACGGAGAGACGCAAGTCTATTCTGATGAAAATAGATCCCAAACTATTAAACCTTGCGACCTCAGAGCCTGGAGCGCAGGCTAAAGAGCTCTTATTTGGGGACAACTTCGTGAAGGAGTTAGGCACGTACGTAAGGACGTTCACGGCACTCGATAATGCGCGAGCCAACATAAAACAGGTGTTCTCTGAGTTTTTGGTGGGACCAGCAGATAACTGGACCGTCTGCCCAGCCGTTCCTCCCGGGGATCATACCGGGGATCCCGTGGCTCCGTGCACTCCAGGTTTCAACCACCTGAACATAAGCCCACTTAACCATTCTTCCCAGTTCATGGCAGACCTTGGCAGGCACTTGGACACAGAGGCTCTTCCTATGGCCGACGGCCTTATGGTAAGATCAATTCATGTTTCTACTATACCCATGGTGGGGGGCAGATTGAAAAGATTTGCACATTCTAACCTCAGATGCTTGGGTCCTCCATACTGTCATGGGATATTCTATAGGTTTTGTTCAACACCCCGTTCAGTGGTCCCTCCCAAACCGTATAGTGCTCTCTACACACAAGAAATTCAATCCCTCACATCCAAAGGTGCAATTCGGGAAATTCCACCCCAGACTCCGTGTTTCTTGAGCAATATCTTCCTGGTCCCCAAGAAAAGGGGAGGCGTTCGACCGGTCATAAACCTTCGACCAGTGAGCGCATTTGTCACATGCCACCACTTCAAGATGCAAGGTATACACTCCCTCCGAGATCTTCTCCTCTCAGGGGACTGGATGGTCAAACTCGACCTACAAGATGCCTATCTCACCATACCAATGGCAGAGGATTGCCAACAATAGCTCAAATTCCAATGGGAACGAACCATGTGGAGATTCAACAGCCTTCCATTCGGTCTTTCTTCGGCCCCATGGTGTTTCACGAAACTTATGAAGCCAGTGGTTGCGCTGCTACGCAGCAGAGGGGCTAACCTCATATCCCTACACGATATACTCCTGATGGCTCAGGACACACATCTGCATTGGACGATAACCCTCATGGACAACTTGGGTTTCCTCATCAACTGGGAAAAATCAATCACGATCCTTCACAATCTATAGAATTCCTAGGGTTCACCATAGACTTCGTGTTTGGAACACTTCTACCACCCTCCAAGGTCAAGTCCATCAAAAAATGACCCTGGGGCAACTAGCCAGAATCATAGGTCTCCTCTCAGCTTGAATTTAAGCGATCTTCCTCAGCCCACTCCACTACAGGGCACTTCAACACCTTCGCTGGGGTCAATCATATTCAGACTCTGTTCCTCTCGACTGTCCAGCCAGAGAGGAACTCCGGTGGTGGCTGTAAGACATGGAGGCGTGGACAAGCAATCTTTGGCACTACCCTAGACTTCACAATAGAATCAGATTCAAGTATGCTCGGCTGGGGGGCACGCTGCAGTCCTACCTCCACAGGTGGGAAATTATCCATGGAAGAACAGACCATGCATATCAATTTCCTTGAATTGCTAGCGGGCTCATTTGCGAAGCCTCCTAGGTGTATGAACCAACTGCTCCATCCGGTTACGGATGGGCAACGTATCAGCGGTGCGTTACATCAACCACCTCCGGGGCACAAAATCACCAGTCTTGGCGGAACTGGCCAAGGAATTCTGGCAATTCTGCCTGGACCGCAACATCTCGGCACGAGTGGAGTATATCACAGGAATGTCCAACGTGGTGGCAGATTGGAATTACAGACACTTGAGGGATACCAGCGATTGGCAACTGAATCTTTTTGTATTTCTTCGCCTGCAGTCACTGTGGGGACCCCTAGACATCGACCTTTTCGCATCACGGTTGAATGCCCAACTACCAGTTTTTCAGCTAGAGACCCGATCCGGAAGCCCTGGCGTCAGATGCTTTCCTACAATCATGGCTGAACACTCACCATTACGCTTTCCCTCCATTTTCGCTGATTGCCCGGACACTTCATCTCAGACGTTACCGGACTTCACTAATTCTCATTGCCACATTTTGGACAACTCAAGCCTGGTTCCCTACGCTCCTGGAAATATCAGTAGATTACCCGAGGTTACTCCCGACATCCTCAGACCTTTTGATAGATCTCAACGGGAACTGTCATCCACTTATACTCCAAGGACATCTCAAGCTATTGGCTTGGCTCCTCTCCTGGGATTCAATCTCCTCACAGAAGTTTCACGAGCAACTAGGGACATCTTGGCAGGAGCTTGGGCTCCAGGAACACAGAAATCATATCTCCATGCCTGGAACTCATGAAATGGTTGGTGCATGTAACAAAAACTGGATCCCTTATCTGCACCTTTGAGTCACATTTTGAATTTCCTTACTGAACTTTTTGAACGTGGATTGGCATACCGTACGGTGAATCTCTATACAGGGAGTGCAGAATTATTAGGCAAGTTGTATTTTTGAGGATTAATTTTATTATTGAACAACAACCATGTTCTCAATGAACCCAAAAAACTCATTAATATCAAAGCTGAATATTTTTGGAAGTAGTTTTTAGTTTGTTTTTAGTTATAGCTATTTTAGGGGGATATCTGTGTGTGCAGGTGACTATTACTGTGCATAATTATTAGGCAATTTAACAAAAAACAAATATATACCCATTTCAATTATTTATTTTTACCAGTGAAACAAATATAACATCTCAACATTCACAAATATACATTTCTGACATTCAAAAACATAACAAAAACAAATCAGTGACCAATATAGCCACCTTTCTTTGCAAGGACACTCAAAAGCCTGCCATCCATGGATTCTGTCAGTGTTTTGATCTGTTCACCATCAACATTGCGTGCAGCAGCAACCACAGCCTCCCAGACACTGTTCAGAGAGGTGTACTGTTTTCCCTCCTTGTAAATCTCACATTTGATGATGGACCACAGGTTCTCAATGGGGTTTAGATCAGGTGAACAAGGAGGCCATGTCATTAGATTTTCTTCTTTTATACCCTTTCTTGCCAGCCACGCTGTGGAGTACTTGGACGCGTGTGATGGAGCATTGTCCTGCATGAAAATCATGTTTTTCTTGAAGGATGCAGACTTCTTCCTGTACCACTGCTTGAAGAAGGTGTCTTCCAGAAACTGGGAGTTGAGCTTGACTCCATCCTCAACCCGAAAAGGCCCCACAAGCTCATCTTTGATGATCCCAGCCCAAACCAGTACTCCACCTCCACCTTGCTGGCGTCTGAGTCGGACTGGAGCTCTCTGCCCTTTACCAATCCATCCATCTGGCCCATCAAGACTCACTCTCATTTCATCAGTCCATAAAACCTTAGAAAAATCAGTCTTGAGATATTTCTTGGCCCAGTCTTGACGTTTCAGCTTGTGTGTCTTGTTCAGTGGTGGTCGTCTTTCAGCGTTTCTTACCTTGGCCATGTCTCTGAGTATTGCACACCTTGTGCTTTCGGGCACTCCAGTGATGTTGCAGCTCTGAAATATGGCCAAACTGGTGGCAAGTGGCATCTTGGCAGCTGCACGCTTGACTTTTCTCAGTTCATGGGCAGTTATTTTGCTCCTTGGTTTCTCCACACGCTTCTTGCGACCCTGTTGACTATTTTGAATGAAACACTTGATTGTTCGATGATCACGCTTCAGAAGCTTTGCAATTTTAAGAGTGCTGCATCCCTCTGCAAGATATCTCACTATTTTAAACTTTTCTGAGCCTGTCAAGTCCTTCTTTTGACCCATTTTGCCAAAGGAAAGGAGGTTGCCTAATAATTATGCACACCTGATATAGGGTGTTGATGTCATTAGACCACACCCCTTCTCATTACAGAGATGCACATCACCTAATATGCTTAGTTGGTAGTAGGCTTTCGAGCCTATACAGCTTGGAGTAAGACAACATGCATAAAGAGGATGATGTGGTCAAAATACTAATTTGCCTAATAATTCTGCACGCAGTGTAGATCGGCTATATCGGCAAGCCACCAAGGTTGGAATAGATCCCCAGCAGGCCAACACCCCTTAGTATGTCCACTACTTCGTGGCATCAGGTTTGCACAACCATCTCGCCCTAAATATTCATAGGTGTGGAATGTTAACATCGCCCTCAGATTGTTTGATAGTTGGCCTCAGAGCAAAGACCTTTCACTCATGGCTAAGCTGGTCATGTTGTTCTGTTTAATTTCCTGTAAACGTGTCTCAGATGTTCAGGCACTGGACATTAAAACACATTATTTTACTCCGGATGGCATCACCTTTAACATCTCCAGACGTACTAAGACATTCATCACTTTAGTTTGTTATCCGTAATGCCCGCATAATATCAACCTATGTCCGGTGGATTGCCTGAAGGAAAATGAAGACCGGACACCTTCAGCACGGGACAATTCGTACTTGGAATTATTTATAGCTCTTCGACTTCCACATCGACCTGTTTCCACAGTTACAATGTCTAGACGGATTATGTTGTTAGCTGGCATTGACACGTCCGCATATGGAGCACACTCGGTTAGAGGCGCTATGGCATCTAAAGCCAACTCGTTGGAATGTAGACTGGAGGATCTCCTACATGCTGGTCCCGAGAATCTACGTTTTGGGAGTTCTATTTTTGTCCAACTCCACATTTATCTTCTACGGTGGTAACACAGCTTTGGACTAGCATAATATGAGCCTCTGTGTCCTTTAATAAAATTACCAAATTTTACTAATTTCATGACGTAAAGTCATGATTTTATTAAGGACACGGAGGCGTGTATTATCCCACCCAGACAAGGTAAGTTGCGCCCTCCCTGAGTCACTAATGGGCACATATAACTTCATGACACTCACGTTTGTTTACCCTAATTTGGGATTATGTTGAAACGACAGGTGTGTGTGTGTGTGTATATATATATATATCAGACCAGACTCTGGCACTCAACCCCAAAAAAAGTATATAAAATGTATATTACCAGGGTGCCTCCAGGCCAATAGATAAAAAAGTGAAAATCAGGAGCACTCGCTTGGATTTTTCAAATGTGAATAAACTCTTTAATCACAACTCAGCATCAACGTTTCGACCCTTCAGGGTCTTTATCTTGATAAAGACCCTGAAGGGTCGAAACGTTGATGCTGAGTTGTGATTAAAGAGTTTATTCACATTTGAAAAATCCAAGCGAGTGCTCCTGATTTTCACTTTTTTATATATAGATATAGATATAGATATAGAGAGAGAGAAAAAAAAAAATATATATATATATATATATATACATACACTGCTCAAAAAAATAAAGGGAACACAAATATAACACATCCTAGATCTGAATGAATTAAATATTCTTCTGAAATACTTTGCTCTTTACATAGTTGAATGTGCTGACAACAAAATCCCACAAAAATCTAATTTTTCAACATATGGAGGTCTGGATTTGGAGTCACACTCAAAATTAAAGTGGAAAAACACACTACAGGCTGATCCAACGTTGATGTAATGTCCTTAAAACAAGTCAAAATGAGGCTCAGTAGTGTGTGTGGCCTCCATGTGCCTGTATGACCTCCCTACAACGCCTGTGCATGCTTCTGATGAGGTGGCAGACGGTCTCGTGAGGGATCTCCTCCCAGACCCAGGGCCGGCGCCACCTGTAAGGCGACCTAGGCAGCCGCCTAGGGCGCAACTTATCAGGGGGCGCCGGATCCCTGTCCCCGGTGCGCCTCCTCATGCTGCGCCGCCTGAGCACTTTAACAAGCCCCAGGCGGCGCAGCACTGCTGCATGGAGGGCGGCCGGGTTTCAGTGACCGGCAGGAGGGAAGTGCAGAGCGCTCCCCTCCTGCCGGTCTCTCCATTTAGCGTGCCGGGCGGCGCGGAACCAGGGACAGGAACCTCTGTTTCCTGTTCGCGACCGCCGGCGGACTGAAGGGAAGCACTCACTGAGTGAGCACTTCCTGTCAGTCCGCCGGCGGCCGGGTACAGGAAACAGAGGTTCCTGTCCCTGGTTCCGCGCCGCCCGGCACTCTAAATGGGCAGGAGGGGAGGGTAAGGACCATTATGGGAGGGGGTGGGTGGGGAATAACGGACCACTATGGGAGGGGGGGGAATAACGGACCACTATGGGAGGGGGGAATAACGGACCACTAGGGGGGGGGATAACGGACCACTAGGGGGGGGGGGATAACGGACCACTATGGGAGGGGAAAATAACGGACCACTAGGGGAGGGGAGGAGGGGGGAATAACGGACCACTAGGGGAGGGGGGGGGGAATAACGGACCACTAGGGGAGGGAGGGAGAGGGGGGGGTAAGGACCAGGGGGGGGATAAGGACCATGAGGGGGGGAAAGGACCACTGGGGATGGGTAAGGACCAGGGGGGTAAGGACCACTGGGGGGGGTAAGGACCATGAGGGGGGGAAAGGACCACTAGGGGAGGGGAGGGAGGATAAGGACCACTAGGGGAGGGAGGGAGAGGGGGGGGATACGGACCACTGGGGGTGGGTAAGGACCACTGGGGGGGGGGTTAAGGACCATGAGGGGGCGGTAAGGACCACTAGCGGAGGGGAGGGAGGATAAGGACCACTAGGGGAGGGAGGGGGTGGAGAATGACCCCTGGGGGTGGGTAAGGACCAGGGGGGTAAGAACCACTGAAGGGGGGGGGGTAAGGACCACTAGGGGAGGGGAGAGTAAGGACCACTAGAGGAGGGGGAGGAAGGACCACTAGGGGAGGGGAGGGAGGGTAAGGACTACTACGGGAGGGGAGGAGGGAGGAAGGACCACTAGGGGAGGGGAGGGTAAGGACCACTAGGGGAGGGGTGAGTCAGGACCACTGGGGGAGGGGGGTGAAGGAACACAGGGGGAACGGGGGTGGGAAGGTAAGGACCACTGAGGGAGGAGGAGGGGAGGTCCACTAGGTGTTTGGGAGAGGGAGGACCACTAAGGGGGGGAAGGACCACCAAAGGGGGGTAAGGAGGGAGGACTACTAAGGAGAGGGAAGGAGGGTAAGGACCACTAAGGGGGGGGGGGGAGATTACCACTAAGGGGTTGGTGGGAGTAGGGGAAGGTCTACTAAGGGGTTTGAGAGAGGAAGGACCACTAAGGGGTTTGGGAGAAGGAGGACCACTAAGGGGGGAGAGGGGAGTGAGAAGACCACCAAGGGGGAACTGCAGAGGGACAGGGGGCCAAGGGAGAGCACTAAGTGACACACACACACACACACACACACACAAAAACCTACAATGCATTCCTACTCACACACAATACATCCCTTACGTTCTCTTACATAATTAATGCACCCCTTACAGACACACATTGCATTCAATTACATACACACACAGAAACATACATACAATGCATTCCTTACACGCAAACACACACTACATCCCATATAAACACACTACATCCCTTACACAAATTGCACACATAAAAAATCCCCAACTCATGGATGGGCCATGTAGGTGGATTTATGGGTGGGCATTGTAGGCGTATGCCCCCTGGGGGCCCAGACCTTGAGCTGTGTAAGGGGCCCTAAAAAATGGAGCTGCTTCCTGTTCGTTAATTGTTGTGAGCACTGTTAAAAACAGTCTCCAGAGAGCCTCTTCTACACCAGACCTGTGGAGCCAGACTGAGCCCATCATCAGCCTCTTGTCCTCATCTGGTGGTAAGTAGGCAATCCAATATATTATTAGTGGCACTAATCTCTAATTTACCTCACATTAAATGGATACTATAGTCACCAGAAGCACTACAGCATAATGTAGTGGTTCTGGTGTCTATAGCCTGTGCTTGTATGCTTTTTAATGTAAACACACTGTCTTTTCAGATAAAAGACACTTTGTGAAGACTGGCGTTGGCCCATATGGCAGAGCATATGGGCGGGGCATTGTGATGTCACATGGTGGGCTGGACATATGGGGGGGGCGGCAAATTTTTTTTGCCTAGGGCGGCAAAAATCCTTGCACCGGCCCTGCCCAGACCTGGACTAAAGTATCTGGACAGTCTGTGGTGCAATGTGACGTTGGTGGATGGAGCAAGACATGATGTCCCAGATGTGCTCAATTGGATTCAGTTTTGGGGAACGGGCGGGCCAGTCCATAGCATCAATGCCTTTGTCTTGCAGGAACTGCTGACACACTCCAGCCACATGAAGTCTAGCATTGTCTTGCATTAGGAGGAACCCAGGGCCAACCGCACCAGCATATGGTCTCACAAGGCATTGCTCTACAGTTCCTTCAAAATCTACGGTTCCATTTTTCTGGAGCACAGTTTATTCTCCATGGTTGATTAAGTCTACGGTTGTGTTTTGATGGGATATTCGCCGGCATCATGGGTCACATGGGACATTAGGGTGCATTATTATTGGTTAATGTTTATAATGTATTTAACCCATTGTTTATAGTGTATTTAACCCAATATCCTTTCTTGGCTGCTGAGGAATAAAGAAAGCGATAAAGCATAATACTCTCCTCCGTTTCCTTAATAAAATCATGACTTTACATCATGAAATTAGTCAAATCTGGTAATAAATAAACACGATTGCTACAGCTTAAAGGTTTGTCAATTTTGGTGTGAGGAGTAGACGGGCAGGACAGAATAAAAATATTTGTTATTGAGAATATTTTGCTACACTTGCATACTTACAGCATTTTAAATGTGTTATTTCACAGATAACTGCCTTTAATTAAGTTTATAAAAGCTGTTGGAAATGATTGAATGGTCAGATTATTCATAATAGCAAATGTAACCCTTTCAGTGTAATCGTTCTCTGTGCTGCAGCAAGTAAAGAGCTATAATAAGTCTCTGAACAACATCCAAAGGAACTAGTATTGTTATACTTTATTGTTTCAAAGATTTGAACAATAACTGCTACAATGTGCTTACAACAATGGAGTTAGATTACAATGGAGTATTTTATTCCCTCTT